>NC_048569.1:85855618-86210618 GCF_013265735.2 Oncorhynchus mykiss
TGAGGTGTGTGACTATGATTAGAAAAAGTAGGGATAAAAAGGCATTGTTTCTTGACTTGTGAATGATGCTCAGCATAATAATAATATGTTATTCAAAGTGATAGGTTAATATTGTCACCCATCAGACTATTATTGATGTAATATTGTCTTTACATACACTAAATAATATGTGTGAAATTTGTTCTGATTTAGAATGGACCATTATCATGCACCTGTATTGAAACAGGGGCAGCGGGAAAAAACACGTCATCTATGCACTTAAAGAGCGAATGGAGGATGCATTTCCCCGTGGTTTATTTTCATGTCAGCCAGGTTAGCCCGGTAGGCCAGGTAGGCTATAATCCTGTTGTAAAGATAAGCAATGTGCTTGTCACGCCTGCTCCTGTTCTCCCCCCTGGCGCTCGAGGGCGCCAGGCTCCCCAACATTACGCACTCCTGCCACCATCATTACGTACACCTGCCTTCCCCTGTCACGCGCATCAGCGGTTATTGGACTCACCTGAACTCAATTACTTCTGTCATTACCTCCCCTATATCTGTCTGTTCCCCCTCTCTGTTCCCCAATTCAGCATTGATTGTCATATGTCCTTGTATACCCATGTGCTGACGCTGGTCCTGTCTTGTTCCATGTTTGTACCTGCTTCTTTACTCCAGCATCGATCCTTACAGTGCTTAATATTAGGAATGTTGAGAAATAAATATAGCAGGCCTAGCCTATAGAAAGCTGATGAGATCCCCCTATTTTTAATAGAGGCCATCACTGTGTTTTCTCACGCAATTCCATAGCCTATAGGAAAATTGCGCAACATGAGCTCATGGGCTCTCATGAAGTGCTTAATTAGATTTTCTATTACTTTTGCATTGATGTCAGAGTGATTAGAGGGACAATAGAGTGCTGAGTACCAGGTAGTTAGCAAGTTTGGAAGGCTACTAATGACCATCAGCAGCATCAGAGCTTGGAGAAGCCTAATTACCATGACTAAATGGTCATGTGGAATTTAACTGCCTTCATGACTCGTGACCGCCGGTGTGGTGGTATACGGTCACCGCAACAGCCCTACATGGAAATGCATTTCCTTAGGCATTAACCATGCCTTGGGACTAAACACCTCCCTCTGCAACTGGATTCTGGACTTCCTTTAATCCTTAACACGGGGGCCCCTCAGGGGTGCGTGCTCAGTTCCCTCCTGTACTCCCTGTTCACTCATGACTGCACGGCCAGGCACGACTCTAACACCATCATTAAGTTTGCCAATGACACAACAGTGCTAGGCCTGATCACCAACAGCGACGAGACAGCCTATAGGGAGGTCAGAGACCTGGCCGTGTGGTGCCAGGACAACAACCTCTACCTCAACGTAATCAAGACTAAGGAGATGATTGTGGACTACAGGAAAAGGAGGACCGAGCACGCCCCCATTCTCATCGATGGGGCTGTAGTGGAGCAGGTTGAGAGCTTCAAGTTCCTTGGTGTCCACATCACCAACAAACTAACATGGTCCAAGCACACCAAGAGGGCACGACAAAACCTATTCCCCCTCAGGAGACTGAAAAGATTTGGCATGGGTTCTCAGATCCTCAAAAAGTTCTACAGCTGCACCATCGAGAGAGACTGGTTGCATCACTGCCTGATATGGCAACTGCTCGGCCTCTGACTGCAAGGCACTTCAGAGGGTAGTGCGTACGGCCCAGTACATCACTGGGGCCAAGCTTCCTGCCATCAGGACCTTTATACCAGGCGGTGTCAAAGGAAGGCCCAAAAAATTGTCAAAGGCTTCAGCCACCCTAGTCATAGAGTGTTCTCTCTGCTACCGCACGGCAAGCGGTACCAGAGCGCCAAGTCTAGGACCAAGAGGCTTCTAAACAGCTTCTACCCCCAAGCCAAAAGACTACTGAACATTTAATCAAATGGCTACCCAGACTACTTGCAGACTACTGCTGCTACTCTCTGTTATTATCTATGCATAAGTCACTTCAATAACTCTACCCGCATGTATATATTACCTCAATTACCTCGACTAACTGGTGCCTCCGCACATTGACTCAGTACCGGTATGCTACAGTAATATAAAGACCGAATGCGCATCTAATTTACCCATCTCCATCTGGCTTTTGGGGGCCACCTTATTTTTTTATTGTAAATATTAGAATTGTTTTAAACGCAGCTGCACTCGAATATTGTGGCTTTCTCTCTCTCTCCATCAACCCTACTAAAATTGCATCCAAAATAGATATTCCTGTTCTAGACTGATTTATAGACCTATATATAGATTTCCTAGCCTACCTTTTTCAGGTAATATATTTAATGCAGTATTGACATTATATTTAGCTTATTGATGATGGGTTATGCATAATAAGCTTCTAACTTATAGCCTCTGTTGCTTCCACAATACGCAAGCACCCGTGTTCTGCTGGCCTCTCTCCTTTAAAAAAATGCTACTTAGCTCTTGGAGTCCCGTGCAGGAAAAGCTAGACTAGAATGCCTTGCTGGACCTCATTTCTTAAGCATATCTTATACCAATATACTATTTGAAGAGGGACACAAGCTCTTTTTTTGCTGCATGTTAAATACAGCAGCCAATAGAACTCACGGGTAGTTTGAAAGAAGAGAGAACGTGCGATGGTGGTAGGCTATAGTGGTTATTTATTCAGACCCATAACCATTCAATCTTTGTGAAGCGAAGTGAAAGGCTTCTGATTCTAATTCTAGTCCTATATTATTCAACGATTTCATTAGAATGATGAAAATACGGCCAACAAAATGTATTTCATTTAACTGTTTCAAGTGAGGAAGGACTGAAGCAACATTAGAGAGATAAATGGGGTAATAACATTAAGGGAAATATTATTAAAGGTATATTATATTTCAAAATCAAATTTGCTAGCCTATACTTGTAACTTTGTAGGCCACATGTGCTGCACCAGAATTGCAAGTTCTCTTCTGCTTTTTATTTGACCTTTATTTAACTAGGCAAGTCAGTTAAGAACAAATTCTTATTTTCAATGACGGCCTAGGAACAGTGGGTTAACTGCCTGTTCAGGGGCAGAACAACACATTTGTACCTTGTCAGCTCGGAGATTTGAACTTGCAACCTTCCGGTTACTAGTCCAATGCTCTAACCACTAGGCTACCCTGCCGTCCCATCATATGCCTCATCCCATGCTTCATCATAGTTTGAACGCAGTGTGTAATTCCAGTCCATATAATACAACACAGTACAGTAATACAGTTCCCACTCAAAAAGATTAGCCTACTGGAGCTAGTTTCATTTATTTACCCTAGCTACATCTATGGGCTTTTCTGTTTTTCTGCTGTGCGTAATGTGCAGTAGACTATATATGTACATGTATTGTATTTCTAACCTGTACCCCACACATTGACTCGGTACCGGTACACCCTGTATATACTGTAGCCTTGGTAGTGTTATTTTATTGTGTTACTTTTTATTTTATTTTTAACTTTAGTTTCATTAGTAAATATTTTCTTAACTCTCTTTCTCGAACTGCATTGTTGGTTAACGGCTTGTAAGTAAGCATTTCATGTTAAGGTCTACATGTTGCATGTGACAAATACAATTTGATTTTGATTTGATAATGGCACAATCATTTGGGCTTTATTGGGTTTGGGCTCATTAAATGTCATTAAGTAGGGCTCATTAAATGTATTTAATATGTGGCTGATCAGGCTCAGGTAGCATGAGGTAAGACTGTTCATGGTGATCAAAGATCTAATAAAGTCCACATTTACAGTGTATGCTCTATAATGCTTTTGAATTACACTTCTGGTTTCGGCGGGAAATACTGGGTTAGTCGGGAGAAAAGTGATTTATTCTCGGGATGGAACATTTGTCAAATATTCAACCCTAACACTCACACTATCCACATTATTCATTAACTTCATTAGAAAGATTACTCTGGCCACCGTGTTGCTTGCTGTTTGGGATTTTAGGCTGAGTTTGTTTAGAAGCACTTTGTGACATCTGCTGATGTAAAACGGACTCTAAAAATACATTTGATTTGATCTTCCTAACCAGGTCGATATCAGCTTCCTATAATATCCTCCACCTGACAGCTAGCTGTGAACCAAGACACCATGATGGTGTACTGTAGAAGATCCATCCCATACAAAATACATGACTGTAACAGACACTAGCTACCTCGCTGCTTCATTCTGTAGTCAATGGCAACATAAACAATGACAAAGGAAGAAGAGACATATAGTAAACAGCCCATTTCAGCAACTAGCTTATTTAATTCATATAGTCTATCCTTTCTTTCATAATTTTCTCTCCATCATTGACACACCGACAAAGATAACACATTTTATTTATCTTTCATTTCTTCTCTTCATTCTCTTTCAATTCTTTAGCCATAATGTGTCAGTACTGACGACAAAGACAGTAGTTAGACAGTAGCTAGTTTTCTGCTTTGTAGTCTAATCAATGCTGTTAGCCTTGTGGTGGGGGAGGGAGCTAACACCATCAGGAACATCATGCTAATGGCTGACCTTCAAATGCCAACCTGTGTCTGGGGCTGGTCTGGACTGGCCACATGTATAAATGTATGATAGAGACAGACTGGATATGCTAAGGAATGAGATAAAGAGACATGCACATTCACATATACATATACATGACACACTAGGCATTTGCGCACACACAGACACAGACACACACAGACACGTACACACACAGACACGTACACACACACAACAAACCCCTCAAGGTTAAGCAATGGTAATGTTCTCCATCCTCCTGTGCTTGTTAATAGTAAATTGGCTAGATGGACTAGCAAGCATGACATGGTAGTAAAGTGACATGGTAGTAAAGGGACATGGTAGTAAAGGGACATGGTAGTAAAGGGACATGGTAGTAAAGGGACATGGTAGTAAAGGTACATGGCAGTAAAGGTACATGGTAGTAAAGGTACATGGTAGTAAAGTGACATGGTAGTAAAGGTGCATGGTAGTAAAGGTACATGGTAGTAAAGGTACATGGTAGTAAAGGTACATGGTAGTAAAGGTACATGGTAGTAAAGGTACATGGTAGTAAAGTGACATGGTAGGAAAGGTACATGGTAGTAAAGTGACATGGTAGTAAAGGTACATGGTAGTAGAGTGACATGGTAGTAAAGGTACATGGTAGTAAAGTGACATGGTAGTAAAGGTACATGGTAGTAAAGGTACATGGTAGTAAAGGTACATGGTAGCAAAGTGACATGGTAGTAAAGTGACATGGTAGTAGAGTGACATGGTAGTAAAGTGACATGGTAGTAAAGTGACATGGTAGTAAAGGTACATGGTAGTAAAGGTGCATGGTAGTAAAGTGACATGGTAGTAAAGTGACATGGTAGCAAAGTGACATGGTAGTAAAGGTACAAGGTAGTAAAGGTACATAGAAGTAAAGGTACATGGTAGTAAAGTGACATGGTAGTAAAGGTACATGGTAGTAAAGTTACATGGTAGTAAAGGTACATGGTAGCAAAGTGACATGGTAGTAAAGTGACGTGGTAGTAAAGTGACGTGGTAGTAAAGTGACGTGGTAGTAAAGTGACGTGGTAGTAAAGGTACATGGTAGTAGAGTGACATGGTAGTAAAGGTACATGGTAGTAAAGGTACATGGTAGAAAAGTGACATGGTAGTAAAGGTACATGGTAGTAGAGTGACATGGTAGTAAAGGTACATGGTAGTAAAGGTACATGGTAGTAAAGTGACATGGTAGTAAAGGTACATGGTAGTAGAGTGACATGGTAGTAAAGGTACATGGTAGCAAAGTGACATGGTAGTAAAGGTACATGGTAGTAAAGGTACATGGTAGTAAAGGTACATGGTAGTAAAGGTACATGGTAGTAAAGGTACATGGTAGTAAAGTGACGTGGTAGCAAAGTGACGTGGGAGTAAAGGGACATGGTAGTAAAGTGATGTGGTAGTAAAGTGACGTGGGAGAAAAGGGACATGGTAGTAAAGTGACATGGTAGTAAAGGTACATGGTAGTAAAGGTACATGGTAGTAGAGTGACATGGTTTTAAAGGTACATGGTAGTAAAGGTACATGGTAGTAAAGGTACATGGTAGCAAAGTGACATGGTAGTAAAGTGACATGGTAGCAAAGTGACATGGTAGTAAAGTGACATGGTAGTAAAGTGACGTGGTAGTAAAGGGACGTGGTAGTAAAGGTACATGGTAGAAAAGTGACGTGGTAGTAAATGGACGTGGTAGTAAAGGTACATGGTAGAAAAGTGACATGGTAGTAAAGTGACGTGGTAGTAAAGTGACGTGGTAGCAAAGTGACGTGGTAGTAAAGGTACATGGTAGCAAAGTGACATGGTAGTAAAGGGACATGGTAGTAAAGTGACGTGGTAGTAAAGTGACGTGGTGGTAAAGTGACCTGGTAGTAAAGTGACATGGGAGTAAAGTGACGTGGTAGTAAAGTGACGTGGTAGTAAAGTGACGTGGGAGTAAAGTGACGTGGTAGTAAAGTGACGTGGGAGTAAAGGGACATGGTAGTAAAGTGACATGGTAGTAAAGGTACATGGTAGCAAAGTGACGTGGTAGTAAAGGTACATGGTAGTAAAGTGACATGGTAGTAAAGGTACATGGTAGTAAAGGTACATGGTAGAAAAGGGACGTGGTAGTAAACGGATGTGGTAGTAGAGTGACATGGTAGTAAAAGGACATGGTAGTAAAGGTACATGGTAGAAAAGGGACGTGGTATTAAACGGATGTGGTAGTAGAGTGACATGGTAGTAAAAGGACATGGTAGTAAAGGTACATGGTAGTAAAGGGACATGGTAGTAAAGGAACGTGGTAGTAAAGGTACATGTTAGTAAAGTGACATGGTAGTAAAGTGACATGGTAGCAAAGTGACGTGGTAGTAGAGGTACATGGTAGTAAAGTGACTTGGTAGTAAAGGTACATGTTAGTAGAGTGACATGGTAGTAAAGTGACATGGAAGTAAAGGTACATGTTAGTAAAGTGACATGGTAGTAAAGTGACATGGAAGTAAAGGTACATGGAAGTAAAGGTACATGGTAGTAAAGTGACATTGTAGTAAAGGTACATGTTAGTAGAGTGACATGGTAGTAAAGTGACATGGTAGTAAAGTGATATGGTAGTAAAGGTACATGGTAGTAAAGTGATATGGTAGTAAAGGTACATGGTGGTAAAGTGACATGGTAGTAAAGGTACATGGTAGTAAATGTACATGGTAGTAAAGGGACGTGGTAGTAAACGGATGTGGTAGTAGAGTGACATGGTAGTAAAAGGACATGGGAGTAAAGGTACATGGTAGTAGAGTGACATGGTAGTAAAGGTACATGGTAATAGAGGTACATGGTAGTAAAGGGACATGGTAGTAAAGGTACATGGTAGTAAATGTACATGGTAGTAAAGGGACGTGGTAGTAAACGGATGTGGTAGTAGAGTGACATGGTAGTAAAAGGACATGGTAGTAAAGGTACATGGTAGTAAAGGTACATGACAGTAAAGTGACATGGTAGAAAAGGTACATGGTAGTAAAGGGACATGGTAGTAAAGGTACATGGTAGTAAAGTGACGTGGTAGTAAAGGTACATGGTAGTAAAGGTACATGGTAGTAAAGTGACATGGTAGTAAAGGTACATGGTAGTAAAGGGACATGGTAGTAAAGTGACATGGTAGTAAAGGTACATGGTAGTAAAGGTACATGGTAGTAAAGGTACATGGTAGTAAAGTGACATGGTAGTAAAGGTACATGGTAGTAAAGTGACATGGGAGTAAAGTGACGTGGTAGTAAAGTGACGTGGTAGTAAAGTGACGTGGGAGTAAAGTGACGTGGTAGTAAAGTGACGTGGGAGTAAAGGGACATGGTAGTAAAGTGACATGGTAGTAAAGGTACATGGTAGCAAAGTGACGTGGTAGTAAAGGTACATGGTAGTAAAGTGACATGGTAGTAAAGGTACATGGTAGTAAAGGTACATGGTAGAAAAGGGACGTGGTAGTAAACGGATGTGGTAGTAGAGTGACATGGTAGTAAAAGGACATGGTAGTAAAGGTACATGGTAGAAAAGGGACGTGGTATTAAACGGATGTGGTAGTAGAGTGACATGGTAGTAAAAGGACATGGTAGTAAAGGTACATGGTAGTAAAGGGACATGGTAGTAAAGGAACGTGGTAGTAAAGGTACATGTTAGTAAAGTGACATGGTAGTAAAGTGACATGGTAGCAAAGTGACGTGGTAGTAGAGGTACATGGTAGTAAAGTGACTTGGTAGTAAAGGTACATGTTAGTAGAGTGACATGGTAGTAAAGTGACATGGAAGTAAAGGTACATGTTAGTAAAGTGACATGGTAGTAAAGTGACATGGAAGTAAAGGTACATGGAAGTAAAGGTACATGGTAGTAAAGTGACATTGTAGTAAAGGTACATGTTAGTAGAGTGACATGGTAGTAAAGTGACATGGTAGTAAAGTGATATGGTAGTAAAGGTACATGGTAGTAAAGTGATATGGTAGTAAAGGTACATGGTGGTAAAGTGACATGGTAGTAAAGGTACATGGTAGTAAATGTACATGGTAGTAAAGGGACGTGGTAGTAAACGGATGTGGTAGTAGAGTGACATGGTAGTAAAAGGACATGGGAGTAAAGGTACATGGTAGTAGAGTGACATGGTAGTAAAGGTACATGGTAATAGAGGTACATGGTAGTAAAGGGACATGGTAGTAAAGGTACATGGTAGTAAATGTACATGGTAGTAAAGGGACGTGGTAGTAAACGGATGTGGTAGTAGAGTGACATGGTAGTAAAAGGACATGGTAGTAAAGGTACATGGTAGTAAAGGTACATGACAGTAAAGTGACATGGTAGAAAAGGTACATGGTAGTAAAGGGACATGGTAGTAAAGGTACATGGTAGTAAAGTGACGTGGTAGTAAAGGTACATGGTAGTAAAGGTACATGGTAGTAAAGTGACATGGTAGTAAAGGTACATGGTAGTAAAGGGACATGGTAGTAAAGTGACATGGTAGTAAAGGTACATGGTAGTAAAGGTACATGGTAGTAAAGGTACATGGTAGTAAAGTGACATGGTAGTAAAGGTACATGGTAGTAAAGTGACGTGGTAGTAAAGTTACATGGTAGTAAAGGTACATGGTAGTAAAGTCGCACAGTAGTAAAGGTAC
The DNA here is from genome assembly GCF_013265735.2 of Oncorhynchus mykiss. NCBI lineage: Eukaryota > Metazoa > Chordata > Actinopteri > Salmoniformes > Salmonidae > Oncorhynchus > Oncorhynchus mykiss. The sequence continues at coordinate 85,864,772 of NC_048569.1, forward strand.
ATGGTAGTAAAGTGACGTGGTAGTAAAGTGACGTGGTAGTAAAGGTACATGGTAGTAAAGTGACGTGGTAGTAAAGTGACGTGGTAGTAAAGGTACGTGGTAGTAAAGTGACATGGTAGTAAAGGTGCATGGTAGTAAAGGTACATGGTAGTAAAGTGACGTGGTAGTAAAGTGACGTGGTAGTAAAGTGACATGGTAGTAAAGGTACATGGTAGTAAAGTGACGTGGTAGTAAAGTGACGTGGTAGTAAAGTGACATGGTAGTAAAGGCACGTGGTAGTAAAGTGACATGGTAGTAAAGTGACGTGGTAGTAAAGTGACGTGGTAGTAAAGTGACGTGGTAGTAAAGTGACATGGTAGTAAAGTGACGTGGTAGTAAAGTGACGTGGTAGTAAAGTGACGAGGTAGCAAAGTGAGTCTTTGCCCTGATAAGACAATACCTTGGACCTGGGTCCTATCCTGTGAAAAAAAATCTACCCCAATCAATCTACACCCCCCTCGGTTCTAAGCTATCACTGTCTCATACCTATCACTGTCTCATACCTATCACTGTCTCATACCTACCCGTAGGAATAAACAGAGCAGTAGATCCAAGGCTCTGGGAAGGTACAGATTATCATGCTGTTCATAATGAGAGCCTGAACCACTGCAGCTGGGAGGTGAAGAGAGAGGACACTCAATACACTCAGAAAGGGATTGGAAAGCCATATATAGGAAACTGGCATTAAATAAAAGGGGGTGTGATTCATGAGAAATTTGGTGTCATATCATTTAGTGTTAGTGGCAGGAAGGTGTCATCTTTGTAATGGCCTATCTTTGGCACGTGCATGTATATGTCTCCCTCCCCTGATGTCCGTCTCTCTGTCTCTCATGTTGTGGTGTGTCCCAGGGTGCCTGTGCCAACATAGCTGTGTATAATGACCAGCCACCTGGTGCTCTGGATCCCACTGCTCTGATCACGGGTGACCGGCTGATCCTAACCAGCTGCCACACTGTGCCCCCTCTACCTCAATGCACCATGCACACACACACACACACACACACACACACACACACACACACACACACACACACACACACACACACACACACACACACAAACGCACGCACGCACACCCACACACACGCACGCACGCACGCACGCAAGCACACACAACCACCAACCAACCGCCCTGCAAAAAATATTTATATATACAATGTTTGAAAAAAACATTGTATATTGAAACACTCCTCATCTGAACCCACCCTGCCATGTCATCGTCCCGTCAGACACATCGTTATCATCAGATTGTGGACACAGGAGTCATTCCATGTCAGTTCAGCTTGCCATGACCCACCATCTCAGATTGTTTTGAAATGATTTCTGTAGTTAGAAACAGGTAAGATTGGCATTCCTGAAACATTACTTTGTTGAAATGTAATTTTATATATGAAAAATTAAGCTAATTGATTGCACCCTAATTGGACATTTTAATGTATAGGATTCAGATAATATTCAATTAATATACTACCCAACATCCGATTTGGACTCAACTTCTTCCTAGATATGAGTAAGACATAAGGAATCCCCCTCAAAAAGATAAACAGACACACACGGATCCCCACACCCCATGCCAATCCCAACCCAACAACCAGTATACAGTATCAGTTCTCTATGTTTGACAAGTGGTATGAAGCTGTGGCTTAGAGTATTGCTTCTCCATACTATGTAATGTATTTATTCTAAATCTGGTGATGGTTGTTTTCTCATGTTTAGAGAAATTAGTAATTGAAGTCGCTTGCATTATTTACCATAAAGTAGTGTGACAGTACCAGGTTTTGACCACTAGGTGCCGCTGTTCTTGCTATACCGCCACACTCTTTTATCAATTTTGTTGGTCTCCGGTGTTAATTAAATAGATCACATTGTGAAATTCAAAAATGCAAATTCCAGTTATGCATTAGGGGGCGCTATTAAAATTTTGGGATGAAAAACGTTCCCGTTTTAAACAAGATATTTTGTCACGAAAAGATGCTTGACTATGCATATAATTGACAGCTTTGGAAAGAAAACACTCTGACGTTTCCAAAACTACAAAGATATTGTCTGTGAGTGCCACAGAACTGATGTTACAGGCGAAACCCAGATAAAAATCAAACCAGGAAGTGCCGCATTTTTTGAAACCGCCTCATGCCAATGACTCCTTATATGGCTGTGAATGAGCTACGAATGAGCTTACGTTTTCCACGTATTCCCAAGGTGTCTACAGCATTGTGACGTCTTTTTACGCATTTCCATTGAAGAATAGCCGTAAGGGAGCATATTTAGCAAGTGGTCACATGGTATCTCCCGCAGAAAATCTTGCGTAAAATACTGAGGTAGCCATTTTTCCAATCGCTTCTTATGAGAAACCAATTGCCTCGACGGATATATTACCGAATATATATGTTAAAAACACCTTGAAGATGGATCCTAAACAACGTTTGCCGTGTTTCTGTCGATATTATGTAGCTAATTTTGAAAAAAGTTTGGCGTTGTAGTTGTAGCATTTTCCGGTTGATTTCTCAGCCAAGCATGATGAACAAACGGGAGCTATATCGCCTACAAAAATAATATTTTTGGAAAAAAGGAACATTTGCTATCTAACTGGGAGTCTCCTGAGTGAAAGCATACAAAGTTCTTCAAAGGTAAATGATTTAATTTGGTTGCTTTTCTTATTTTGGTGAAAATGTTGCCTGCTGCCAGCAGAGCCTAGCATAGCATGATAAACTTACACAAATGCTTGTCTAGCTTTGGCTCTAACGCATATTTAGAAAATTTGAGATGACAGTGTTGTTAACAAAAGGCTAAGCTTGTGTTTGAATATATTTAATTAATTTTCATGAATAGGAAAAGTTTCTAGGGGTATTTATGTCCGCTGCGTTATGCTAATTCGTTTGAGGCTAAGATTACGATCCCGGATCCGGGATGGCTCGTCGCAAGAGGTAAAGTACTTGTAAAACCTGAAATACACTACAAGTTTGCATTTCCTGCTGTGAAGGAAAGTTCTCAGCAAGAAAAGATCATCCATTTGTAGGTTGCCAAGAGAAGGACACACTGAATTGCTTTCACGGAGGACTGGCTTGAATTGTAGGATGGTACACTACACAAAAGTATGTGGACACCTGCTCGTTGAACATTTCATTCCAAAATCAGGGACATTAATATGGAGTTGGTCCCCCCTTTGCTGCTATTACAGCCTCCACTCTTCTGGGAAGGCTTTCCACTAGATGTTGGACCATTGCTTCACACCGATTTCGACAAACCACTTCTGTATGGACCTCGCTTCTTGCACGGGGGCATTGTCATGCTGAAACAGGAAAGGGCCTGCCCCAAGCTGTTGCCACAAAGTTGGAAGCACAGAATCATTTATAATGTCATTGTATGCTGTAGCTTTTACATTTCGCTTCACAGGAACTAAGGGGCCTAGATCGAACCATGAAAAACAGCCCCAGACCATTATTCTTCCTGCACCAAACTTTACAGTTGGCACTATGCATTCAGGCAGGTAGCGTTTTCCTGGCATCCGCCAAACCCAGATTTGTCTGTAAGACTGCCAGATGGTGAAGCGTGATTCATCACTCCTGAGAACGTGTTTCCACTGCTCCAGAGTCCAATGGTGGGGAGCTTTAATCCACTCCAACCAACGCTTGACATTGTGCATGCTGATCTTAGGCTTGTGTAACGGCTGCTCGGCCATGGAAACCCATTTCATGAAGCTGCCGACGAACAGTTATTGTGCTGATGTTACTTCCAGAGGCAGTTTGGAACTCGGTAGTGAGTGTTGCAACCGAGGACAGACGAGGACAGAAGGGGCAGCTCTAGCAGGACAGAAATGAGACAATCTAACTTGTTGGAAAGGTGGCATCCTATGACGGTGCCATGTTGAAAGTCACTGAGCTCTTCAGTAAGGCCATTCTACTGCCAATGTTTCCCTATGGATATTGCATGGCAGTGTGCTCGATTTTAAACACCTGTCAGCAACGGGTTTGGCTGAAATAGGAGAATACACTAATTTGAAGGGGTATCCACATACCATGTAGTGCATTGTCATTATGTGGGGATTTTATTTCCATAATGAGCCAAATCTATTGGTTTTCTACCCAAAGTTGCAATGGATTAAAGAGTGTGGAGGTACAGCAAGAATAGCAGCATCAAAAACCTGGTCCTTTCACACACTAATAATGCAAGCAACTTCAATTACTAATTTATTTGAACAGGGGGAAAAAAAACTCAACAAATTCACAGGGAATACATTACATAGTACGGAGAAGCAATACTCCAAGCCATAGCTTCATACTACTTGTTATACGGATTCCTTATGTCTTACTCATTACTAGGAAGAAGGTTGGTCCAAATCGGATGTTGGGTACTATATTAATTGAATATTATCTGAATTCTGTCAATTAAAACGGCCATTTTGGATGCATTCAATAACCTTAATTTATTTTATAAGATAAAATAATGTTCCAGGAATGTTAATCATATTTTTTCATAACTACAGAAAAATGTCATAACAATCTGAGATTGGGTGTCGAAATCCTCATCTTGTGTTTTTTGAGGTGGAACGACCCACAGGGCATCCATCTGTCACAGCAGGACTGTTCACCATGGGGCCCTGCTACAGTACACACTGATACTCTCTGAGTTGTTTGGCTTTAGTGAGGGCAGGTGTGTCAGACGACCACATAAATCAGCAGACCATGAAGTGGTCAACAACACACCTTGATGGAATGTGAATGAGCTTTCAACACACACACTGAAAATGGGAACTCTCACACCATGACGCAAAACGATCCACTGGGCAGAGTTATTTCAAATCCTTTTAGGACGGCACCCAAACACACATTAAACCACTCGGATTGCCGCTCTGAAAAGGGTTCCTGTTTTATTCATCATCAGAGAGACAGAACCGCCTCCACTGACAGCAGAACACAAACACCCCGTCTGCTTCCCAGAATGCAATGTGTGGGCGGGCATCGCCCCATGAGGCTGCTGTCATGATGAACAGGGTCTTCAGACGAGTCAAACAGACAGGAGAGGGGTGCACACGCACACTCACACACACAAGCGACAACCACGTACATATCTGTAAACATGACTAACTGGAAGACTGTGTGGATCACGTTGCTGATAATGATGGTGATGAAGATGATGATTATGATAAGACTGTTATCTACAAAGAACATTGAGTCACTTCCATTAGAGGACTAGTTCCTTGTCAATTTGCCAATCCTTCTATGGAAGACCTCAGAAACAGCCCAGGCAGGCTCTTCAGATCTTCCATCAAGGGCAGGTAGCCAAAACCCATTTCTATCTCTGACATCACGCTGTGTGCTGTGGAGCTGAGTTAGTCATCCTGTGAAAACGTGTTTGTTTGCTTCTTTCTCCTGGAATAGAGAATACACTCTTCACTTCCCTCAGGTTGTTTACCAGCTCTGTCTGTGTTTCAATTAACCCTGGCTGTGATAGCTTGTTACTCAGGTCATCCAATTCTGCCGCTCTGTGCTCATTGGATAATGTAATTAACACTACACTTTCGTCTGCAGTGACACTGTGGTCCAAACCTCAAAGAGAGAGAGAGAGAGAGGATGTCACAGCATCAGTCCCCGGCTGCAAACAAAAATCTATTAGTAGTACAATTACTGCAGCCTCTCTCTCTCTCTCTCTCTCTCTCTCTCTCTCTCTCTCTCTCTCTCTCTCTCTCTCTCTCTCTCTCTCTCTCTCTCTCTCTCTAATAGTGTAGTAAGTTACCCATGGCCCTGGCTTCACTGGTCATTAAACATGGTTAATAATAGTGTAGTAAGTTACCCACGGCCCTGGCTTCACTGGTCATTAAACATGGTTAAAAATAGTGTAGTAAGTTACCCATGGCCCTGGCTTCACTGGTCATTAAACATGGTTAATAATAGTGTAGTAAGTTACCCACGGCCCTGGCTTCACTGGTCATTAAACATGGTTAATAATAGTGTAGTAAGTTACCCACGGCCCTGGCTTCACTGGTCATTAAACATGGTTAATAATAGTGTAGTAAGTTACCCACGGCCCTGGCTTCACTGGTCATTAAACATGGTTAATAATAGTGTAGTAAGTTACCCACGGCCCTGGCTTCACTGGTCATTAAACATGGTTAAAAATAGTGTAGTAAGTTACCCATGGCCCTGGCTTCACTGGTCATTAAACATGGTTAATAATAGTGTAGTAAGTTACCCACTGCCCTGGCTTCACTGGTCATTAAACATGGTTAATAATAGTGTAGTAAGTTACCCATGGCCCTGGCTTCACTGGTCATTAAACATGATTCATTAATAATAGTGTAGTAAGTTACCCACGGCCCTGGCTTCACTGGTCATTAAACATGGTTAAAAATAGTGTAGTAAGTTACCCACGGCCCTGGCTTCACTGGTCATTAAACATGGTTAATAATAGTGTAGTAAGTTACCCACGGCCCTGGCTTCACTGGTCATTAAACATGGTTAATAATAGTGTAGTAAGTTACCCACGGCCCTGGCTTCACTGGTCATTAAACATGGTTCATTAATAATAGTGTAGTAAGTTACCCATGGCCCTGGCTTCACTGGTCATTAAACATGGTTAAAAATAGTGTAGTAAGTTACCCATGGCCCTGGCTTCACTGGTCATTAAACATGGTTAAAAATAGTCCAGTGGCCTTCTTCTGTGCTGTCATCGGGCACTCACACTCACACACACTCACACACACGCACACACACTCGCACTCGCACACGCACACGCACTCGCACACGCACACACACACACACAGAGACAGAGACAGAGACAGAGACAGAGACAGAGACAGAGAGAGAGAGAGGGACAGAGGTGGACTGCAGTGTACTGTACAGTAATGAATACAAATGTCTTCCTGTATCATCTGCTTCCTAACCAGTCCTAACCAGTCCTAACCAGTAACCACCTCCTAGGTTGTGTGAAGGCAAATATCATTATTTCCATATGCATAGATGACCCATAGAAGATAAGGGAGGGTGTTGTGTATTACAAATGATTACTGGTTATCAAGACGCTGGCTGTCTGTTCACCCCTCTGTAAACTGTTGCGTTTAAATGGGACATCATCATATCATGTCAAAAGGTGTTATGTGTGCAATAGAAGTCCCATTACATATAACTCCTAATAAAACTGAATACAGTTATTGGTCTGGACATAAATCAATGTAAACGACACATCAAACTATATTCGTCTCTCCCTTTCCATCACTTCCTCTACTCCTTCCTCGTTCGGCCTCTCCCTCCCTCCTTCTCTCTTGGTTTGACTAATGACTTCCACTGCTAATGACTGTTTCTGTTTTCACCACTCCCTAAATACTCTTTGTATGAGGAAAGTCAATGAGCACGAATGTGGTCACACACACACGCACCACCATAAGCACATAGACACACCACACACACGCACCACCATAAGCACATAGACACACCACAAATACGCACAACCATAAGCACATAGACACACCACCATAAGCACATAGACACACCACCATAAGCACATAGACACACCACAAATACGCACAACCATAAGCACATAGACACACCACACATACGCATCACCATAAGCACATAGACACACCACACATACGCATCACCATAAGCACATAGACACACCACCATAAGCACATAGACACATCACCATAAGCACATAGACACACCACCATAAGCACATAGACACACCACACATACGCATCACCATAAGCACATAGACACACCACAAATACGCACAACCATAAGCACATAGACACACCACCATAAGCACATAGACACACCACACATACGCATCACCATAAGCACATAGACACACCACCATAAGCACATAGACACACCACCATAAGCACATAGACACACCACCATAAGCACATAGACACACCACACATACGCACCACCATAAGCACATAGACACACCACCATAAGCACATAGACACACCACAAATACGCATCACCATAAGCACATAGACACACCACCATAAGCACATAGACACACCACCATAAGCACATAGACACACCACCATAAGCACATAGACACACCACCATAAGCACATAGACACACCACCATAAGCACATAGACACACCACCATAAGCACATAGACACACCACAAATACGCATCACCATAAGCACATAGACACACAACCATAAGCACATAGGACACACCACCATAAGCACATAGACACACAACCATAAGCACATAGACACACCACCATAAGCACATAGACACACCACCATAAGCACATAGACACACCACAAATACGCATCACCATAAGCACATAGACACACAACCATAAGCACATAGACACACCACCATAAGCACATAGACACACCACAAATACGCATCACCATAAGCACATAGACACACAACCATAAGCACATAGACACACCACCATAAGCACATAGACACACCACCATAAGCACATAGACACACCACCATAAGCACATAGACACACCACACATACGCACATAGACACACCACCATAAGCACATAGACACACCACACATACGCACAACCATAAGCACATAGACACACCACACATACGCACCACCATAAGCACATAGACACACAACCATAAGCACATAGACACACCACCATAAGCACATAGACACACCACCATAAGCACATAGACACACCACACATACGCACCACCATAAGCACATAGACACACCACACATACGCACCACCATAAGCACATAGACACACAACCATAAGCACATAGACACACCACCATAAGCACATAGACACACCACCATAAGCACATAGACACACCAACCTAAGCACATAGACACACCACCATAAGCACATAGACACACCACCATAAGCACATAGACACACCACCATAAGCACATAGACACACCACCATAAGCACATAGACACACCACCATAAGCACATAGACACACCACCATAAGCACATAGACACACCACCATAAGCACATAGACACACCACACATACGCACAACCATAAGCACATAGGACACACCACCATAAGCACATAGGACACACAACCATAAGCACATAGACACACCACCATAAGCACATAGACACACCACCATAAGCACATAGACACACCACACATACGCACCACCATAAGCACATAGACACACCACACATACGCACCACCATAAGCACATAGGACACACCACACATACGCACCACCATAAGCACATAGACACACCACCATAAGCATATAGACACACCACACATACGCACATAGACACACCACCATAAGCACATAGACACACCACACATACGCACAACCATAAGCACATAGACACACCACACATACGCACCACCATAAGCACATAGACACACAACCATAAGCACATAGACACACCACCATAAGCACATAGACACACCACCATAAGCACATAGACACACCAACCTAAGCACATAGACACACCACCATAAGCACATAGACACACCACCATAAGCACATAGACACACCACCATAAGCACATAGACACACCACCATAAGCACATAGACACACCACCATAAGCACATAGACACACCACCATAAGCACATAGACACAACACCATAAGCACATAGACACACCACCATAAGCACATAGACACACCACACATACGCACAACCATAAGCACATAGGACACACCACCATAAGCACATAGGACACACAACCATAAGCACATAGACACACCACCATAAGCACATAGACACACCACCATAAGCACATAGACACACCACACATACGCACCACCATAAGCACATAGACACACCACCATAAGCACATAGACACACCACCATAAGCACATAGACACACCACACATACGCACCACCATAAGCACATAGACACACCACACATACGCACCACCATAAGCACATAGGACACACCACACATACGCACCACCATAAGCACATAGGACACACCACACATACGCACCACCATAAGCACATAGACACACCACCATAAGCACATAGACACACCACACATACGCACCACCATAAGCACATAGACACACCACACATACGCACCACCATAAGCACATAGGACACACCACACATACGCACATAGGACACACCACCATAAGCACATAGGACACACCACACATACGCACCACCATAAGCACATAGACACACCACCATAAGCACATAGACACACCACCATAAGCACATAGACACACCACAAATACGCACAACCATAAGCACATAGGACACACCACACATACGCACCACCATAAGCACATAGGACACACCACACATACGCACCACCATAAGCACATAGACACACCACCATAAGCACATAGACACACCACAAATACGCATCACCATAAGCACATAGGACACACCACACATACGCACCACCATAAGCACATAGGACACACCACACATACGCACCACCATAAGCACATAGACACACCACCATAAGCACATAGACACACCACAAATACGCACAACCATAAGCACATAGGACACACCACACATACGCACAACCATAAGCACATAGACACACCACCATAAGCACATAGACACACCACCATAAGCACATAGGACACACCACACATACGCACCACCATAAGCACATAGACACACCACCATAAGCACATAGACACACCACACACACGCACAACCATAAGCACATAGACACACCACCATAAGCACATAGACACACCACCATAAGCACATAGGACACACCACACATACGCACCACCATAAGCACATAGACACACCACCATAAGCACATAGACACACCACACACACGCACAACCATAAGCACATAGACACACCACCATAAGCACATAGACACACCACCATAAGCACATAGACACACCACACATACGCATCACCATAAGCACATAGACACACCACCATAAGCACATAGACACACTACCATAAGCACATAGACACACCACCATAAGCACATAGACACACCACCATAAGCACATAGACACACCACCATAAGCACATAGACACACCACCATAAGCACATAGACACACCACACATACGCATCACCATAAGCACATAGACACACCACCATAAGCACATAGACACACCACAAATACGCATCACCATAAGCACATAGACACACCACCATAAGCACATAGACACACCACCATAAGCACATAGACACACCACCATAAGCACATAGACACACCACAAATACGCATCACCATAAGCACATAGACACACCACCATAAGCACATAGACACACCACCATAAGCACATAGACACACCACCATAAGCACATAGACACACCACAAATACGCATCACCATAAGCACATAGACACACCACCATAAGCACATAGACACACCACCATAAGCACATAGACACACCACCATAAGCACATAGACACACCACAAATACGCATCACCATAAGCACATAGACACACAACTATAAGCACATAGACACATCACCATAAGCACATAGACACACCACAAATACGCATCACCATAAGCACATAGACACACAACCATAAGCACATAGACACACCACCATAAGCACATAGACACACCACAAATACGCATCACCATAAGCACATAGACACACAACCATAAGCACATAGACACACCACCATAAGCACATAGACACACCACCATAAGCACATAGACACACCACCATAAGCACATAGACACACCACACATACGCACATAGACACACCACCATAAGCACATAGACACACCACACATACGCACCACCATAAGCACATAGACACACAACCATAAGCACATAGACACACCACCATAAGCACATAGACACACCACCATAAGCACATAGACACACCACACATACGCACCACCATAAGCACATAGACACACCACCATAAGCACATAGACACACCACCATAAGCACATAGACACACCACCATAAGCACATAGACACACCACCATAAGCACATAGACACACCACACATACGCACAACCATAAGCACATAGGACACACCACCATAAGCACATAGGACACACAACCATAAGCACATAGACACACCACCATAAGCACATAGACACACCACACATACGCACCACCATAAGCACATAGGACACACCACACATACGCACCACCATAAGCACATAGGACACATCACACATACGCACCACCATAAGCACATAGACACACCACCATAAGCACATAGACACACCACACATACGCACCACCATAAGCACATAGACACACCACACATACGCACCACCATAAGCACATAGGACACACCACACATACGCACATAGGACACACCACCATAAGCACATAGGACACACCACACATACGCACCACCATAAGCACATAGACACACCACCATAAGCACATAGACACACCACACGCACCACCATAAGCACATAGACACACCACAAATACGCACAACCATAAGCACATAGGACACACCACACATACGCACCACCATAAGCACATAGACACACCACACATACGCACATAGACACACCACCATAAGCACATAGACACACCACACACACGCACAACCATAAGCACATAGACACACCACCATAAGCACATAGACACACCACACATACGCACTACCATAAGCACATAGACACACCACCATAAGCACAACCATAAGCACATAGACACACCACACATACGCACCACCATAAGCACATAGACACACCACCATAAGCACATAGACACACCACACATACGCACCACCATAAGCACATAGACACACCACCATAAGCACATAGACACACCACACATACGCACCACCATAAGCACATAGACACACCACCATAAGCACATAGACACACCACACATACGCACAACCATAAGCACATAGACACACAACCATAAGCACATAGACACACCACACATACGCACCACCATAAGCACATAGACACACCACCATAAGCACATAGACACACCACCATAAGCACATAGACACACCACACATACGCACCACCATAAGCACATAGACACACCACCATAAGCACAACCATAAGCACATAGACACACCACCATAAGCACAACCATAAGCACATAGACACACCACACATACGCACCACCATAAGCACATAGACACACCACACACACGCACCACCATAAGCACATAGACACACCACACACACGCACCACCATAAGCACATAGACACACCACACATACGCACCACCATAAGCACATAGGACACACCACCATAAGCACATAGACACACCACACATACGCACCACCATAAGCACATAGACACACCACCATAAGCACATAGACACACCACACATACGCACCACCATAAGCACATAGGACACACCACAAACACGCATCACCATAAGCACATAGACACACCACACACACGCACCACCATAAGCACATAGACACACCACCATAAGCACATAGGACACACCACACATACGCACCACCATAAGCACATAGACACACCACCATAAGCACATAGACACACCACACATACGCACAACCATAAGCACATAGACACACCACCATAAGCACATAGACACACCACACATACGCACCACCATAAGCACATAGACACACCACACATACGCACCACCATAAGCACATAGACACACCACACATACGCACCACCATAAGCACATAGACACACCACCATAAGCACATAGACACACCACCATAAGCACATAGACACACCACCATAAGCACATAGACACACCACCATAAGCACATAGACACACCACCATAAGCACATAGACACACCACCATAAGCACATAGACACACCACACATACGCACCACCATAAGCACATAGACACACCACAAACACGCATCACCATAAGCACATAGACACACCACACACACGCACCACCATAAGCACATAGACACACCACACATACGCACAACCATAAGCACATAGACACATCACCATAAGCACATAGACACACCACCATAAGCACATAGACACACCACCATAAGCACATAGACACACCACCATAAGCACATAGACACACCACCATAAGCACATAGACACACCACCATAAGCACCACCATAAGCACATAGACACACCACACATACGCACAACCATAAGCACATAGACACATCACACATATGCACAACCATAAGCACATAGACACACCACCATAAGCACATAGACACACCACACATACGCACAGCCATAAGCACATAGACACACCACCATAAGCACATAGACACACCACACACACGCACAACCATAAGCACATAGACACACCACACACACAAATACCCCTGATGGTCTAGCAGCATTCACCGAGGCTAACTTCACGTTCCCATCCAGCACCCAACTGTAAAGCACCCAACTGGCTATACCTTATTAAACCACATCATTCTAATACATCAGACTCTCCATCTATATAGCAGCCAGCTAGTCTCATCTCACGCTGAACCACTTTAAGTGCTAAGCAGCTTAGTTGGTACAGGCAGGCAGGCTGTTTGGTGGTGACAGCTACATATTCAGAATTAAAGGTTATATTGAGAGGATTCAGCCCCCGAGCTGAAATATTTCAACAGCAGAGAACTGAACTGTGAGGGGGGAAATGCCAGTTCTGAGCAGAGCCTGACATTAAAGTCATTTCAATACCATTTCATTACCTTCTCTCCTCCACTCCTCCCAACCGTCAGTCCTCCTCTCCTCCTCTCTTCCACTCCTTCTCTCTTCCACTCTTCCTCTCCTCCCAACCGTCACTCCTCCTCTCCTCTTCTCCTCCACAACCATCTCTCCTCCCAACCGTCACTCCTCCTCTACTCCCGACCATCTCTCCTCCCAATCACCACTCCTCCTCTCCTCCCAACCGTCACTCCTCCTCTCCTCTTCTCCTCTTTTCCTCCTCTCCTCCCAACCATCACTGCTCCTCTCCTCTTCTCCTCCTCTCCTGTCAACCGTCTCTCCACCCAGCCGTCAGACCCCAATACAATACAGAAGAGGATATTACAATAATAAACTGGGACATTGACGTGTGAGACTGGAGGCAGGGGGAGTGAATGGATAAGAGAGAAAAGCTTGAAACCCAGACAGACGGACATACATACACCATCATCTCATGTTCACCCAAGGCCTTGTCACCACAACCGCTCCTGGTCCTGTTCCAGGTTCTGACCATACATGGTCAAGACAACCACAGCAGCGGTACAGTAAGTGGTTGACCCAATGTCCAAGATCCTCTCAGAGAGACAGACAGTCATTACATTGTTCCTTTGGAGAGGCCCTGCCTCAGAGACTGAGTGACACAAGACCCCATATGCCTCTTTGAGCCCCTTCACCCACTCTGTCCCCTGTACCCCAGTGTCCCTTATCTTTCCCCTGTACCCCAGTGTCCTTTATCAGTCCCCTGTACCCCAGTGTCCCTTATCTGTCCCCTGTACCCCAGTGTCCCTTATCTTTCCCCTGTACCCCAGTGTCCCTTATCTTTCCCCTGTACCCCAGTGTCCCTTATCTTTCCCCTGTACCCCAGTGTCCCTTATCTTTCCCCTGTACCCCAGTGTCCCTTATCTTTCCCCTGTACCCCAGTGTCCCTTATCTTTCCCCTGTACCCCCTGTCTCCTGTACCCCTCCAGTACGAAGTACCTAATATCAAGGCACAAGTGATGTGGGCCCTTAGTGGTGTTCAGATAATGAGGAAATGATCTCTCTCTCTCTCCGCCCCTCTTTCTCTCTCCCCTTCTCTGTCTCTCTCTGCAGCCTTCAGGGCTCGATAAGATAACGCTCACCAGAGTAACATTAGAGTGGGGTACTCAGTCAACACACAGTGTGGGCAGCAACACACATTTATATTGACATGTTAGTCATTTAGCAGACACTCTTACCCAGAGTGACTTTCAGGAGCAATTAGGGTTAAGCGCCTTGCTCAAGGGAACATCAACAGATTTTTCACAGAGTCAGCTCGAGGATTCAAACCAGTGGCCTTTCAGTTACTGGCTTAACGCCCTTAGCCGCTAGGCTACCTGTCACACCACAACAACCCCACAACAGTACAACAACACCAGACACTTCTGATGTAATGAATGACTACTTTTATTTTAGTCAATCTTTTTTTCATGTATCCTCCTATTATCTTTGTGCTCAGGCCTTATTTATGTTCAATTGTGATGCTATTTTGCCTTTTGCTGTAAATTGCATTTTATAACATAGTGACAACGCAGACAAAACAACAACATTGTGCTTAGACAAACTATCGATTAGTGGCGTGGTTGTGAAAATGGCTACAGACAAAGTGTAGAGGGAAAGGAAGGAAGCAACTCAGTACCAGATTGTGGTGGGATTGATTTTGCAGAGGATGGATATTAGTTGTGACATTTAAGATGAGACATAGTCAGGCACTGTGTACTGACCCTTATACCGCTGATGTGCAGTGGCTCTAGTTGATGTTGCAGAATGTCTACTGACATTTTAGAAAGTCTCTAGGAGTCTTTCTTTCGCTATGCACTCTATGTGCGAGTGCTATAACGCTTTCTCTCTCTCTTCTCACTCTCTCCATCTCCCTCTCTCTCTAATTCAGTCTCAGTGGGGTAGAGTGAGGAACCTCGGTACATCAGTTGCACATTAAACATTAACGTAGCAGCTTTGTTAGAGTGCAGGGGGGAGCGGTGGAGAGGCAGTGTTCTCCTGGTTGACACGGAATGGCCTCCGATCCCCACGGAGCCACACTGACCCAAACACAGCTGCTTTTGTCTGAATGGGGGGGAAATGGTCAGAAGATGCAACTGAGTTGACCGCTCGGCTCCCCCGAGGTGTCTCATACGTCAACAGACAACATCTCTCTTTGTCTGAAACTTAGCATTGTCATCACTACAACACAACACAATACCAAAGAGTATTAAATAGCAGCAACTTGTTTCATTGACTGAAAGGCTTGGTTTATTCTACAACAGCAAAACTGATACAGGCTTAATCCTACCGGAGTCTATTCAAACCACCTTAAGCCCAAAAGAAATTCTAGAATCTGTCTAAATTATGCATGGTGCCATGGTTTACAGAGCCATAGAGAGAGAGATTGGGTGTCTCCCAGTGTCTGTTTCAGCATGTGACTTTGTAGCTGAGCACGGACCTCTCTGAGACATTAGACCGTAAGGAGAATTCAAGCCGACAGATTTAAAGAGGACTAAAACACATCCACTTCCACATCATAATCACCCAACTATACTAAGACATCTGCATGAGGACAACATGTATCTGGGGTGTGAAATAGTGATCCTATTTGGACTTGTCAACCATTGTAATGAGAGTCATTTGTGGTTTCCAAAACCTCTGATTTCTTATTGAATTGTCATCTAACAAACCATGGAAATAAAAGCCATTTCGGGTTTCTTAAACCTCTGATTTCTTATTCAATTACCATCTAACAACACATCAACATTAGCAGTCTACTGAGCACACCACGTTATTTCAACGTGGAAATGTGGGTAATATTTAGTAGAGATGTTGATCAATTGAGAATTCAACCTTTATTCATCTACTCAAAAAGACAGCCAGAAGTTGGTTGAATTCTCAATGTGTTATCACTATGTTTTTAACCATCTGAAAGCCTACAACCAAATTCCAATGGAAAAGCAATGTCTGATTTTTGGTTTAGATGTCATCTAAATGTGTTATCACTGCACTTTCAACTACTTAAAAGCGCAACAAAGTTCAAATGGGAATACAATGTCAGATATTTTGTATATACAACAACTTAATGTGTTATCACAGTGCTTCATCTAACAGCAGAACCAAATGACCTGGATTGCAGATGAGATTACATTAAAAGTACATAGTGCAAGTGATCAATGCTATTCGGGATTCTGTGAAGATCTCTGACCTTTGCATGCAATCTTGAACATGCACGTGTTCCATGATCACATAAGAAGATCATTTATAGTTACAGTAACCTCAAAATGTGGCCATGAATGTGTTACTCAGTTGCATTTTAAAGGTACTCAGTTGAGGTAACACAGCAGAATGTACATCTCCTTCAAATGTTGATATTTGGTTCCATTGACAACCAAACACAATTACATTTCCAGTTTGTCTACCAATTAACAATTGATATGTTAAATTCACAACCACAGTTAAATGCACTTAACGTTTGATTTGATTTAGTCATATTCTTTAACTTAAAACATATTCATTCTTAACTTGAAGATTCCATTTGAAATCCACCAAAGCTAATATCAAAGCTAAGCAGGGAGACCACCTGGATAGCTGTAGACAGATAACTTTCCAGTAGGAGGTGCTGTAGACAGATCAACTCTCCGGTAGGAGGTGCTGTAGACAGATAACTCTCCAGTAGGAGGTGCTGTAGACAGTAAACTCTCCAGTAGGAGGTGCTGTAGACAGATAACTCTCCAGTAGGAGGTGCTGTAGACAGATAACTTTCCGGTAGGAGGTGCTGTAGACAGATAACTCTCCGGTAGGAGGTGCTGTAGACAGATCAACTCTTCAGTAGGAGGTGCTGTAGACAGATAACTCTCCAGTAGGAGGTGCTGTAGACAGATAACTCTCCGGTAGGAGGTGCTGTAGACAGATCAACTCTCCAGTAGGAGGTGCTGTAGACAGATAACTCTCCAGTAGGAGGTGCTGTAGACAGATAACTCTCCAGTAGGAGGTGCTGTAGACAGATAACTCTCCAGTAGGAGGTGCTGTAGAGAGATAACTCTCCAGTAGGAGGTGCTGTAGCTAGATCAACTCTCCAGTAGGTGTTGTAGACAGATCAACTCTCCAGTAGGAGGTGCTGTAGACAGATCAACTCTCCAGTAGGAGGTGCTGTAGACAGATCAACTCTACAGTAGGAGGTGCTGTAGATAGATAAACTCTCCAGTAGGAGGTGCTGTAGACAGATCAACTCTCCAGTAGGAGGTGCTGTAGATAGATCAACTCTCCAGTAGGATGTGCTGTAGACAGATCAACTCTCCAGTAGGATGTGCTGCTCAGCTTATAGTTTTTTTCTGATAGTGGATATAACGTTGAAGATCTGACGTTGTTTCAAAGGTACAAATTCAACATATTTTATACAATGTTTGTCTATGTTGAAAATTGGTATACATGATGACATAATCCTGTGCTAAAAATACCCTTTAAAATCCAATGTATTCTCCAGGTCACAATACGTTAACAAATGACTTTGAAACATCGTTGATTCAGCCAGTGTCTGCCTAGTGGGAGGGTTCTACAGAAGTGTACTGTAGGTCAATGCAACAGCAAGCCCATCACACGGTGTCAGGCTGTGGGTCAGAAATACTAATAGGTCCCTATGGAGCCCTTATGCTTCTGTACATAACAGCTCACATAAAAAAAATGTCACACAACTGCACAACCCAGCCATTCACAACACTGTTCCACACACACACACACACACACACAGACATGCACGCACGCACGCACTCACCTCCACACACACACACACAGACATGCACGCACGCACGCACGCACTCACCTCCACACACACACACACACACACACACACACACACACACACACACACACACACACACACACACACACACACACACACACACACAAGCTTAAAGCTTGGGAGGGAAGGCTGTTTAGAGCCAGTAGCGCATGTTTGTGATACCAGCTCCATATAGGCCAGAGCCCAAACAGACATAACGCCCTTCACTCCTCAAACTCACGGAAACACCCTGCTCCCACACGTGCAGGCACACACACACACACACACACCAGAGGAGGCTAGTGGGAGGAGCTATAGGAAGACTGGCTCATTGTAATGGCTTGAATGGAATCAATGGAACGGAATCAAACACGTGTTTGATGTGTTTGGTACAATTCCATTGATTCAATGTCTTTGATGTGTTTGGTACCATTCCATTGATTCAATGTGTTTGATGTGTTTGGTACCATT
This sequence comes from Oncorhynchus mykiss, assembly GCF_013265735.2. Classification (NCBI taxonomy): domain Eukaryota; kingdom Metazoa; phylum Chordata; class Actinopteri; order Salmoniformes; family Salmonidae; genus Oncorhynchus; species Oncorhynchus mykiss. The sequence goes on from NC_048569.1 coordinate 85,884,553, forward strand.
CCATTGATTCAATGTGTTTGATGTGTTTGGTACCATTCCATTGATTCCATGTGTTTGATGTGTTTGGTACCATTCCATTGATTCCATGTGTTTGATGTGTTTGGTACCATTCCATTGATTCCATGTGTTTGGTACCATTCCATTGATTCCATGTCTTTGGTACCATTCCATTGATTCCATGTGTTTGATGTGTTTGGTACAATTCCATTGATTCCATGTATTTGATGTGTTTGGTACCATTCAATTGATTCCATGTGTTTGATGTGTTTGGTACCATTCCATTGATTCCATGTGTTTGATGTGTTTGGTACCATTCCATTGATTCCATGTGTTTGGTACCATTCCATTGATTCCATGTGTTTGATGTGTTTGGTACCATTCCATTGATTCCATGTATTTGGTACCATTCCATTTATTCCATGTGTTTGGTACCATTCCATTGATTCCATGTGTTTGATGTGTTTGGTACCATTCCATTGATTCAATGTGTTTGATGTGTTTGGTACCATTCCATTGATTCCATGTGTTTGGTACCATTCCATTGATTCCATGTATTTGGTACCATTCCATTGATTCCATGTGTTTGGTACCATTCCATTGATTCCATGTGTTTGATGTGTTTGGTACAATTCCATTGATTCCATGTATTTGATGTGTTTGGTACCATTCCATTGATTTCATTCCAGCCATTACAATGAGCACGTCCTCCTGTAGCTCCTCCCACCACCCTGCTCTGACACAGTAGAACCCGATCCTCATCATTCAGTATGCGTGGAACAGAGCAAAGTGAAAGGAAACATTCACAACCAACACATCAAGACATTTCTCAAACACAGTCACCTTGTGCCCCGCCCCCTCCCTAGCAAAGCAAGAGAACCCCCTATCATTACCTAACAGTAGCCCCATGTTAGAGCCTTAACCCTAACCCCCTAGCAAAGCAAGATAACCCCCTATCATTACCTAACAGTAGCCCCATGTCAGAGCCTTAACCCTAACCCCCTAGCAAAGCAAGAGAACCCCCCTATCATTACCTAACAGTAGCCCCATGTTAGAGCCTTAACCCTAACCCCCTAGCAAAGCAAGAGAACCCCCCTACCATTACCTAACAGTAGCCCCATGTTAGAGCCTTAACCCTAACCCCCTAGCAAAGCAAGATAACCCCCCTATCATTACCTAACAGTAGCCCCATGTCAGAGCCTTAACCCTAACCCCCTAGCAAAGCAAGAGAACACCCCTACCATTACCTAACAGTAGCCCCATGTCAGAGCCTTAACCCTAACCCCCTAGCAAAGCAAGATAACCCCCCTATCATTACCTAACAGTAGCCCCATGTCAGAGCCTTAACCCTAACCCCCTAGCAAAGCAAGATAACCCCCCTATCATTACCTAACAGTAGCCCCATGTCAGAGCCTTAACCCTAACCCCCTAGCAAAGCAAGATAACCCCCCTATCATTACCTAACAGTAGCCCCATGTCAGAGCCTTAACCCTAACCCCCTAGCAAAGCAAGAGAACCCCCCTACCATTACCTAACAGTAGCCCCATGTTAGAGCCTTAACCCTAACCCCCTAGCAAAGCAAGATAACCCCCCTATCATTACCTAACAGTAGCCCCATGTCAGAGCCTTAACCCTAACCCCCTAGCAAAGCAAGAGAACCCCCCTATCATTACCTAACAGTAGCCCCATGTCAGAGCCTTAACCCTAACCCCCTAGCAAAGCAAGATAACCCCCCTATCATTACCTAACAGTAGCCCCATGTCAGAGCCTTAACCCTAACCCCCTAGCAAAGCAAGAGAACCCCCCTATCATTACCTAACAGTAGCCCCATGCCAGAGCCTTAACCCTAACCCCCTAGCAAAGCAAGAGAACACCCCTATCATTACCTAACAGTAGCCCATGTTAGAGCCTTAACCCTACCCCCTTGTCTAAGCACAGTGCAGAGTCCACACTCTCTGGTGGAGAAACCCACATGCCACAGCTCTCCCCTCACCTTATCCTTCCCCCTCTCCCCTTTAGTCTCCTTACCAGGTGTGAGCGACGGTGAAGCGCCGACGGTGGCGGATACCCCCCTTGTTGACCATGAGCTTGCGGAAGAAGCGCGGGGAACTGCGGGGGGACAGTTTGGGCGACATGGCGCCCCTCTTCCCCCCCTGGCCAGTGTTCAGCTCCAGGTGCATGTGTTCTTTAAAGGTGCGGATGCATCCGGAGTCAGCGTCTGGAGCACTCATGCTGATGAATGGACGGGGAATTACTGTGGAATCTTTCAGATGGACCCCTATCGATTTCGATATTTCTCTGTCCTTTCTTTCGTTATTTATTTTCCTGTCTCTCGCAGAGGCTATGCCATGCATAGGCAGGGAGAGCTGAGGGCTGGAGGGAAGCAGAGGAATTCAGGCTAATACACTAACACACAAATTCCTGCTTCCACAGTGTGCGTGGCTTTGCCTCCGCTCTCTCTCTCTGTCTCTGTCTCCGTCTCTCTCTCTCTCTCTCTCTCTCTCTCTCTCTCTCTCTCTCTCTCTCTCTCTCCTCAGCTTCAGGGATTAGCAACCTGCAGAGTCAGAGTCCTCTTTCCCTCTCTCTAAGGCAGCACAGTTCTCTCTCGCTCCCTTTCTCTCTCTCTCTCCCTCTCGCTCTCTCTCCAGTCAGTCTTCCTCAGAGGGCAAGTAGTCCTTCTTCTCCAATCCTGTTCATTAGACACTGGTAGAGGAGTCTTGGTCACAGCAGAGTCATCCTTCCTTCCAGAAAGAAGAATACTGCTCTTGTGCTCTCTACTGTTCCCCCCCCCCCCTCTCTCTCACTCTTTCTCTTTTACTCTCTCTCTCTCTCTCTCTCTCTCTCTGTCTGTCTCCTGTGGGTCTGCCTGTCGGTGCGTGTCTATAAAGTGCACACCCCAGCAGCCCTCCCTCCCTCCCTGCCTCCACACTCACAGTCCATTCAGTGTAGAGAGCTGCTCTCTCTTTGCTTCTAATCAACGGCTACCCTCCTGGAGAGGCAGACTCCCTCCTCGTCTATCTGACAGCTACTGTAGTCCATGGTTAGGTCCCCCTCACCGCACCAACACACTTACACACTCTCTCACCCGCACACAGAGAAGGACAGTGGTTTGAGAGGCTATCCGCTCAGCTGGGAGGCAGAGGCACATGCTCCACTGTTCATTCAGAATAAACATGAGGGGCTCAGTGTAAGCATGCAACCCACACCAGGCCACGCCCCCCTGAGCTCTGATTGGTTGCTGGTTATTTTGAGGACAGGCAGGCAGGCAGACGCAGGGACAGGTTGCCATGTTTCTTGGTGATGTGGCTGAATTATGATGATCATAATAAAGTGACCTTTTGCAGCTTGGAGCAGATCGAGTCCAGAAACAGATTTGTTTTATAGAAAAAGGAAACGGATAGGATTTTGTTTCAACCCCCTCTAGTAACAAACTGTATAGCCTAGTCTGCATAGTGACACATTGACACAGTACATGAAGGACACACACACACACACACTATCAGAGAACATTCCATCACAATCTATGTATGTCATTGACAATTAGACAGCCATGTAATCATAATTACAGTAGTGTGGAGGAGATTAGAGCTCATCTAACCATGACATTACCCCCCACAGAGACCAGACTACTGAGGGAGAGAGACAGAGAGAAAGTGGAGAGGATAGAGACAGAGACAGAAAGAGAGAGAGGAGAGAAAGAGAGAGAGAGAGAAAGGGGAGAGGAGAGAGAGAAACCGAGAGAGAGAACAAGACAGGGGAGAGAGAGAGCAAGAGAGGGGGGAGAGAGAGAGAGGGTAGAGAGAGAGAGTGAGAGAGAAAAAATACTAGTGATTTAATATGGTCTCTATGTGTGGAACCATAGAATGAGAAATTAGAATACTAGTGATTTAATATGATATCTATGTGTGGAACCATAGAATGAGGAATTAGAATACTAGTGATTTAATATGGTCTCTATGTGTGGAACCATAGAATGAGGAATTAGAATACTAGTGATTTAATATGATCTCTATGTGTGGAACCATAGAATGAGGAATTAGAATAGTAGTGATTTAATATGATCTCTATGTGTGGAACCATAGAATGAGAAATTCGAATACTAGTGATTTAATATGATCTCTATGTGTGGAACCATAGAATGAGAAATTCGAATACTAGTGATTTAATATGATCTCTATGTGTGGAACCATAGAATGAGGAATTCGAATACTAGTGATTTAATATGATCTCTATGTGTGGAAGCACCAGAGAGATAGATACAGTTGTTGTATCACTATGGTGGTTCCACCACACAGTCCCAGTCCAAAGTGTTAAACACCCTATAGCTGTGTCCTCCTGTTGAGCAAAAGCTATGGGAGATCATAACCCCTAGTGGTGTTGCTGTATCTCTGTGTTCAATCACATATCTCTCACCTTCCCTCTTCTCTCCACCATCCTCTCCCCTCCCGGTTCTTCTCCTGATGTCTGAAAGCTATGTAAGGCCAAACACCATAACCCTTAGTTTCACTGCACCTCTCTGTTTGAAGAGTTTTATTCCAAAATGCTATATATCCATTTTCAGACATTTTGGTAAATTCTCTTTTATTGTTTAAAGAAATTATATAAGAGATTGGTGTGTTTTCTAACCATCTAATCATCTACAGTGCCTTGCGAAAATATTCACCCCCCCTTGGTATTTTTCCTATTTTGTCTTGCAACCTGGAACTAAAGTTTTTTTTTTTTTTGGGGGGGGGGGGGGGGGGGGTTGTATCATTTGATTTACACAACATGCCTACCACTTTGAAGATGCAAAATATTTTTTATTGTGAAACAAACAAGAAATAAGACAAAAAAACTGAAAACTTGAGCGTGCATAACTATTCACCCCCCCAAAGTCAACACTGTAGAGCCACCTTACGCAGCAATTACAGCTGCAATTCTCTTGGGATATGTCTCTATAAGCTTGGCACATTTAGCCACTGGGATTTTTGCCCATTCTTCAAGGCAAAACTGCTCCAGCTCCTTCAAATTGGATGGGTTCCTGCTGGTGTACAGCAATCTTTAAGTAATACCACAGATTCTCAATTGGATTGAGGTCTGGTCTTTGACTAGGCCATTCCAAGACATTTAAATGTTTCATCATAAACCACTCGAGTGTTGCTTTAGCAGTATGTTAGGGTCATTGTCCTGCTGGAAGGTGAACCTCCATCTCAGTCTCAAATCTCTGGAGGACTGAAACAGGTTTCCATAAAGAATTTCCCTGTATTTAGCGCCATCCATCATTCCTTCAATTCTGACCAGTTTCCCAGTCCCCGCCGATGAAATACATCCCCATGATGCTGCCACCACCATGCTTCACTGTGGGGATGATGTTCTCAGGGTGATGAGAGGTGTTGGGTTTGTGCCAGACATAGCGTTTTCCTTAATGGACAAAAAGCTACATTTTTGTCTCATCTGACCAGAGTACCTTCTTCCATATGTTTGGGGAATCTCCCAAATGCCTTTTGGCTTATTTATTTTTTTTAACAAGCAATGGCTTTTTTCTGGCCATTCTTCCGTAAAGCCCAGCTCTGTGGAGTGTACGGCTTAAAGTGGTCCTATGGACATGTACTCCAATCTCTGCTGTGGAACTTTGCAGCTCCTTCAGGATTATCTTCGGTCTCTTTGTTGCCTCTCGGATGAATGCCCTCCTTGCCTGGTCTGTGAGTTCTGGTGGGCGGCCCTCTCTTGGCAGGTTTGTTGTGGTGCCATATTCTTTCCATTTTTTAATAATAGATTTAATGGTGCTCCGTGGGATGTTCAAAGTATCTGATATTTTTTTTATACCCCAACACTGATCTGTACTTCTCCACAACTTTGTCCCTGACCTGTTTGGAGAGCTCCTTGGTCTTTATGATGCAACTTGCTTGGTGGTGTTGCAGACTCTGGGGCCTTTCAGAACAGGTGTATATATACTGTGATCATGTGACAGATCATATGACACTTAGATTCCACACAGGTGGACTTTATTTAATTTATTACGTTACTTCTGAAGGTAATTGGTTGCACCAGATCTTATTTGGGGCTTCATAGCAAAGGGGGTGAATACATATGCACGTACCACTTTTCCCTTTTTTATTTTTTTGAATTTTTTGAAACAAGTAATTTTTTTCATTTCACTTTACCAATTTGGACTATTTTGTGTATGTCCATTACATGAAATCCAAATAAAAATCTATTTAAATTACAGGTTGTAATGCAAAAAAAATACTTTTGCAAGTACTGTAATCATCACTTTCTGGTGTCATTTCAGAGACAAATAATCAATGCTATATAACCGCCTCACTATCAGATAAAGATGTAGTACTGCTAGGTTTTACACAGTCAAATGTTGTTGTTTTTAACTACATTTAGTATAAAGAAATGTACAAATGATACATTTGTGGCACTAAAATGCGATCTGTATGTAAAAAAGTTACATTTGACATATTAGTCATTTAGCAGAGGATCTTATCTAGAGTGACTTACAGTCAGTGTCTTCATCTTAGCTAGGTGAGACAAATACATATCACAGTCAAATAAGCTGGATACGAACATTCCATTCAAGCTAAACAATGGCAATATAGCTTTTTGCAACAACACCCATTTAAATATACATCTAAAATCTCTGAATTCAAAATCTGAGAACAGTCATATTTTACAGTAGGGGGGAGCAGGCAGGGGAAGCTTTACTGAGAGGCTGGGGGGCTAGCGAGACTGGGGGATGAAGGGGAAAGGCAGCGGGAGGCTAAGTGAGATGCTGGGGGTAAAGGGTGAGGAGGCAAGGGTCTCAGAAAGGATGCAGGGAGGAAGGGGCTAAGGAGAGAGGACGGAGGGGGCTGAGGAGAGAGGCAGGGGGATGAGGAGAGAGGCAGGGGGCTGAGGAGAGAGGCAGGGGCTGAGGAGAGAGGCAGGGGCTGAGGAGAGAGGCAGGGGGATGAGGAGGGAGGCAGGGGGCTGAGGAGAGAGGCAGGGGGCTGAGGAGAGAGGCAGGGGCTGAGGAGAGAGGCACGGGCTGAGGAGAGAGGCAGGGGCTGAGGAGAGAGGCAGGGGGCTGAGGAGAGAGGCAGGGGCTGAGGAGAGAGGCAGGGGGCTGAATGAGGGGAGGCTCAGTGAGAGGTCTGGAGAGTAGGGAAGTAGGGGGAGGGAGGCTGGGGAGGTCTTGTGTAACTCAGGGTCTTACATAAAGTCTCTCTCTCCCTCACAGATGAGTGAAAACAGTGAAGGAAGACACCTTGCTCCCCTGGTACAGATACAGCCCTCGCTGTAGAAACACCTAGCTGGCTGTCCATTCATAAAGGAGATAGAGAAAGAGAAAGAAAAATAAAGAAAGAAAGAAAGAAAGAAAGAAAGAAAGAAAGAAAGAAAGAAAGAAAGAAAGAAAGAAAGAAAGAAAGAAAGAAAGAAAGAAAGAAAGAAAGAGGAGGAGGGAAAGCAGAACAGAGCCCGGGCTCAGAATAATCCCGCTCTCTCTGACGTTTTCTGGGAGCTCAGAGATTTTTCCCTGGGTGTTTAGGAGAGCAGAATGTAATTCCATTAAAATAACAACTCAGCTTTAAAGCCTTAAACTGAACCTGACAGATGTTCACCTAGCTTCATAAACCATCTTTATTAGACTCCCAGGCACACACATAGTAACACACGCTATAAAATAACCTGTCACTAGACAAAATGGCTGTTGTAAGTGAGATAGATGAGCAAACTTGACAATGAACCAACCAGATCTACAGGTAGGTACAGTAACAATTCTGTAAGTACAGTGTGATGCAATTACAATACTGGCACTGTTGAAAGTACACTCAGCAAGATCACGTCATCATACATAATGGGTGACTTCCTGTGCTCAAACAATATAGACAGAATTGGCTCTTTGCCTCCTGATTGGCTTGGCGGTCTAAGGTGGTGCACAATTGGCCCAGCGTAGTCCGGGTCAGGGAGGGTTTAGCTGGCTGGGATGTCCTTGTCCCATCGCGCTCTAGTGACCTCTGTGGTGCACTGGGCGCATGCATGCTGACACGGTCGCCAGGTGTACGTGTTTACTCCGACACCTTGGTGTGGCTGGGTTAAGTGAGCAGTGTGTCAAGAAGCAGTGCATCATCTGCAGGGTCGTGTTTCGGAGGATGCATGGCTCTCGACCCTCGCCTCTCCGGAGTCCGTACGGGAGTTGCAGCGATGAGACAAGAAAAACTACCAATTGGATATGACGAAATTGGGGAGAAAAAGGAGTAAAAAATACCTTGGGAAGAGCCACTGAGCCAATGTTGTCTGTATGTATAAAGTCACCTTGTCGTTTGTGATGATGTTATCTTGATTAGTGTACATCTTGATGACATCTAAGTGTCATCTTGATTAGAGCGTCATTGTCATTACCACCACTATTATCTCCCTTCCCTCTCCACCATCATCTCCCTTCCCTCCCTATCTCCCTCCCTCCCTCTCCTCTCCTCTCCTCTCCACCATCATCTCCCTCTCCTCTCCTCTCCTCTCCACCATCATCTCCTCTCCTCTCCTCTCCTCTCCTCTCCTCTCCACCATCATCTCCCTCTCCTCTCCTCTCCTCTCTTCTCCTCTCCTCTCCACCATCATCTCTCCTATCCTCTCCACCATCATCACTCATTTCCTCTCCACCATCATCACTCCTTTCCTCTCCACCATCATCTCTCCTCTCCTCTCCACCATCATCACTCCTTACCTCTCCACCGTCATCTCTCCTTTCCTCTCCACCATCATCTCCCTCTCCTCTCCACCATCATCCACCATCATATACCATCATCTCCCTCTCCTCTCCTCTCCTCTCCTCTCCTCTCCTCTCCTCTCCTCTCCTCTCCTCTCCTCTCCTCTCCTCTCCTCTCCTCTCCTCTCCACCATCATCTCCCCTTCCTTTCCTCTCCACGATCATCTCCTTCTCCACTCCACCATCATCTCCCTCTCCTCTCCTCTCCACTCCTCTCCTCTCCACTCCTCTCCACCATTCTCTCCCCTCCCTCACCTCTCCACCATCATCTCCCCTCCCATCTCCTCCACACATTATTCTCCCCTACCTCTCCTCTTCAACATTCTCTCCCTCTCCACCACCCTCTCCCCTCTCTCAAATCCATTCTCCTCTCCCCCTCACCATCCTCTCTAAGCACTTCCAGGTCAGAGGTCAGGTGGAGGAGTATGTCAACCACTCTATTGAACACTCACAGTCACACACACACACACACGCACACACACACACACACACACACACACACACACACACACACACACACACACACACACACGCACACACACACGCACGCACATACTCAAAAGGGGGCAAGTTCAATTTTCTTAGCCATGGATTAGAGACGCCCACCCAGACCAAGGCGGATTGAAACGGGCAGTGGTATGTCACATTGTACTGCTACAGCACAAACAAAGTACATCCAGTAGAGACACATATTCATCTCATTGGTGTCAGTGGTGCCAAAGCCCAGTAAATGGTGGATGGCATCAGAGGATCTCTGCTAAGGAGTCAGCTATTACAAGGAGACAAAACACAAAGATACTGTAATTCCTTCCCAGAGAGATTGTATTGGAGTAGGCTGTGAAACACAGACACAAGCTTCCTCCCAGCTCTAACACACATGCACGCTTGCACACACACACACTTAAAACTTAAAGAGTGCAGTCTTCGTTAGTGACGCACAAAAACAACAGAGTGATCCACTAATAGCTGACCCATTAAGGCCTGTTGGAATCCCAACTGGGAGTACACATCTACACTAACACACATCCATTATTTCTCTCAATCGAGCACACACACCCTGTAACACATACACCCTGTAACACACACACCCTGTAACACATACACCCTGTAACACACACACCCTGTAACACACACACCCTGTAACACACACACCCTGTAACACACACACCCTGTAACACACACACCCTGTAACACATACACCTTGTAAGACGCACATCCTGTAACACACACACCCTGTAACACACACACCCTGTAACACATACACCCTGTAACACACACACCCTGTAACACACACACCCTGTAACACATACACCCTGTAACACACACACACCCTGTAACACACACACCCTGTAACACATACACCCTGTAACACACACACACCCTGTAACACGCACATCCTGTAGCACACACACCCTGTAACACGCACACCCTGTAACACATACACCCTGTAACACACACACCCTGTAACACGCACATCCTGTAGCACACACACCCTGTAACACGCACACCCTCTAACAATCCAAAAGTCTATGCTTGATGGACCCTGTGCTCCGACACAATCGTGTCACGTCAGCAAGAAAAATAATTGTTTCTCAAAATAACTGTCTCTCAGCTTCTCTCCCCCTGTCCCTCCCTCACTGCCTCTCCCTTCCCTTCCCAGCCTCTCTTCTCCCCTCCCCACATAGCCTCTCTCCACCCCTCCCCACACAGCCTCTCTCCTCCCCTCCCCTCTCCCTCCCCTCCCCTCCCAGCCTCTCTTCTCCCCCCCCACACAGCATCTCTCCTCCCCTCCCCTCGCAGCCTCGCTCCCCTCACAACCTCTCCTCCCCTCTCCTCCCCTCCCCTCTCCCTCCCCTCATAGCCTCTCCTCCCCTCTCCTCACAGCCTCTCTCCCTCCTCTCCCCTCTCCCTCCCCTCCCAGCCTCTCTTCTCCCCCCCCACACAGCCTCTCTCCACCCCTCCCCACACAGCCTCTCTCCTCCCCTCCCCTATCCCTCCCCTCCCAGCCTCTCTTCTCCCCCCCCCCACACAGCATCTCTCCTCCCCTCCCCTCGCAGCCTCGCTCCCTCCCCTCACAACCTCTACTCCCCTCCCCTCCCAGCCTCTCTCCTCCACTCCCCTCTCCCTCCCCTCATAGCCTCTCCTCCCCTCCCCTCACAACCTCTCTCCCTCCCCTCCTAGCCTCTCTTCTCCCCCCCACACAGCATCTCTCCTCCCCTCCCCTCGCAGCCTCGCTCCCTCCCCTCCCCTCACAACCTCCCCTCCCCTCCCAGCCTCTCTCCCTTACCTCCCCTCCCAGTTGCACTCCTTCCCTACCCTCCCCTCCCAGCCTCTCCCCTCCCCTCCCACTCTCTCTCCTCCCCTCCCCTCCCAGCCTCTCCCCTCCCCTCCCCTCCCAGCCTCTCCTGTAAATAAAGTATGAAAAGGTGTTGTAACAAGACAATGAGAGGGTGGGAAGGGAAGGGGAAGAACATTATGTAAAGAATGTCACACTACAACCCAACACCCCCATACTCACTCACACGAACTTGCACACACAACATGCACACAAAGCATCTCAGTACAGCAAACACAGACACATTAACACACACACACACACACACATTAACACACACACACACACACACACACACACACACACACACACACACACACACACACACACACACACACACACACACACACACACACACACACAGGGTCTGTGGGTGGAGGCTAACACTGCAACTCTTAATTAAACCAGGTCAACAGAATCTAGGCCCAGAATGTGTTCAGAACATCAACATACTGTACCAGTCCAACTCCACTGACAATACACCAGTCAATATACCATATACCAATATACAATTTACAATACAATATACCAGTCTACCAGATGACCAGTCTACCAGTCTAACAATATACCAGTCTACCAGACTACCAGTCTACCAGTCTAACAATATACCAGTCACCAGACTACCAGACTACCAGTCTAACAATATAATAGTCTAACACCATACCAGTTACCAGACTACCAGTCTCACAGTCTACCAGTCTCAGAGTCTACCAGTATGACCTTGTTCAATAGAAAAAAAGTCTGACATGACAATAAACAGTACAGATGTAATTCATATTAACACCGCCCTCTTCTGGTAGAATGTGGGAAAACATTCAATCATGTTTATTTCCCGAATGAAAAGTCTCACAGTTTATTCAAATTATCTGATTAAAGTACATTCAACACTAAATACCAGGTCATAGATGCCATGTCCTGTTAATTTGCCAGACAACATGCCAAATCAGCTGACTTTCAGTGTCCTCTTGTCTGAGTGGAAAGGACCACACCACCTTACTAGAGGAGAACGGTTTACACAACAGCAAAGTACAGAAAACTCTAGCATAGACTCTCATGGTAGACTGGGTACTAAACTACTCTCATGGTAGACTGGGTACTAAACTACTCTCTGGGTAGACTGGGTACTAAACAACTCTCATGGTAGACTGGGTACTAAACAACTCTCATGGTAGACTGGGTACTAAAATACTCTCTGGGTAGACTGGGTACTAAACTATTCTCTGGGTAGACTGGGTAGTAACCTACTCTCTGGGTAGACTGGGTAGTAAACTACTCTCTGGGTAGACTGGGTACTAAACAACTCTCATGGTAGACTGGGTACTAAACAACTCTCATGGTAGACTGGGTACTAAACAACTCTCATGGTAGACTGGGTACTAAACAACTCTCATGGTAGACTGGGTACTAAACTACTCTCATGATAGACTGGGTACTAAACTATTCTCTGGGTGGACTGGGTACTAAACTATTCTCTGGGTAGACTGGGTACCAAACTATTCTCTGGGTAGACTGGGTAGTAAAATACTCTCTGGATAGACTGGGGACTAAACTACTCTCTGGGTAAACTGGGTAGTAAACTACTCTATGGGTAGACTGGGTACTAAACTACTCTCTGGGTAGACTGAGTACTAAACTACTCTCTGGGTAGACTGGGTACTAAACTACTCTCTGGGTAGACTGGTCAACAAACTACTTTCATGGAAGACTGGGTACTAAACAACTCTCATGGTAGACTGGGTACTAAACTACTCTCTGGGTAAACTGGGTAGTAAACTACTCTCTGGGTAGACTGGGTACTAAACTACTCTCTGGGTAGACTGAGTACTAAACAACTCTCTGGGTAGACTGGGTACTAAACTACTCTCTGGGTAGACTGGTCAACAAACTACTGTCATGATAGACTGGGTACTAAACTACTCTCATGGTAGACTGGGTACTAAACTACTCTCTTGGTAGACTGGGTACTAAACTACTCTCATGGTAGACTGGGTACTAAACTACTCTCTTGGTAGACTGGGTACTAAACAACTCTCATGGTAGACTGGGTACTAAACAACTCTCATGGTAGACTGGGTACTAAACTACTGTCATGGTAGACTGGGTATTAAACTACTCTCATGATAGACTGGGTACTAAACTACTGTCATGGTAGACTGGGTACTAAACTACTGTCATGGTAGACTGGGTACTAAACTACTGTCATGGTAGACTGGGTACTAAACTACTCTCATGGTAGACTGGGTACTAAACTACTGTCATGGTAGACTGGGTACTAAACAACTCTCATGGTAGACTGGGTACTAAACAACTCTCATGATAGACTGGGTACTAAACTACTTTCATGAAAGACTGGATACTAAACTACTCTCATGATAGACTGGGTACTAAAATACTATCTGGGTAGACTGGGTACTAAACTACTCTCTAGGTAGACTGGGTACCAAACTACTCTTGTGATATACTGGGTACTAAACTACTCTCATGGTAGACTGGGTACTAAACTACTCTCATGGTAGACTGGGTACTAAACTACTCTCATGATAGACTAGGTACTAAACTGCTCTCATGATAGACTGGGTACTAAACATATCTCATGGTAGACTGGGTACAAAACTACTCTCATAATAGACTGGGTACTAAACTGCTCTCTGGGTAGACTGGGTACTAAACTACTCTCATGATAGACTGGGGTACTAAACTACTCTCATGATAGACTGGGTACTAAACTACTCTCATGGTAGAATGGGTACAAAACAACTCTCTGGGTAGACTGGGTACAAAACTACTCTCATGATAGACTGGGTACTAAACTACTCTCATGATAGACTGGGTACTAAACTACTCTCATGGTAGACTGGGTACTAAACTACTCTATGGGTAGACTGGGTACTAAACTACTCTCATGATAGACTGGGTACTAAACTACTCTCGGGGTAGACTGGGTACTAAACTACTCTCATGGTAGACTGGGTACTAAACTACTCTCATGATAGACTGGGTACTAAACTACTCTCATGATAGACTGGTTACTAAACTACTCTCATGATAGACTGGGTACAAAACTACTCTCATGATAGACTGGGTACTAAACTACTGTCATGGTAGACTGGGTATTAAACTACTCTCATGATAGACTGGGTACTAAACTACTGTCATGGTAGACTGGGTACTAAACTACTGTCATGGTAGACTGGGTACTAAACTACTGTCATGGTAGACTGGGTACTAAACTACTCTCATGGTAGACTGGGTACTAAACTACTGTCATGGTAGACTGGGTACTAAACAACTCTCATGGTAGACTGGGTACTAAACAACTCTCATGATAGACTGGGTACTAAACTACTTTCATGAAAGACTGGATACTAAACTACTCTCATGATAGACTGGGTACTAAAATACTATCTGGGTAGACTGGGTACTAAACTACTCTCTAGGTAGACTGGGTACCAAACTACTCTTGTGATATACTGGGTACTAAACTACTCTCATGGTAGACTGGGTACTAAACTACTCTCATGGTAGACTGGGTACTAAACTACTCTCATGATAGACTAGGTACTAAACTGCTCTCATGATAGACTGGGTACTAAACATATCTCATGGTAGACTGGGTACAAAACTACTCTCATAATAGACTGGGTACTAAACTGCTCTCTGGGTAGACTGGGTACTAAACTACTCTCATGATAGACTGGGGTACTAAACTACTCTCATGATAGACTGGGTACTAAACTACTCTCATGGTAGAATGGGTACAAAACAACTCTCTGGGTAGACTGGGTACAAAACTACTCTCATGATAGACTGGGTACTAAACTACTCTCATGATAGACTGGGTACTAAACTACTCTCATGGTAGACTGGGTACTAAACTACTCTATGGGTAGACTGGGTACTAAACTACTCTCATGATAGACTGGGTACTAAACTACTCTCGGGGTAGACTGGGTACTAAACTACTCTCATGGTAGACTGGGTACTAAACTACTCTCATGATAGACTGGGTACTAAACTACTCTCATGATAGACTGGTTACTAAACTACTCTCATGATAGACTGGGTACAAAACTACTCTCATGATAGACTGGGTACTAAACTACTCTCATGATAGACTGGGTACTAAACTACTCTCTGGGTAGACTGGGTACTAAACTACTCGCATGATAGACTGGGTACTAAACTACTCTAATGATATACTGGGTACTAAACTACTCTCATGGTAGACTGGGTACTAAACTACTCTATGGGTAGACTGGGTACTAAACTACTCTCATGATAGACTGGGTACTAAACTACTCTCTGGGTAGACTGGGTACTAAACTACTCTCTGGGTAGACTGGGTACTAAACTACTCTCATGGTAGACTGGGTACTAAACTACTATCATGGTTGACGGTACTAAACTACTCTCATGATAGACTGGATACTAAACTACTCTCATGGTAGACTGGGTACTAAACTACTCTCTGGGTAGACTGGGTACTAAACTACTCTCATGGTAGACTGGGTACTAAACTACTATCATGGTTGACGGTACTAAACTACTCTCATGATAGACTGGATACTAAACTACTCTCATGATAGACTGGGTACTAAACTACTGTCATGGTAGACTGGGTACTAAACTACTGTCATGGTAGACTGGGTACTAAACAACTGTCATGGTAGACTGGGTACTAAACTACTGTCATGGTAGACTGGGTACTAAACTACTGTCATGGTAGACTGGGTACTAAACTACTCTCATGGTAGACTGGGTACTAAACTACTGTCATGGTAGACTGGGTACTAAACAACTCTCATGGTAGACTGGGTACTAAACAACTCTCATGATAGACTGGGTACTAAACTACTTTCATGAAAGACTGGATACTAAACTACTCTTATGATAGACTGGGTACTAAAATACTCTCTGGGTAGACTGGGTACTAAACTACTCTCTAGGTAGACTGGGTACCAAACTACTCTTGTGATATACTGGGTACTAAACTACTCTCATGATAGACTGGGTACTAAAATACTCTCTGGGTAGACTGGGTACTATACTACTCTCTAGGTAGACTGGGTACAAAACTACTCTTGTGATATACTGGGTACTAAACTACTCTCATGGTAGACTGGGTACTAAACTACTCTCATGGTAGACTGGGTACTAAACTACTCTCATGATAGACTAGGTACTAAACTACTCTCATGATAGACTGGGTACTAAACATATCTCATGGTAGACTGGGTACAAAACTACTCTCATAATAGACTGGGTACTAAACTGCTCTCTGGGTAGACTGGGTACTAAACTACTCTCATGATAGACTGGGGTACTAAACTACTCTCATGATAGACTGGGTACTAAACTACTCTCATGGTAGAATGGGTACAAAACAACTCTCTGGGTAGACTGGGTACAAAACTACTCTCATGATAGACTGGGTACTAAACTACTCTCATGATAGACTGGGTACTAAACTACTCTCATGGTAGACTGGGTACTAAACTACTCTATGGGTAGACTGGGTACTAAACTACTCTCATGATAGACTGGGTACTAAACTACTCTCGGGGTAGACTGGGTACTAAACTACTCTCATGGTAGACTGGGTACTAAACTACTCTCATGATAGACTGGGTACTAAACTACTCTCATGATAGACTGGTTACTAAACTACTCTCATGATAGACTGGGTACAAAACTACTCTCATGATAGACTGGGTACTAAACTACTCTCTGGGTAGACTGGGTACTAAACTACTCGCATGATAGACTGGGTACTAAACTACTCTCATGATATACTGGGTACTAAACTACTCTCATGGTAGACTGGGTACTAAACTACTCTATGGGTAGACTGGGTACTAAACTACTCTCTGGGTAGACTGGTCAACAAACTACTTTCATGGAAGACTGGGTACTAAACAACTCTCATGGTAGACTGGGTACTAAACTACTCTCTGGGTAAACTGGGTAGTAAACTACTCTCTGGGTAGACTGGGTACTAAACTACTCTCTGGGTAGACTGAGTACTAAACAACTCTCTGGGTAGACTGGGTACTAAACTACTCTCTGGGTAGACTGGTCAACAAACTACTGTCATGATAGACTGGGTACTAAACTACTCTCATGGTAGACTGGGTACTAAACTACTCTCTTGGTAGACTGGGTACTAAACTACTCTCATGGTAGACTGGGTACTGAACTACTCTCTTGGTAGACTGGGTACTAAACAACTCTCATGGTAGACTGGGTACTAAACAACTCTCATGGTAGACTGGGTACTAAACTACTGTCATGGTAGACTGGGTATTAAACTACTCTCATGATAGACTGGGTACTAAACTACTGTCATGGTAGACTGGGTACTAAACTACTGTCATGGTAGACTGGGTACTAAACTACTGTCATGGTAGACTGGGTACTAAACTACTCTCATGGTAGACTGGGTACTAAACTACTGTCATGGTAGACTGGGTACTAAACAACTCTCATGGTAGACTGGGTACTAAACAACTCTCATGATAGACTGGGTACTAAACTACTTTCATGAAAGACTGGATACTAAACTACTCTCATGATAGACTGGGTACTAAAATACTATCTGGGTAGACTGGGTACTAAACTACTCTCTAGGTAGACTGGGTACCAAACTACTCTTGTGATATACTGGGTACTAAACTACTCTCATGGTAGACTGGGTACTAAACTACTCTCTGGGTAGACTGAGTACTAAACAACTCTCTGGGTAGACTGGGTACTAAACTACTCTCTGGGTAGACTGGTCAACAAACTACTGTCATGATAGACTGGGTACTAAACTACTCTCATGGTAGACTGGGTACTAAACTACTCTCTTGGTAGACTGGGTACTAAACTACTCTCATGGTAGACTGGGTACTGAACTACTCTCTTGGTAGACTGGGTACTAAACAACTCTCATGGTAGACTGGGTACTAAACAACTCTCATGGTAGACTGGGTACTAAACTACTGTCATGGTAGACTGGGTATTAAACTACTCTCATGATAGACTGGGTACTAAACTACTGTCATGGTAGACTGGGTACTAAACTACTGTCATGGTAGACTGGGTACTAAACTACTGTCATGGTAGACTGGGTACTAAACTACTCTCATGGTAGACTGGGTACTAAACTACTGTCATGGTAGACTGGGTACTAAACAACTCTCATGGTAGACTGGGTACTAAACAACTCTCATGATAGACTGGGTACTAAACTACTTTCATGAAAGACTGGATACTAAACTACTCTCATGATAGACTGGGTACTAAAATACTATCTGGGTAGACTGGGTACTAAACTACTCTCTAGGTAGACTGGGTACCAAACTACTCTTGTGATATACTGGGTACTAAACTACTCTCATGGTAGACTGGGTACTAAACTACTCTCATGGTAGACTGGGTACTAAACTACTCTCATGATAGACTAGGTACTAAACTGCTCTCATGATAGACTGGGTACTAAACATATCTCATGGTAGACTGGGTACAAAACTACTCTCATAATAGACTGGGTACTAAACTGCTCTCTGGGTAGACTGGGTACTAAACTACTCTCATGATAGACTGGGGTACTAAACTACTCTCATGATAGACTGGGTACTAAACTACTCTCATGGTAGAATGGGTACAAAACAACTCTCTGGGTAGACTGGGTACAAAACTACTCTCATGATAGACTGGGTACTAAACTACTCTCATGATAGACTGGGTACTAAACTACTCTCATGGTAGACTGGGTACTAAACTACTCTATGGGTAGACTGGGTACTAAACTACTCTCATGATAGACTGGGTACTAAACTACTCTCGGGGTAGACTGGGTACTAAACTACTCTCATGGTAGACTGGGTACTAAACTACTCTCATGATAGACTGGGTACTAAACTACTCTCATGATAGACTGGTTACTAAACTACTCTCATGATAGACTGGGTACAAAACTACTCTCATGATAGACTGGGTACTAAACTACTCTCATGATAGACTGGTTACTAAACTACTCTCATGATAGACTGGGTACAAAACTACTCTCATGATAGACTGGGTACTAAACTACTCTCTGGGTAGACTGGGTACTAAACTACTCGCATGATAGACTGGGTACTAAACTACTCTAATGATATACTGGGTACTAAACTACTCTCATGGTAGACTGGGTACTAAACTACTCTATGGGTAGACTGGGTACTAAACTACTCTCATGATAGACTGGGTACTAAACTACTCTCTGGGTAGACTGGGTACTAAACTACTCTCTGGGTAGACTGGGTACTAAACTACTCTCATGGTAGACTGGGTACTAAACTACTATCATGGTTGACGGTACTAAACTACTCTCATGATAGACTGGATACTAAACTACTCTCATGGTAGACTGGGTACTAAACTACTCTCTGGGTAGACTGGGTACTAAACTACTCTCATGGTAGACTGGGTACTAAACTACTATCATGGTTGACGGTACTAAACTACTCTCATGATAGACTGGATACTAAACTACTCTCATGATAGACTGGGTACTAAACTACTGTCATGGTAGACTGGGTACTAAACTACTGTCATGGTAGACTGGGTACTAAACAACTGTCATGGTAGACTGGGTACTAAACTACTGTCATGGTAGACTGGGTACTAAACTACTGTCATGGTAGACTGGGTACTAAACTACTCTCATGGTAGACTGGGTACTAAACTACTGTCATGGTAGACTGGGTACTAAACAACTCTCATGGTAGACTGGGTACTAAACAACTCTCATGATAGACTGGGTACTAAACTACTTTCATGAAAGACTGGATACTAAACTACTCTTATGATAGACTGGGTACTAAAATACTCTCTGGGTAGACTGGGTACTAAACTACTCTATGGGTAGACTGGGTACTAAACTACTCTCATGATAGACTGGGTACTAAACTACTCTCGGGGTAGACTGGGTACTAAACTACTCTCATGGTAGACTGGGTACTAAACTACTCTCATGATAGACTGGGTACTAAACTACTCTCATGATAGACTGGTTACTAAACTACTCTCATGATAGACTGGGTACAAAACTACTCTCATGATAGACTGGGTACTAAACTACTCTCTGGGTAGACTGGGTACTAAACTACTCGCATGATAGACTGGGTACTAAACTACTCTCATGATATACTGGGTACTAAACTACTCTCATGGTAGACTGGGTACTAAACTACTCTATGGGTAGACTGGGTACTAAACTACTCTCTGGGTAGACTGGTCAACAAACTACTTTCATGGAAGACTGGGTACTAAACAACTCTCATGGTAGACTGGGTACTAAACTACTCTCTGGGTAAACTGGGTAGTAAACTACTCTCTGGGTAGACTGGGTACTAAACTACTCTCTGGGTAGACTGAGTACTAAACAACTCTCTGGGTAGACTGGGTACTAAACTACTCTCTGGGTAGACTGGTCAACAAACTACTGTCATGATAGACTGGGTACTAAACTACTCTCATGGTAGACTGGGTACTAAACTACTCTCTTGGTAGACTGGGTACTAAACTACTCTCATGGTAGACTGGGTACTAAACTACTCTCTTGGTAGACTGGGTACTAAACAACTCTCATGGTAGACTGGGTACTAAACAACTCTCATGGTAGACTGGGTACTAAACTACTGTCATGGTAGACTGGGTATTAAACTACTCTCATGATAGACTGGGTACTAAACTACTGTCATGGTAGACTGGGTACTAAACTACTGTCATGGTAGACTGGGTACTAAACTACTGTCATGGTAGACTGGGTACTAAACTACTCTCATGGTAGACTGGGTACTAAACTACTGTCATGGTAGACTGGGTACTAAACAACTCTCATGGTAGACTGGGTACTAAACAACTCTCATGATAGACTGGGTACTAAACTACTTTCATGAAAGACTGGATACTAAACTACTCTCATGATAGACTGGGTACTAAAATACTATCTGGGTAGACTGGGTACTAAACTACTCTCTAGGTAGACTGGGTACCAAACTACTCTTGTGATATACTGGGTACTAAACTACTCTCATGGTAGACTGGGTACTAAACTACTCTCATGGTAGACTGGGTACTAAACTACTCTCATGATAGACTAGGTACTAAACTGCTCCCATGATAGACTGGGTACTAAACATATCTCATGGTAGACTGGGTACAAAACTACTCTCATAATAGACTGGGTACTAAACTGCTCTCTGGGTAGACTGGGTACTAAACTACTCTCATGATAGACTGGGGTACTAAACTACTCTCATGATAGACTGGGTACTAAACTACTCTCATGGTAGAATGGGTACAAAACAACTCTCTGGGTAGACTGGGTACAAAACTACTCTCATGATAGACTGGGTACTAAACTACTCTCATGATAGACTGGGTACTAAACTACTCTCATGGTAGACTGGGTACTAAACTACTCTATGGGTAGACTGGGTACTAAACTACTCTCATGATAGACTGGGTACTAAACTACTCTCGGGGTAGACTGGGTACTAAACTACTCTCATGGTAGACTGGGTACTAAACTACTCTCATGATAGACTGGTTACTAAACTACTCTCATGATAGACTGGGTACAAAACTACTCTCATGATAGACTGGGTACTAAACTACTCTCATGATAGACTGGGTACTAAACTTCTCTCTGGGTAGACTGGGTACTAAACTACTCGCATGATAGACTGGGTACTAAACTACTCTAATGATATACTGGGTACTAAACTACTCTCATGGTAGACTGGGTACTAAACTACTCTATGGGTAGACTGGGTACTAAACTACTCTCATGATAGACTGGGTACTAAACTACTCTCTGGGTAGACTGGGTACTAAACTACTCTCTGGGTAGACTGGGTACTAAACTACTCTCATGGTAGACTGGGTACTAAACTACTATCATGGTTGACGGTACTAAACTACTCTCATGATAGACTGGATACTAAACTACTCTCATGGTAGACTGGGTACTAAACTACTCTCTGGGTAGACTGGGTACTAAACTACTCTCATGGTAGACTGGGTACTAAACTACTATCATGGTTGACGGTACTAAACTACTCTCATGATAGACTGGATACTAAACTACTCTCATGATAGACTGGGTACTAAACTACTGTCATGGTAGACTGGGTACTAAACTACTGTCATGGTAGACTGGGTACTAAACAACTGTCATGGTAGACTGGGTACTAAACTACTGTCATGGTAGACTGGGTACTAAACTACTGTCATGGTAGACTGGGTACTAAACTACTCTCATGGTAGACTGGGTACTAAACTACTGTCATGGTAGACTGGGTACTAAACAACTCTCATGGTAGACTGGGTACTAAACAACTCTCATGATAGACTGGGTACTAAACTACTTTCATGAAAGACTGGATACTAAACTACTCTTATGATAGACTGGGTACTAAAATACTCTCTGGGTAGACTGGGTACTAAACTACTCTCTAGGTAGACTGGGTACCAAACTACTCTTGTGATATACTGGGTACTAAACTACTCTCATGATAGACTGGGTACTAAAATACTCTCTGGGTAGACTGGGTACTAAACTACTCTCTAGGTAGACTGGGTACCAAACTACTCTTGTGATATACTGGGTACTAAACTACTCTCATGGTAGACTGGGTACTAAACTACTCTCATGGTAGACTGGGTACTAAACTACTCTCATGATAGACTAGGTACTAAACTACTCTCATGATAGACTGGGTACTAAACATATCTCATGGTAGACTGGGTACAAAACTACTCTCATAATAGACTGGGTACTAAACTGCTCTCTGGGTAGACTGGGTACTAAACTACTCTCATGATAGACTGGGGTACTAAACTACTCTCATGATAGACTGGGTACTAAACTACTCTCATGGTAGAATGGGTACAAAACAACTCTCTGGGTAGACTGGGTACAAAACTACTCTCATGATAGACTGGGTACTAAACTACTCTCATGATAGACTGGGTACTAAACTACTCTCATGGTAGACTGGGTACTAAACTACTCTATGGGTAGACTGGGTACTAAACTACTCTCATGATAGACTGGGTACTAAACTACTCTCGGGGTAGACTGGGTACTAAACTACTCTCATGGTAGACTGGGTACTAAACTACTCTCATGATAGACTGGGTACTAAACTACTCTCATGATAGACTGGTTACTAAACTACTCTCATGATAGACTGGGTACAAAACTACTCTCATGATAGACTGGGTACTAAACTACTCTCTGGGTAGACTGGGTACTAAACTACTCGCATGATAGACTGGGTACTAAACTACTCTCATGATATACTGGGTACTAAACTACTCTCATGGTAGACTGGGTACTAAACTACTCTATGGGTAGACTGGGTACTAAACTACTCTCATGATAGACTGGGTACTAAACTACTCTCTGGGTAGACTGGGTACTAAACTACTCTCTGGGTAGACTGGGTACTAAACTACTCTCATGGTAGACTGGGTACTAAACTACTATCATGGTTGACGGTACTAAACTACTCTCATGATAGACTGGATACTAAACTACTCTCATGGTAGACTGGGTACTAAACTACTCTCATGATAGACTGGGTACTAAACTACTCTCATGGTAGACTGGGTACTAAACTACTCTCATGATAGACTGGGTACTAAACTACTCTCATGGTAGACTGGCTACTAAACTACTCTCATGATAGACTGGGTACTAAACTACTCTCATGGTAGACTGGCTACTAAACTACTCTCATGATAGACTGGGTACTAAACTACTCTCATGGTAGACTGGGTACTAAACTACTCTCTGGGTAGACTGGGTACTAAACTGTTCCTGAAATGTAGTGTGCTCTTTAGGAAACTCCTGTCTCAGTATTCCAGCAGTAACCGCTGTACCATGGAAACTCTGAGCTCATTGTTAGATCTAGACAACAGTAGACCCCACACCCGCTCCAGGGAAAGACTCAAGCAGAGTGTGTGTCCACACACACCCTGCTTGCCTGCAAGCCATGCAGGCTTGCAGGGGTGCACGTGCACAGACACACACACACATGACACAGACCACGCATCCACGCACACAGGCACACACACAATGAACCAGAGCCTGCTGTCCAGGAGTGTCAAATCCAGATAAGAATTCAGTTAACGAGCTAATCAAAGCTAATTAAGTGTGTGTACACGTGTCCCTGTGATTGTGCTTGTGCATGTACGCGTGTGTGTGCAAGTGAAATAGATAATAAACAAAAGTTCAATAAACAATAAAAAACTAACGGTAAACATTACACTCACAAAATTTCCAAAAGAATAAAGACATTTCAAATGTCATATTATGTCTATATATAGTGCTGTAACAATGTGCAAATAGTTAAAATACAAAAAGGAAAATAGATAAACATAAATATAGGTTGTATTTACAACGGTGTTTGTTCTTCACTGGTTGCCCTTTTCTTGTGGCAACAGGTCACAAATCTTGCTGCTGTGGTGGCACACTGTGGTATTTCACCCAATAGATATGGGAGTTTATCAAAATCGGGTTTGTTTTCAAATTACTTGTGGGTCTGTGTAATCTGAGGATAATATGTCTCTCTAATATGATCATACATTGGACAGGAGGTTAGGAAGTGCAGCTCAGTTTAAACATAATTTTGAGGGCAGTGTGCACATAGCCTGTCTTCTCTTGAGAGCCATGTCTGCCTACGGCGGCCTTTCTCAATAGCAAGGCTATGCTCACTGAGTCTGTAGATAGTCAAAGATTTCCTTAATTTTGGGTCAGTCACAGTGGTCAGTTATTCTGCCAAAGTGTACTCTCTGTTCAGGGCCAAATAGCATTCTAGTTTGCTCTGTTTTTTTGTTAATTCTTTCCAATGTGTCAAGTAATTATCTTTTTGTTTTCTCATGATTTGATTGTGTTGCTGTCCTGGGGCTCGCTCTCTCTTTCTCTCTCATTCTCTCTCTCTCTCCCAGCCTCCCTCTTTCTCTCTCAGACTCTCTCTCATTCTCTCTCTCCCAGCCTCTCTCTTTCTCTCTCTCTCAGCCTCTCTCTTAGCAATGTTCCCTCTACAGATTATTCCTCAGATACTGAACCACCAGCTCCCACTGATTAATATAGTGTATAACCATCAACATCAGGATATTCACTCCAATCAGGCCTTATTGGCGATGATAGGGCTATGATACGATTTTGAGAAGAAAAAACACCTGGTCTTGCTGAGGCGTAACTCTGAATCTGCGTACACAGATACAGTCTCTGATGCAAACAGTTCCTGCTTCAATCCAGTATCTCGCTCACTGGTGGGCCTGTGTTAATTTTTGACGCACGCACGCACAAGAGCACGCACGCGCACACGCACGCACGCACGCACGCACACACACACACACATACACACACACCATTCCCAGCCAGGCAGTTATAGTGAAGAGATGGTGCTGACTGCCCTCCTACTCAGTAATAACTCTGTGACCATGATGACTCTCTACAGAAAGTGTCTGTTAGGTCAGTGTCCTTGGGTTTCTAAGAAAGGTGCTTTAAATCCCATGTATTATTATTATTATGTAACACCGCCTTCAGTCTACTCACCAGAGTGGCGGTCAAAAACACTGCCTATACAGACACAATGCAGAGGAACTCCATACAATAAAACACATTCATTGAACAAGTAGACTATTGAGCCTCACTCTTTTTTGCACGCACACCCGCAGACACACACACATAGACACAGGTAACGCAGCTATTTGACTTCCAAAGAGTCTCTCCTAGAGACTACAATCTGAAGTCATCTCAGCAGGATCCCATTAAGAAAAGACCAGCCTCCTCTACACGCTTAGAAAAAAAAGGTTCCATCTAGAACCTAAAAGAGTTCTTCAGCTGTTCCCATATGAGAACCCTTTGAATAACCCTTTTTTCTTCCAAGTAGAACCTTTTTGGGTTCCATGTAGAACTCTTTTCACAGAGGGATCTACATGGGTCTCTCTGGGTTTTGAATGGATCTACATTATCACCATAGGAGTTCAGTTAGGAATATAATGGAGGAAAGTGGAGTGTGTGTGTACACTCACCACTCGGGGTCGACAGGTGTGATGTCGATGCGGGGTGGGGTGCAGAAGGGGAGGAAGGTGGGTCGGACGACCCAGTCATTGTCAGGGGTCCGCGACCTCTCTGCCTGTCTCCACGACAATGGGGGCAGCTGCAGGTTGCCAGAGAAACGCCTGCGTCCCCTCCGTAGGTCGACACCAAGCGTACAGGAGTACTCACTAAGACCACAGTCTGGAGGCCCTTTACTGTCCTAGAGAGAGAAAAAAATATACTTTTGATGAATACAAGATGAATATGAGATTATATGTTGATTGATATGTCCTGCACACTCACATCTTTCAGATTGACTACTTTGGCCACTAAGGGGAACCAAAGGCCTTGTTTTCAACGGCAGCTGATTTCAGAAGATAGAACAGAGAGAAGCAGCCTGATGTTGAAGAACGTCACTCTCTTGTTTTTGAGTTGATGAGAGATCCAACCACAGAAGCAAGCACCCCCCTTTTCCTCACTTGACTTGCTTCAAAACAAGATGTTCTCCAACTGGCATGTACCACTGAGCATGTCTAAGAGGGGGTTTCCCCTGAGTCCCTCTTGGTCTTCCCAAATGAATGGCCTTGCAGTTTTTCTCAATTGGTTTAGTACAAGGTAACATGGTCTCAATAGAATTAACACAACTGTCAAAACTTTTATTTTGCAAGACTATTAGAATATTCAGATTTTGTCTCAAACAAACAAAACAAGACACATGTTTGCAAAAAATACTCAAAAACCTTCATAAAAGTTCAACCCTTAGGTGAGTAATCCTGTAGGTCACATACAAACATCAAGTTCACTAAAAACTGCGAAGATGTATAGATCAAGACATCAGTCATTTGAATAGATCGAATACATTGGCATTATAGAAATTAAAGGATCGATGACAATGTCACTGGTCACTAAAAGTTTGTTAGGCATTGGTTTTACTAGGTCTTCTTCGGTGACATACAGTACCAGTCAAAAGTGTGGACACACCTACTCATTCAAGGTTTTCTTTATTTTTACTATTTTCTACATTGTAGAATGATAGTGAAGACATCAAAACTATGAAATATCACATATAGAATCATGTTGTAACCAAAAAAGTGTTAAACAAATCCAAATATATTTTATACTTGAGATTTTTCAAAGTAGCCACAATTTGATGACAGCTTTGCAAACTCTTGGCATTCTCTCAACCAGCTCCATGAGTTAGTCACCTGGAATGCATTTCAATTAACATGTGTGTCTTGTTTAAAGTTAATTTGTGGAATTTCTTTCCTTAATGCATTTGAGACAATCAGTTGTGTTGTGACATGGTAGAGGTGGTATAGTGAAGATATCCTTATTTGGTAAAAGACAAAGTCCATATTATGGCAAGAACACCTCAAATAAGCAAAGAGAAACGACAGTCCATCATGACTTTAAGACATGAAGGTCAGTCAATCCGGAACATTTCAAGAACTTTTAACGTTTCTTCAAGTGCAGTCGCAAAAACCATCAAGCACAATGATGAAACTGGCTCTCATGAGGCCCGTCACAGGAAAGGAAGACACAGAGTGACCTCTGTTGCAGAGGATAAGTACATTAGAGTTACCAGCCTCAGAAATTGCAGCCCAAATAAATGCTTCACAGAATTCAAGTAACAGACACATCTCACCATCAACTGTTCAGAGGAGACTGTGTGAATCAGGTCTTCATGGTCGAATTGCTGCAAAGAAACCACTACTAAAGGACACAAACAAGAAGAAGAGACTTGCTTGGGCCAAGAAACACGAGCAATGGACATTAGATAGGTGGAAATCTGTCCTTTGGTCTGATGAGTCCAAATTTGAGATTGGTTCCAACAGCCGTGTCTTTGTGAGATGCAGAGTAGGAGAACGGATGATCTCTGCATGTGTGGTTCCCACTGTGAAGCAAAGAGGAGGAGGTGTGATGGTGTGGGGGTGCTTTGCTGGTGACACTGTCAGTGATTTCAATTGAATTCAAGGCACACTTACAGGCTGACTGCAATGCGAGCGTTGCAAAGTACATTTAGAAATCTATTTTATTCAATTATTACGCCAACGAGCATCTGCATTGCCAAGGACTAAAATAGAAGTCAGTTATATTTGTGACGCAGATTGCGCTGCAAGTCCTGCCTCTCCCATCTCCTCATTGGTTTATAGAAGAAGGTACCCACATGCCAGCTCCTCATTGGTTATACCCACGTGGGTAACTGAAAGACGAATGAGGTCGGTGGCGGTAAATGCACCTAATTTATGAATGTTGCCAATCGCAATGTAAAGTCAAGAGAAGAAAAAGCCAATTGGGACAAATCCAGCTGCATGAAGCCCCAGTGCCCCTGGAAGTTTCCCCCGTGTGGCGGAGGAAGATGCATCCCCCTCACCTCGAAGTGTGATGGAGACGCTGACTATGAGGACAGGTCTGATGAGGCCAACACCTGGAAGTCTGATGGAGATGCTGACTGTGAAGACAGGTCTGATGCCAACACCTGGAAGTGTGATGGAGACGCTGACTGTGAAGACAGGTCTGATGCCAACACCTGGAAGTGTGATGGAGACGCTGACTGTGAGGACAGGTCTGATGAGGCCAACACCTGGAAGTCTGATGGAGATGCTGACTGTGAAGACAGGTCTGATGCCAACACCTGGAAGTGTGATGGAGACGCTGACTGTGAGGACAGGTCTGATGAGGCCAACACCTGGAAGTGTGATGGAGACGCTGACTGTGAGGACAGGTCTGACGCCAACACCTGGAAGTGTGATGGAGACGCTGACTGTGAGGACAGGTCTGATGAGGCCAACACCTGGAAGTGTGATGTAGATGCTGACTGTGAGGACAGGTCTGATGAGGCCAACACCTGGAAGTGTGATGGAGACGCTGACTGTGAGGACAGGTCTGATGAGGCCAACACCTGGAAGTGTGATGGAGACGCTGACTGTGAAAACAGGTCTGATGAGGCCAACACCTGGAAGTGTGATGGAGACGCTGACTGTGAGGACAGGTCTGATGAGGCCAACACCTGGAAGTGTGATGGAGACGCTGACTGTGAGGACAGGTCTGATGAGGCCAACACCTGGAAGTGTGATGGAGATGCTGACTGTGAGGACAGGTCTGATGAGGCCAACACCTGGAAGTGTGATGGAGACGCTGACTGTGAGGACAGGTCTGATGAGGCTAACACCTGGAAGTGTGATGGAGACGCTGGCTGTGAGGACAGGTCTGATGAGGCCAACACCTGGAAGTGTGATGGAGACGCTGACTGTGAGGACAGGTCTGATGAGGCCAACACCTGGAAGTGTGATGGAGACGCTGACTGTGAGGACAGGTCTGATGAGGCCAACACCTGGAAGTGTGATGGAGACGCTGACTGTGAGGACAGGTCTGATGAGGCCAACACCTGGAAGTGTGATAGAGACGCTGACTGTGAGGACAGGTCTGATGAGGCCAACACCTGGAAGTGTGATGGAGATGCTGACTGTGAGGACAGGTCTGATGAGGCCAACACCTGGAAGTGTGATGGAGATGCTGACTGTGAGGACAGGTCTGATGAGGCCAACTGTGATTAGTTACCTTTCTGGGGTTACGTCACCTACTACAATATGGAAAGGAGGCTTTTATGTAGTGTCTTGTGTTTGGGGGCAATTTATTTGATGTAAAATCACTATCCTTAAGCAATAAGGCCCTGAGGGGGTATATAACGTATGTTGCTGTTGCAAACCAAAATGTTATGCTAGAAACAAGGGGAAATTATGTGTTAATAAGATACTTATTGTCTTTCTCTTGTCATTTGCTGTGGTATATCAAGAATGGCTTAGTGATACTTGAAATAGAAATTCTGATATATACACACAGCTGGAATGCTGTTTCAGCCAATCAGCATCTAGGATCCAAACTAGCCGGTTTACAATCATATATACCTGTGTCAATGTAAAGAGTGCGCTGAGTTTCGGGAAGCAAGTTCAGGGAGTGACTGTCTTAATAAATAAAAGAAGCAATGAACACGTAACACAAACAACGCACCGACATGAAAACAGAGTCAATAACACCCGAGGAAAGAAGCAAGAGGAGTGACAGATATAGGGAAGATAATCAAGGAGATAATGGAGTCCAGGTGAGTGTCATGAGGCGCAGGTGCGCGAGACGATGGTGACAGTTGTGTGGGATAATCAGCAGCCTGATGACCTAGAGGCTGGAGAGGTTAGTATACGTGATAGTTAATGCATGTGTGCTGTGTTATACACATAAGCAATCATGCCCAAGAAATGTGAAATATGTATACTGTATAGCGAGGCATACTGTCTGTATTATTCTGTTCCCCTGTAATTAGGGATTGAGACCTGGGTGTTTGTTTCTCCTCAGATACACCAGCCAACTCAGTCAGACTTGTGAATGGGACCAGCTCCTGCTCTGGGATAGTGGAGGAGAATGAGCGGCAGTATGTAGTCATGGCTGGGGCATGAAAGATGCAAAGATGTTGTGTAGAGAGCTGGGCTGTGGGAATGCTGTAGATACACATTACAATTCTCAATTTGGAGAGAGATGCAAGGAAAAGGGTTTATTTTGTAACATTAAGCAGTTTAGTTATTCAGAAATTGAGTCTACTCTCGAGGAGTGTTGAGTCAGCTCTGCCGAGTTTGGTTCTTTTGGTTACAATACCATTGACATTGTGGTCTGTTCAGATTCCGTGAGGCTCGTGGATGGAGCTGGACTCTGCTCTGGGAGACTGGAGGTGAAATCCAATCAGTCCTGGGCCTCAGTGTGTAAAGTTGACTTTGACTGGAAGGATGCAGAGGTAGTCTGTCGGGATCTTGGCTGTGGGGCTCCTGCAGCGCTACAGCGGGGGCTCTATGGAGAAGGTTAGGTTCCAACCTGGGCTAAAGAGTTCCAATGTATAGGCAATGAGTCGCAATGTTCACAACTAGGTTGTGGCTCCGCTTTTTCAAATGTAGATTAGCCTGAAGATACATATGATGTACAGTGGGGCAAAAAAAGTATTTAGTCAGCCACCAGCCACCAGCCACCAATTGTGCAAGTTCTGAGAGAGGCCTGTAATTTTCATCATAGGTACACTTCAACTATGACTATGACCATAATCCAGAAAATCACATTGTAGGATTTTTAATGAATTTATTTGCAAATGATGGTGGAAAATAAGTATTTGGTCAATAACAAAAGTTTCTTAATACTTTGTTATATACCCTTTGTTGGCAATGACAGAGGTCAAATGTTTTCTGTAAGTCTTCACAAGGTTTTCACACACGGTTGCTGGTATGTTGGCCCATTCCTCCATGCAGATCTCCTCTAGAGCAGTGATGTTTTGGGGCTGTTGCTGGGCAACACAGACTTTCAACTCCCTCCAAAGATTTTCTATGGGGTTTAGATCTGGAGACTGGCTAGGCCAATCCAGGACCTTGAAATGCTTCTTACGAAGCCACTCCTTCGTTGCCCGGGCGGTGGGTTTGGGATCATTGTCTTGCTGAAAGACCCAGCCACGTTCCATCTTCAATGCCCTTGCTGATGGAAGGAGGTTTTCACTCAAAATCTCACGATACATGGCCCCATTCATACTTTCCTTTACACGGATCAGTCATCCTGGTCCATTTGCAGAAAAACAGCCCCAAAGCATGATGTTTCCACCCCCATGCTTCACAGTAGGTATGGTGTTCTTTGGATGCAACTCAGCATTCTTTGTCCTCCAAACACGACGAGTTGAGTTTTTACCCAAAAGTTATATTTTGGTTTGATCTGACCATATGACATTCTCCCAATCTTCTTCTGGATCATCCAAATGCTCTCTAGCAAACTTCAGATGGGCCTGGACATGTACTGGCTTAAGCAGGGGGACACGTCTGGCACTGCAGGATTTGAGTCCCTGGCGGCGTAGTGTGTTACTGATGGTAGGCTTTGTTACTTTGGTCCCAGCTCTCTGCAGGTCATTCACTAGGTCCCCCCGTGTGGTTCTGGGATTTTTGCTCACCGTTCTTGTGATCATTTTGACCCCACGGGGTGAGATCTTGCATGGAGCCCCAGATCGAGGGAGATTATCAGTGGTCTTGTATGTCTTCCATTTCCTAATAATTGCTCCCACAGTTGATTTCTTCAAACCAAGCTGCTTACCTATTGCAGATTCAGTCTTCCCAGCCTGGTGCAGGTCTACAATTTTGTTTCTGGTGTCCTTTGACAGCTCTTTGGTCTTGGCCATAGTAGAGTTTGGAGTGTGACTGTTTGAGGTTGTGGACAGGTGTCTTTTATACTGATAACAAGTTCAAACAGGTGCCATTAATACAGGTAACGAGTGGAGGACAGAGGAGCCTCTTAAAGAAGAAGTTGCAGGTCTGTGACCAAATACTTATTTTCCACCATAATTTGCAAATAAATTCATTCAAAATCCTACAATGTGATTTTCTGGATTTTTTTTTCTCATTTTGTCTGTCATAGTTGAAGTGTACATATGATGAAAATTACAGGCCTCTCACATCTTTTTAAGTGGGAGAACTTGCACAATTGGTGGCTGACTAAATACTTTTTTGCCCCACTGTATCTTGATCCGTTGGCTCAGAGTCTGCACTCAGGGAATGTTTTACACGGTCTTTGCAATATAATAATAGCAGATCTCCTGCTCCAGCCTAATATCTCTCTCAATGTCTCAATGGGAGGGGTCTCCAGGAGACACCAGGGGCCAGATGTGTTCAAGGGTCACAGCTTCACCATCACCTGCTCCACTCAGCAACAGTACCCAGGAGGACTCATTCCTCCTCTCGTTCACTGGCTCCAACAGAACACAGACCAAGACCCAGTCAGCTGTCAATCACTCTGTTGTCTTCCTCTACCCCGCTGCAGATGAGTCCCACCAAGGGAACTACAGCTGTGTTAATGCGATTTATGTTTTCTCTCATAACTTCTCCACTGAGAGCTCCTGAGAGCTTCACTGAGAGCTCCTGTCCCTTACTGTCACAGGTAACTGAGAACCAACCAGGCTTTTAACTTTGACAGATTTTGAGAAATATTCCACAGAGGAATCTGATGATAATCCATCCCCTTATAAAATGTGTTTCTATTTCAGCCCCTCCTCTGAAAGCCTTCATCATCAGACACGTTGTAGTGCTGCTGACGTTCTTGACGACTATCATGGCCAGCTATCTGTATTTCAAGACCACCAAGAGGCAGAGGACAAATAAGGGAGAGAGTGTGGAGCTGGTGTCTCTGCAGGAGAGACCTGAAGCCGGGCCGAGAGGAGAGGAGAGGAGAGGAGAGGAGAGGAGAGGAGAGGAGAGGAGAGGAGAGGAGAGGAGAGGAGAATAGGAGGAAGTAGGAGGAAGTAGGGGAGGGGAGGGGGAGGGGGGCTATATATATGAGCTAATCAACAGATGACAGGTGTCTATAGCTTTCATGTGAAATTAAAGCAATAATACAATCTGCAGTGTACTTGAGCTAGTTTGCTAAATAAAACTCAGTTTGGAAGGTGTTAACAACAACTGTTTTTTGAGAGCATGGAACTGTGCTCCCCACAACAAGCCAAA
Source organism: Oncorhynchus mykiss (assembly GCF_013265735.2). NCBI lineage: Eukaryota > Metazoa > Chordata > Actinopteri > Salmoniformes > Salmonidae > Oncorhynchus > Oncorhynchus mykiss. Next base: position 85,918,215 of record NC_048569.1, read on the forward strand.
CCAATAGAGAAACTGTATCTAGCCAGTTCAGCTTGTAATAAATAATTTCCTTTTGCAAATTTATTGAGAAGACACAGTCAGTCAATCACTCCTAACCTCTTTCTCTGTTCAGTCATCTTATCTGCCATATCTTTCCAGACACGCTGGTGTTGATCCTTCTGCTTAACTGACTGACTTAACGTGTCTTGAATTGAGTGCTGTGTGGTGAGTGATTGGAGGGCATAAATAAAGCTGTTAACGCTGAGAAATTAGGTTAAATTTATTGTCACTGACTGAGAGCTGGAATAAATCAGTGTGCGTGTGTGGTGTGTGTGTGTATGGTGTGTGTGTGTGTGTGTGTGTGTGTGTGTGTGTGTGTGTGTGTGTGTGTGTTTGCCTGTCACTGAAATGTTATATTAGACAACACTCAATCTGCATGTATAAATATTATAGACAGTAGGATAGCTTCTACGGCCTTGCGTGCCTGTTAGCACAACTACATTCATGTCATATCATTGACACTACATTCCTCTAGGTAAACATCATGGGCAAGTCTTTTAAAACATGTTCAGAGATAGAGAGAGAGAGATATTTCTGAGAAGTGAGTGGGTACTGCAGTCCCAGCCCTAGATCTAGGAAACTGTGCAGAGCAGTATCTCTGGCCTTGCTACAGTAAAAGCTTGCATGTCAATGCCATTCTTTTTCTGTCTTGTTGAAACTAAAACGGCATTCTAAAGCATAAAATGTACCATAGGAACTAACCCTCTGAGAGAGCACAGGAATAGAGCATTATAGGCTCTCCACAATACCACGGCTCCGAGAGGCTCTGGAGGCTCTGCATGTGCAGTAGGGGGGGGTGGAGGGAGGGGGAGGATGAGGGGGTAGGAGGGAGGGGGAGGATGAGGGGGTAGGGGTAGGAGGGGGGGGGGGATGAGGGGGTAGGAGGGAGGGGGAGGATGAGGGGGTAGGGGTAGGAGGGAGGGGGAGGATGAAGGGGTAGGGGTAGGTGGAAGGGAGGGTTTTGTATGTAATGATCAAAAAACACCTAACTATACCACAGCAGTGTCCTTCAGAAGGATTAGAGATACGGGGAGAGGGAGGGAGAGAGAAATTGAGATTTAAGCAATAAGGCACGAGGGGGTGTGGTATAAGGCCAGTATAACACGGCTAAGGGCTGTTCGCAACATGACACAGCAGGGAGTGCCTGAACACAGCCCTTAGCCGTGGTATATTGGCCATATATCACAAACCCCCGAGGTGCCTTATTGCTATTATAAACTGGTTACCAACCTAATTAGAGCAGTCAAAATAAATGTTTTGTCATACGCGTGGTACATGGTCTGCTATACCGCGGCTGTCAGTCAATCAACATTCAGGGCTCGAACCACCCAGTTTATAAATATGGATAAACCACTTCTCCATTGTTTTTGGCTCTATAAAAAAGAACAAACAGCAAAAACGTGTACATGATCAAATACAAATCTTAGAATCAACTACTAAAGACTACCAGAACCCACTGAATTCTCCAATTAAAATGAATGAACTACAAGACAAAATACAAACCCTCCAACCCAAAAAGGCTTGTGGTGTTGATGGTATCCTCAATGAAATTATAAAATAAACAGACCACAAATTCCAATTGGCTGTACTTAACCTCTTTAACATCATCCTCAGCTCTGTCATCTTCCCCAATATTTGGAACCAAGGACTGATCACCCCAATACACAAAATTTCACCTCAATAACTACCGTGGGATATGCATCAACAGCAACATTGGGAAAATCCTCTGCATTATCATTAACAGCAGACTTGTACATTTCGTCACACGAAAACAATGTACTGAGCAAATGTCAAATTAGCTTTTTACCAAATTACAGTACGACAGACCACGTATTCACACTGCACACACTAACTGACAAACAAACAAAACAAAACAAAAGCAAAATCTTCTCATGCTTTGTTGATATAGAAAAAAACTACTTTTGACTCAGTTTGCCAAGAGGGTCTGCTATACAAATTGAAGGAAAGCGGTGCTGGGAGAAACACATATGATGTTATAAAATCCATGTAAACAATCAATAAGTGTGCGCTAAAAATTGGCAAAAAACACCAATATTTCTGTCTATAGGGCTGTGAGGTGAGACAGGGATGCAGCTTGAGCCCCACAATTCAACATATACAGTGCCTTGCGAAAGTATTCGGCCCTCTTGAACTTTGCGACCTTTTGCCACATTTCAGGCTTCAAACATAAATATTTAAACTGTATTTTTTTGTGAAGAATCAACAACAAGTGGGACACAATCATGAAGTGGAACGACATTTATTGGATATTTCAAACTTTTTTAACAAATCAAAAACTGAAAAATTAACCTCGTGAACTCGAAAACAAATCAAATTTTGATAAACTCCAATATCTATTGAGTAAAATACCACAGTGTGCCATCACAACTGCAAGATCTGTGAGAAAGGCAACCAGTGAAGAACAAACACCATTGTAAATACAACCCATATTTATCTTTATTCCTTTTCCCTTTTGTACTTTAACTATTTGCACATCATTACAGCTCTATATATAGACATAATATGACATTTGAAATGTCTTTATTCTTTTGAAACTTTTGTGAGTGTAATGATTTCTGATAATTTTTTATTGTTTATTTATCTTTTGTTTATTACCTATTTCACTTGCTTTGGCAATGTAAACATATGTTTCCGATACCAATAAAGCCCTTTTAAATTGAATTGAAGGGAGGGAGGGAGGGAGGGAGGGAGGGAGGGAGGGAGGGAGGGAGGGAGAAAGAGAGAGAGAGAGAGAGAGAGAGAGAGAGAGAGAGAGAGAGAGAGAGAGAGAGAGAGAGAGAGTGGTCACTTACATCCTCAGTGATGCAAAGTGTTGGTAGAGAATAGGGGAATAATGAAGAATGGGAGAGATGACCGACCACTGGAGCTCCAGCCTTTCCAGTAAGATAATAGAATAGCAGGGAGAGAGGCCGGACAAATGGAGTGGAAGGCTAGAGAGATGGAGTGGAAGGCTAGAGAGATGGAGTGGAAGGCTACAGAGATGGAGTGGAAGGCCGGAGAAATGGAGTGGAAGGCTAAAGAGATGGAGTGGAAGGCTAGATAGATGGAGTGGAAGGCTAGAGAGATGGAGTGGAAGGCTAGAGAGATGGAGTGGAAGGCTAGATAGATGGAGTGGAAAGTCGGAGAAATGGAGTGGAAGGCTAGAGAGATGGAGTGGAAGGCTAGAGAGATGGAGTGGAAGGCGAGAGAGATGGAGTGGAAGGCTACAGAGATGGAGTGGAAGGCTACAGAGATGGAGTGGAAGGCTACAGAGATGGAGTGGAAGGCTAGATAGATGGAGTGGAAGGCAAGATAGATGGAGTGGAAGGCCAGAGAGATGGAGTGGAAAGCTAGAGAGAGCTAGAGAGATGGAGTGGAAGGCTAGAGAGATGGAGTGGAAGGCCAGAAAGATGGAGTGGAAGGCCAGAGAGGTGGAATGGAAGGCCAGAGAGGTGGAGTGGGAGGCTAGATAGATGGAGTGGAAGGCTAGATAGATGGAGTGGAAGGCTAGAGAGTTGAGGGAGGGAGGGAGGGAGAGAGAGAGAGAGATAGAGAGAGCGAGAGAGAGAGAGAGGTCACTAGAGTGGAAGGCTAGATAGATGGAGTGGAAAGCTAGAGAGATAGAGTGGAAGGCCAGAGAGATGGAGTGGAAGGCTAGATAGATGGAGTGGAAGGCTAGATAGATGGAGTGGAATGCTAGAGAGATGGAGTGGAGGCTAGCGAGATGGAGTGGAATGCTAGAGAGATGGAATGAAGGCTAGAGAGATGGAGTGGAAGGCTAGATAGATGGAGTGGAAAGCCGGAGAAATGGAGTGGAAGGCTAGAGAGATGGAGTGGAAGGCTAGAGAGATGGAGTGGAAGGCGAGAGAGATGGAGTGGAAGGCTACAGAGATGGAGTGGAAGGCTACAGAGATGGAGTGGAAGGCTAGATAGATGGAGTGGAAGGCAAGATAGATGGAGTGGAAGGCCAGAGAGATGGAGTGGAAAGCTAGAGAGAGCTAGAGAGATGGAGTGGAAGGCTAGAGAGATGGAGTGGAAGGCCAGAAAGATGGAGTGGAAGGCCAGAGAGGTGGAATGGAAGGCCAGAGAGGTGGAGTGGGAGGCTAGATAGATGGAGTGGAAGGCTAGATAGATGGAGTGGAAGTTAAGAGAGATGGAGTGGAAGGCTAGAGAGATGGAGTGGAAGGCTAGAGAGATGGAGTGGAAGGCTAGAGAGTTGAGGGAGGGAGGGAGGGAGAGAGAGAGATAGAGAGAGCGAGAGAGAGAGAGAGGTCACTAGAGTGGAAGGCTAGATAGATGGAGTGGAAAGCTAGAGAGATAGAGTGGAAGGCCAGAGAGATGGAGTGGAAGGCTAGATAGATGGAGTGGAAGGCTAGATAGATGGAGTGGAATGCTAGAGAGATGAGTGGAGGCTAGCGAGATGGAGTGGAATGCTAGAGAGATGGAATGGAGGCTAGAGAGATGGTGTGGAATTCTAGAGAGATGGAGTGGAAGGCTAGAGGGACGGTGTGGAAGGCTAGAGTGTTGGAGTGGAAGGCTAGAGAGATGGAGTGGAAGGCTAGAGAGATGGAGTGGAAAGCTAGAGAGATAGAGTGGAAGGCCAGAGAGATGGAATGGAAGGCCAGAGAGATGGAGTGGAAGGCTAGAGAGATGGAGTGGAAGGCTAGAGAGATGGAGTGGAAGCTAAGATAGATTGAGTGGAAGGCTAGATAGATGGAGTGGAGGCTAGCGAGATGGAGTGGAATGCTAGAGAGATGGAGTTGAGGCTAGAGAGATGGTGTGGAATTCTAGAGAGATGGAGTGGAAGGCTAGAGGGATGGTGTGGAAGGCTAGAGAGATGGAGTGGAAGGCTAGAGGGACGGTGTGGAAGGCTAGAGTGTTGGAGTGGAAGGCTAGAGAGATGGAGTGGAAGGCTAGAGACATGGAGTGGAAAGCTAGAGAGATAGAGTGGAAGGCCAGAGAGATGGAGTGGAAGGCCAGAGAGATGGAGTGGAAGGCTAGAGAGATGGAGTGGAAGGCTAGAGAGATGGAGTGGAATGCTAGAGAGATGGAGTGGAGGCTAGCGAGATGGAGTGGAATGCTAGAGAGATGGAGTTGAGGCTAGAGAGATGGTGTGGAATTATAGAGAGATGGAGTGGAAGGCTAGAGGGATGGTGTGGAAGGCTAGAGAGATGGAGTGGAAGGCTACAGAGATGGAGTGGAAGGCCGGAGAAATGGAGTGGAAGGCTAGAGAGATGGAGTGGAAGGCTAGATAGATGGAGTGGAAGGCTAGAGAGATGGAGTGGAAGGCTAGAGAAATGGAGTGGAAGGCTAGATAGATGGAGTGGAAAGCCGGAGAAATGGAGTGGAAGGCTAGAGAGATGGAGTGGAAGGCTAGAGAGATGGAGTGGAAGGCGAGAGAGATGGAGTGGAAGGCTACAGAGATGGAGTGGAAGGCTACAGAGATGGAGTGGAAGGCTAGATAGATGGAGTGGAAGGCAAGATAGATGGAGTGGAAGGCTAGTGAGATGGAGTGGAAGGCTAGAGAGATGGAGTGGAAAGCTAGAGAGGGCTAGAGAGATGGAGTGGAAGGCTAGAGAGATGGAGTGGAAGGCCAGAAAGATGGAGTGGAAGGCCAGAGAGGTGGAATGGAAGGCTAGATAGATGGAGTGGAAGGCTAGAGAGATGGAGTGGAAGGCTAGATAGATGGAGTGGAAGGCTAGATAGATGGAGTGGAAAGCTAGAGAGATAGAGTGGAAGGCCAGAGAGATGGAGTGGAAGGCTAGATGTTTGGAGTGGAAGGCTAGATAGATGGAGTGGAATGCTAGAGAGATGGAGTGGAGGCTAGCGAGATGGAGTGGAATGCTAGAGAGATGGAATGGAGGCTAGAGAGATGGTGTGGAATTCTAGAGAGATGGAGTGGAAGGCTAGAGGGACGGTGTGGAAGGCTAGAGTGTTGGAGTGGAAGGCTAGAGAGATGGAGTGGAAGGCTAGAGAGATGGAGTGGAAAGCTAGAAAGATAGAGTTGAAGGCCAGAGAGATGGAGTGGAAGGCCAGAGAGATGGAGTGGAAGGCTAGAGAGATGGAGTGGAAGGCTAGAGAGATAGAGTGGAAGGCCAGAGAGATGGAGTGGAAGGCTAGATGTTTGGAGTGGAAGGCTAGATAGATGGAGTGGAATGCTAGATAGATGGAGTGGAATGCTAGAGAGATGGAGTGGAGGCTAGCGAGATGGAGTGGAATGCTAGAGAGATGGAGTTGAGGCTAGAGAGATGGTGTGGAATTCTAGAGAGATGGAGTGGAAGGCTAGAGGGATGGTGTGGAAGGCTAGAGAGATGGAGTGGAAGGCTAGAGGGACGGTGTGGAAGGCTAGAGTGTTGGAGTGGAAGGCTAGAGAGATGGAGTGGAAGGCTAGAGAGATGGAGTGGAAAGCTAGAGAGATAGAGTGGAAGGCCAGAGAGATGGAGTGGAAGGCCAGAGAGATGGAGTGGAAGGCTAGAGAGATGGAGTGGAAGGCTAGAGAGATGGAGTGGAAGCTAAGATAGATTGAGTGGAAGGCTAGATAGATGGAGTGGAAAGCTAGAGAGATGGAGTGGAAGGCTAGATAGATGGAGTGGAATGCTAGAGAGATGGAGTGGAAGGCTAGATAGATGGAGTGGAAGGCTAGATAGATGGAGTGGAAAGCTAGAGAGATAGAGTGGAAGGCCAGAGAGATGGAGTGGAAGGCTAGATGTTTGGAGTGGAAGGCTAGATAGATGGAGTGGAATGCTAGAGAGATGGAGTGGAGGCTAGCGAGATGGAGTGGAATGCTAGAGAGATGGAATGGAGGCTAGAGAGATGGTGTGGAATTCTAGAGAGATGGAGTGGAAGGCTAGAGGGACGGTGTGGAAGGCTAGAGTGTTGGAGTGGAAGGCTAGAGAGATGGAGTGGAAGGCTAGAGAGATGGAGTGGAAAGCTAGAAAGATAGAGTTGAAGGCCAGAGAGATGGAGTGGAAGGCCAGAGAGATGGAGTGGAAGGCTAGAGAGATGGAGTGGAAGGCTAGAGAGATGGAGTGGAAGCTAAGATAGATTGAGTGGAAGGCTAGATAGATGGAGTGGAAAGCTAGAGAGATGGAGTGGAAGGCTAGATAGATGGAGTGGAATGCTAGAGAGATGGAGTGGAGGCTAGCGAGATGGAGTGGAATGCTAGAGAGATGGAGTTGAGGCTAGAGAGATGGTGTGGAATTCTAGAGAGATGGAGTGGAAGGCTAGAGGGATGGTGTGGAAGGCTAGAGAGATGGAGTGGAAGGCTAGAGGGACGGTGTGGAAGGCTAGAGTGTTGGAGTGGAAGGCTAGAGAGATGGAGTGGAAGGCTAGAGAGATGGAGTGGAAAGCTAGAGAGATAGAGTGGAAGGCCAGAGAGATGGAGTGGAAGGCCAGAGAGATGGAGTGGAAGGCTAGAGAGATGGAGTGGAAGGCTAGAGAGATGGAGTGGAAGCTAAGATAGATTGAGTGGAAGGCTAGATAGATGGAGTGGAAAGCTAGAGAGATGGAGTGGAAGGCTAGATAGATGGAGTGGAATGCTAGAGAGATGGAGTGGAGGCTAGCGAGATGGAGTGGAATGCTAGAGAGATGGAGTTGAGGCTAGAGAGATGGTGTGGAATTCTAGAGAGATGGAGTGGAAGGATAGAGGGATGGTGTGGAAGGCTAGAGAGATGGAGTGGAAGGCTAGAGTGTTGGAGTGGAAGGCTAGAGAGATGGAGTGGAAGGCTAGATAGATGGAGTGGAAAGCTAGAGAGATAGAGTGGAAGGCCAGAGAGATGGAGTGGAAGGCTAGAGAGATGGAGTGGAAGGCTAGAGAGATGGAGTGGAAGGCTAGAGAGATGGAGTGGAGGCTAGATAGATTGAGTGGAAGGCCAGAGAGATGGAGTAGAATGCTAGAGCGTTGGAGTAGCAGAATAGCGAGATGGAGTGGAAGGCTAGTGAGATGGAGTAGCGGGATAGAGAGATGGAGTAGAATGCTAGAGCGTTGGAGTAGAAGGATAGAGAGATGGAGTGCCAAAGGCAAAGGAAAATAAAAACGAGAGATGGACAGATGAGATGGAGACAGAAGCTATTATAGAGTGACAACATATGTGCATGCCTGTGATGGAGAAAAAGAGAGAGAAAGTGAGAACAGAACAGAACAAAACACAATCTCCTATCAACCTAGTCATATCTGAATCAATGTGAAGCTTGTGGAGCAGATTGGAGGGAGGGAAGCTACACTACAGTACTGTACGTGGGCAACTGTGCTAGCGAGATGGAGTGGAAGGATAGAGAGATGGAGTGGAATGTTAGAGAGATGGAGTGGAAGGCCAAAGAGATGGAGTGGAATGCTAGATAGATGGAGTGGAGGCTAGAGAGATGGTGTGGAATGCTAGAGAGATGGAGTGGAAGGCCAAAGAGATGGAGTGGAATGCTAGAGCGTTGGAGTAGCAGGATAGAGAGATGGATTTGAAGGCTAGAGAGATGGAGTGGAAGGCCAGAGAGATGGAGTGGAAAGCTAGAGAGATGGAGTGGAAGGCCAGAGAGATGGAGTGGAAGGCTAGAGAGATGGAGTGGAAAGCTAGAGAGATAGAGTGGAAGGCCAGAGAGATGGAGTGGAAGGCTAGAGATATGGAGTGGAAGGCTAGAGAGATGGAGTGGAAGGCTAGAGAGATGGAGTGGAAGGCTAGAGAGATGGAGATGAAGGCTAGATAGATAGATGGAGTGGAAGGCTAGATAGATGGAGTGGAATGCTAGAGAGATGGAGTGGAGGCTAGCGAGATGGAGTGGAATGCTAGAGAGATGGAATGGAGGCTAGAGAGATGGAGTGGAAGGCTAGATAGATGGAGTGGAAAGCCGGAGAAATGGAGTGGAAGGCTAGAGAGATGGAGTGGAAGGCTAGAGAGATGGAGTGGAAGGCGAGAGAGATGGAGTGGAAGGCTACAGAGATGGAGTGGAAGGCTACAGAGATGGAGTGGAAGGCTAGATAGATGGAGTGGAAGGCAAGATAGATGGAGTGGAAGGCCAGAGAGATGGAGTGGAAAGCTAGAGAGAGCTAGAGAGATGGAGTGGAAGGCTAGAGAGATGGAGTGGAAGGCCAGAAAGATGGAGTGGAAGGCCAGAGAGGTGGAATGGAAGGCCAGAGAGGTGGAGTGGGAGGCTAGATAGATGGAGTGGAAGGCTAGATAGATGGAGTGGAAGTTAAGAGAGATGGAGTGGAAGGCTAGAGAGATGGAGTGGAAGGCTAGAGAGATGGAGTGGAAGGCTAGAGAGTTGAGGGAGGGAGGGAGGGAGAGAGAGAGATAGAGAGAGCGAGAGAGAGAGAGAGGTCACTAGAGTGGAAGGCTAGATAGATGGAGTGGAAAGCTAGAGAGATAGAGTGGAAGGCCAGAGAGATGGAGTGGAAGGCTAGATAGATGGAGTGGAAGGCTAGATAGATGGAGTGGAATGCTAGAGAGATGAGTGGAGGCTAGCGAGATGGAGTGGAATGCTAGAGAGATGGAATGGAGGCTAGAGAGATGGTGTGGAATTCTAGAGAGATGGAGTGGAAGGCTAGAGGGACGGTGTGGAAGGCTAGAGTGTTGGAGTGGAAGGCTAGAGAGATGGAGTGGAAGGCTAGAGAGATGGAGTGGAAAGCTAGAGAGATAGAGTGGAAGGCCAGAGAGATGGAATGGAAGGCCAGAGAGATGGAGTGGAAGGCTAGAGAGATGGAGTGGAAGGCTAGAGAGATGGAGTGGAAGCTAAGATAGATTGAGTGGAAGGCTAGATAGATGGAGTGGAGGCTAGCGAGATGGAGTGGAATGCTAGAGAGATGGAGTTGAGGCTAGAGAGATGGTGTGGAATTCTAGAGAGATGGAGTGGAAGGCTAGAGGGATGGTGTGGAAGGCTAGAGAGATGGAGTGGAAGGCTAGAGGGACGGTGTGGAAGGCTAGAGTGTTGGAGTGGAAGGCTAGAGAGATGGAGTGGAAGGCTAGAGACATGGAGTGGAAAGCTAGAGAGATAGAGTGGAAGGCCAGAGAGATGGAGTGGAAGGCCAGAGAGATGGAGTGGAAGGCTAGAGAGATGGAGTGGAAGGCTAGAGAGATGGAGTGGAATGCTAGAGAGATGGAGTGGAGGCTAGCGAGATGGAGTGGAATGCTAGAGAGATGGAGTTGAGGCTAGAGAGATGGTGTGGAATTATAGAGAGATGGAGTGGAAGGCTAGAGGGATGGTGTGGAAGGCTAGAGAGATGGAGTGGAAGGCTACAGAGATGGAGTGGAAGGCCGGAGAAATGGAGTGGAAGGCTAGAGAGATGGAGTGGAAGGCTAGATAGATGGAGTGGAAGGCTAGAGAGATGGAGTGGAAGGCTAGAGAAATGGAGTGGAAGGCTAGATAGATGGAGTGGAAAGCCGGAGAAATGGAGTGGAAGGCTAGAGAGATGGAGTGGAAGGCTAGAGAGATGGAGTGGAAGGCGAGAGAGATGGAGTGGAAGGCTACAGAGATGGAGTGGAAGGCTACAGAGATGGAGTGGAAGGCTAGATAGATGGAGTGGAAGGCAAGATAGATGGAGTGGAAGGCTAGTGAGATGGAGTGGAAGGCTAGAGAGATGGAGTGGAAAGCTAGAGAGGGCTAGAGAGATGGAGTGGAAGGCTAGAGAGATGGAGTGGAAGGCCAGAAAGATGGAGTGGAAGGCCAGAGAGGTGGAATGGAAGGCTAGATAGATGGAGTGGAAGGCTAGAGAGATGGAGTGGAAGGCTAGATAGATGGAGTGGAAGGCTAGATAGATGGAGTGGAAAGCTAGAGAGATAGAGTGGAAGGCCAGAGAGATGGAGTGGAAGGCTAGATGTTTGGAGTGGAAGGCTAGATAGATGGAGTGGAATGCTAGAGAGATGGAGTGGAGGCTAGCGAGATGGAGTGGAATGCTAGAGAGATGGAATGGAGGCTAGAGAGATGGTGTGGAATTCTAGAGAGATGGAGTGGAAGGCTAGAGGGACGGTGTGGAAGGCTAGAGTGTTGGAGTGGAAGGCTAGAGAGATGGAGTGGAAGGCTAGAGAGATGGAGTGGAAAGCTAGAAAGATAGAGTTGAAGGCCAGAGAGATGGAGTGGAAGGCCAGAGAGATGGAGTGGAAGGCTAGAGAGATGGAGTGGAAGGCTAGAGAGATAGAGTGGAAGGCCAGAGAGATGGAGTGGAAGGCTAGATGTTTGGAGTGGAAGGCTAGATAGATGGAGTGGAATGCTAGATAGATGGAGTGGAATGCTAGAGAGATGGAGTGGAGGCTAGCGAGATGGAGTGGAATGCTAGAGAGATGGAGTTGAGGCTAGAGAGATGGTGTGGAATTCTAGAGAGATGGAGTGGAAGGCTAGAGGGATGGTGTGGAAGGCTAGAGAGATGGAGTGGAAGGCTAGAGGGACGGTGTGGAAGGCTAGAGTGTTGGAGTGGAAGGCTAGAGAGATGGAGTGGAAGGCTAGAGAGATGGAGTGGAAAGCTAGAGAGATAGAGTGGAAGGCCAGAGAGATGGAGTGGAAGGCCAGAGAGATGGAGTGGAAGGCTAGAGAGATGGAGTGGAAGGCTAGAGAGATGGAGTGGAAGCTAAGATAGATTGAGTGGAAGGCTAGATAGATGGAGTGGAAAGCTAGAGAGATGGAGTGGAAGGCTAGATAGATGGAGTGGAATGCTAGAGAGATGGAGTGGAAGGCTAGATAGATGGAGTGGAAGGCTAGATAGATGGAGTGGAAAGCTAGAGAGATAGAGTGGAAGGCCAGAGAGATGGAGTGGAAGGCTAGATGTTTGGAGTGGAAGGCTAGATAGATGGAGTGGAATGCTAGAGAGATGGAGTGGAGGCTAGCGAGATGGAGTGGAATGCTAGAGAGATGGAATGGAGGCTAGAGAGATGGTGTGGAATTCTAGAGAGATGGAGTGGAAGGCTAGAGGGACGGTGTGGAAGGCTAGAGTGTTGGAGTGGAAGGCTAGAGAGATGGAGTGGAAGGCTAGAGAGATGGAGTGGAAAGCTAGAAAGATAGAGTTGAAGGCCAGAGAGATGGAGTGGAAGGCCAGAGAGATGGAGTGGAAGGCTAGAGAGATGGAGTGGAAGGCTAGAGAGATGGAGTGGAAGCTAAGATAGATTGAGTGGAAGGCTAGATAGATGGAGTGGAAAGCTAGAGAGATGGAGTGGAAGGCTAGATAGATGGAGTGGAATGCTAGAGAGATGGAGTGGAGGCTAGCGAGATGGAGTGGAATGCTAGAGAGATGGAGTTGAGGCTAGAGAGATGGTGTGGAATTCTAGAGAGATGGAGTGGAAGGCTAGAGGGATGGTGTGGAAGGCTAGAGAGATGGAGTGGAAGGCTAGAGGGACGGTGTGGAAGGCTAGAGTGTTGGAGTGGAAGGCTAGAGAGATGGAGTGGAAGGCTAGAGAGATGGAGTGGAAAGCTAGAGAGATAGAGTGGAAGGCCAGAGAGATGGAGTGGAAGGCCAGAGAGATGGAGTGGAAGGCTAGAGAGATGGAGTGGAAGGCTAGAGAGATGGAGTGGAAGCTAAGATAGATTGAGTGGAAGGCTAGATAGATGGAGTGGAAAGCTAGAGAGATGGAGTGGAAGGCTAGATAGATGGAGTGGAATGCTAGAGAGATGGAGTGGAGGCTAGCGAGATGGAGTGGAATGCTAGAGAGATGGAGTTGAGGCTAGAGAGATGGTGTGGAATTCTAGAGAGATGGAGTGGAAGGATAGAGGGATGGTGTGGAAGGCTAGAGAGATGGAGTGGAAGGCTAGAGTGTTGGAGTGGAAGGCTAGAGAGATGGAGTGGAAGGCTAGATAGATGGAGTGGAAAGCTAGAGAGATAGAGTGGAAGGCCAGAGAGATGGAGTGGAAGGCTAGAGAGATGGAGTGGAAGGCTAGAGAGATGGAGTGGAAGGCTAGAGAGATGGAGTGGAGGCTAGATAGATTGAGTGGAAGGCCAGAGAGATGGAGTAGAATGCTAGAGCGTTGGAGTAGCAGAATAGCGAGATGGAGTGGAAGGCTAGTGAGATGGAGTGGAGGCTAGATAGATGGAGTAGCGGGATAGAGAGATGGAGTAGAATGCTAGAGCGTTGGAGTAGAAGGATAGAGAGATGGAGTGCCAAAGGCAAAGGAAAATAAAAACGAGAGATGGACAGATGAGATGGAGACAGAAGCTATTATAGAGTGACAACATATGTGCATGCCTGTGATGGAGAAAAAGAGAGAGAAAGTGAGAACAGAACAGAACAAAACACAATCTCCTATCAACCTAGTCATATCTGAATCAATGTGAAGCTTGTGGAGCAGATTGGAGGGAGGGAAGCTACACTACAGTACTGTACGTGGGCAACTGTGCTAGCGAGATGGAGTGGAAGGATAGAGAGATGGAGTGGAATGTTAGAGAGATGGAGTGGAAGGCCAAAGAGATGGAGTGGAATGCTAGATAGATGGAGTGGAGGCTAGAGAGATGGTGTGGAATGCTAGAGAGATGGAGTGGAAGGCCAAAGAGATGGAGTGGAATGCTAGAGCGTTGGAGTAGCAGGATAGAGAGATGGATTTGAAGGCTAGAGAGATGGAGTGGAAGGCCAGAGAGATGGAGTGGAAAGCTAGAGAGATGGAGTGGAAGGCCAGAGAGATGGAGTGGAAGGCTAGAGAGATGGAGTGGAAAGCTAGAGAGATAGAGTGGAAGGCCAGAGAGATGGAGTGGAAGGCTAGAGAGATGGAGTGGAAGGCTAGAGAGATGGAGTGGAAGGCTAGAGAGATGGAGTGGAAGGCTAGAGAGATGGAGATGAAGGCTAGATAGATGGAGTGGAAGGCTAGAGAGTTGGAGTGGAGGCTAGATAGATGGAGTGGAAGGCTAGAGAGATGGAGTGGAAGGCTAGCGAGATGGAGTGGAGGCTAGCGAGATGGAGTGGAATGCTAGAGAGATGGAATGGAGGCTAGAGAGATGGTGTGGAATTCTAGAGAGATGGAGTGGAAGGCTAGAGGGACGGTGTGGAAGGCTAGAGTGTTGGAGTGGAAGGCTAGAGAGATGGAGTGGAAGGCTAGAGAGATGGAGTGGAAAGCTAGAAAGATAGAGTTGAAGGCCAGAGAGATGGAGTGGAAGGCCAGAGAGATGGAGTGGAAGGCTAGAGAGATGGAGTGGAAGGCTAGAGAGATGGAGTGGAAGCTAAGATAGATTGAGTGGAAGGCTAGATAGATGGAGTGGAAAGCTAGAGAGATGGAGTGGAAGGCTAGATAGATGGAGTGGAATGCTAGAGAGATGGAGTGGAGGCTAGCGAGATGGAGTGGAATGCTAGAGAGATGGAGTTGAGGCTAGAGAGATGGTGTGGAATTCTAGAGAGATGGAGTGGAAGGCTAGAGGGATGGTGTGGAAGGCTAGAGAGATGGAGTGGAAGGCTAGAGGGACGGTGTGGAAGGCTAGAGTGTTGGAGTGGAAGGCTAGAGAGATGGAGTGGAAGGCTAGAGAGATGGAGTGGAAAGCTAGAGAGATAGAGTGGAAGGCCAGAGAGATGGAGTGGAAGGCCAGAGAGATGGAGTGGAAGGCTAGAGAGATGGAGTGGAAGGCTAGAGAGATGGAGTGGAAGCTAAGATAGATTGAGTGGAAGGCTAGATAGATGGAGTGGAAAGCTAGAGAGATGGAGTGGAAGGCTAGATAGATGGAGTGGAATGCTAGAGAGATGGAGTGGAGGCTAGCGAGATGGAGTGGAATGCTAGAGAGATGGAGTTGAGGCTAGAGAGATGGTGTGGAATTCTAGAGAGATGGAGTGGAAGGATAGAGGGATGGTGTGGAAGGCTAGAGAGATGGAGTGGAAGGCTAGAGTGTTGCAGTGGAAGGCTAGAGAGATGGAGTGGAAGGCTAGATAGATGGAGTGGAAAGCTAGAGAGATAGAGTGGAAGGCCAGAGAGATGGAGTGGAAGGCTAGAGAGATGGAGTGGAAGGCTAGAGAGATGGAGTGGAAGGCTAGAGAGATGGAGTGGAAGGCTAGAGAGATGGAGTGGAAGGCTAGTGAGATGGAGTGGAGGCTAGATAGATTGAGTGGAAGGCCAGAGAGATGGAGTAGAATGCTAGAGCGTTGGAGTAGCAGGATAGAGAGATGGAGTGGAAGGCTAGAGAGATGGAGTGGAAAGCTAGAGAGATAGAGTGGAAGGCCAGAGAGATGGAGTGGAAGGCCAGAGAGATGGAGTGGAAGGCTAGAGAGATGGAGTGGAAGGCTAGAGAGATGGAGTGGAAGCTAAGATAGATTGAGTGGAAGGCTAGATAGATGGAGTGGAAAGCTAGAGAGATGGAGTGGAAGGCTAGATAGATGGAGTGGAATGCTAGAGAGATGGAGTGGAGGCTAGCGAGATGGAGTGGAATGCTAGAGAGATGGAGTTGAGGCTAGAGAGATGGTGTGGAATTCTAGAGAGATGGAGTGGAAGGATAGAGGGATGGTGTGGAAGGCTAGAGAGATGGAGTGGAAGGCTAGAGTGTTGGAGTGGAAGGCTAGAGAGATGGAGTGGAAGGCTAGATAGATGGAGTGGAAAGCTAGAGAGATAGAGTGGAAGGCCAGAGAGATGGAGTGGAAGGCTAGAGAGATGGAGTGGAAGGCTAGAGAGATGGAGTGGAAGGCTAGAGAGATGGAGTGGAAGGCTAGAGAGATGGAGTGGAAGGCTAGTGAGATGGAGTGGAGGCTAGATAGATTGAGTGGAAGGCCAGAGAGATGGAGTAGAATGCTAGAGCGTTGGAGTAGCAGGATAGCGAGATGGAGTGGAAGGCTAGTGAGATGGAGTGGAGGCTAGATAGATGGAGTAGCGGGATAGAGAGATGGAGTAGAATGCTAGAGCGTTGGAGTAGTAGGATAGAGAGATGGAGTGCCAAAGGCAAAGGAAAATAAAAACGAGAGATGGACAGATGAGATGGAGACAGAAGCTATTATAGAGTGACAACATATGTGCATGCCTGTGATGGAGAAAAAGAGAGAGAAAGTGAGAACAGAACAGAACAAAACACAATCTCCTATCAACCTAGTCATATCTGAATCAATGTGAAGCTTGTGGAGCAGATTGGAGGGAGGGAAGCTACACTACAGTACTGTACGTGGGCAACTGTGCTAGCGAGATGGAGTGGAAGGATAGAGAGATGGAGTGGAATGTTAGAGAGATGGAGTGGAAGGCCAAAGAGATGGAGTGGAATGCTAGATAGATGGAGTGGAGGCTAGAGAGATGGTGTGGAATGCTAGAGAGATGGAGTGGAAGGCCAAAGAGATGGAGTGGAATGCTAGAGCGTTGGAGTAGCAGGATAGAGAGATGGAGTGGAAGGCTAGAGAGATGGAGTGGAAGGCCAGAGAGATGGAGTGGAAAGCTAGAGAGATGGAGTGGAAGGCCAGAGAGATGGAGTGGAAGGCTAGAGAGATGGAGTGGAAAGCTAGAGAGATAGAGTGGAAGGCCAGAGAGATGGAGTGGAAGGCTAGAGAGATGGAGTGGAAGGCTAGAGAGATGGAGTGGAAGGCTAGAGAGATGGAGTGGAAGGCTAGATAGATGGAGATGAAGGCTAGATAGATGGAGTGGAAGGCTAGAGAGTTGGAGTGGAGGCTAGATAGATGGAGTGGAAGGCTAGAGAGATGGAGTGGAAGGCTAGCGAGATGGAGTGGAGGCTAGCGAGATGGAGTGGAATGCTAGAGAGATGGAATGGAGGCTAGAGAGATGGTGTGGAATTCTAGAGAGATGGAGTGGAAGGCTAGAGGGACGGTGTGGAAGGCTAGAGTGTTGGAGTGGAAGGCTAGAGAGATGGAGTGGAAGGCTAGAGAGATGGAGTGGAAGGCTAGAGAGATGGAGTGGAAAGCTATAAAGATAGAGTTGAAGGCCAGAGAGATGGAGTGGAAGGCCAGAGAGATGGAGTGGAAGGCTAGAGAGATGGAGTGGAAGGCTAGAGAGATGGAGTGGAAGCTAAGATAGATTGAGTGGAAGGCTAGATAGATGGAGTGGAAAGCTAGAGAGATGGAGTGGAAGGCTAGATAGATGGAGTGGAATGCTAGAGAGATGGAGTGAAAGGCTAGTGAGATGGAGTGGAGGCTAGATAGATGGAGTAGCGGGATAGAGAGATGGAGTAGAATGCTAGAGCGTTGGAGTAGAAGGATAGAGAGATGGAGTGCCAAAGGCAAAGGAAAATAAAAACGAGAGATGGACAGATGAGATGGAGACAGAAGCTATTATAGAGTGACAACATATGTGCATGCCTGTGATGGAGAAAAAGAGAGAGAAAGTGAGAACAGAACAGAACAAAACACAATCTCCTATCAACCTAGTCATATCTGAATCAATGTGAAGCTTGTGGAGCAGATTGGAGGGAGGGAAGCTACACTACAGTACTGTACGTGGGCAACTGTGCTAGCGAGATGGAGTGGAAGGATAGAGAGATGGAGTGGAATGTTAGAGAGATGGAGTGGAAGGCCAAAGAGATGGAGTGGAATGCTAGATAGATGGAGTGGAGGCTAGAGAGATGGTGTGGAATGCTAGAGAGATGGAGTGGAAGGCCAGAGAGGTGGAGTGGAATGCTAGAGCGTTGGAGTAGCAGGATAGAGAGATGGAGTGGAAGGCTAGAGAGATGGAGTGGAAGGCCAGAGAGATGGAATGGAAAGCTAGAGAGATGGAGTGGAAGGCCAGAGAGATGGAGTGGAAGGCTAGAGAGATGGAGTGGAAAGCTAGAGAGATAGAGTGGAAGGCCAGAGAGATGGAGTGGAAGGCTAGAGAGATGGAGTGGAAGGCTAGAGAGATGGAGTGGAAGGCTAGAGAGATGGAGTGGAAGGCTAGATAGATGGAGATGAAGGCTAGATAGATGGAGTGGAAGGCTAGAGAGTTGGAGTGGAGGCTAGATAGATGGAGTGGAAGGCTAGAGAGATGGAGTGGAAGGCTAGCGAGATGGAGTGGAGGCTAGCGAGATGGAGTGGAATGCTAGAGAGATGGAATGGAGGCTAGAGAGATGGTGTGGAATTCTAGAGAGATGGAGTGGAAGGCTAGAGGGACGGTGTGGAAGGCTAGAGTGTTGGAGTGGAAGGCTAGAGAGATGGAGTGGAAGGCTAGAGAGATGGAGTGGAAAGCTAGACAGATAGAGTTGAAGGCCAGAGAGATGGAGTGGAAGGCCAGAGAGATGGAGTGGAAGGCTAGAGAGATGGAGTGGAAGGCTAGAGAGATGGAGTGGAAGCTAAGATAGATTGAGTGGAAGGCTAGATAGATGGAGTGGAAAGCTAGAGAGATGGAGTGGAAGGCTAGATAGATGGAGTGGAATGCTAGAGAGATGGAGTGGAGGCTAGCGAGATGGAGTGGAATGCTAGAGAGATGGAGTTGAGGCTAGAGAGATGGTGTGGAATTCTAGAGAGATGGAGTGGAAGGCTAGAGGGATGGTGTGGAAGGCTAGAGAGATGGAGTGGAAGGCTAGAGGGACGGTGTGGAAGGCTAGAGTGTTGGAGTGGAAGGCTAGAGAGATGGAGTGGAAGGCTAGAGAGATGGAGTGGAAAGCTAGAGAGATAGAGTGGAAGGCCAGAGAGATGGAGTGGAAGGCCAGAGAGATGGAGTGGAAGGCTAGAGAGATGGAGTGGAAGGCTAGAGAGATGGAGTGGAAGCTAAGATAGATTGAGTGGAAGGCTAGATAGATGGAGTGGAAAGCTAGAGAGATGGAGTGGAAGGCTAGATAGATGGAGTGGAATGCTAGAGAGATGGAGTGGAGGCTAGCGAGATGGAGTGGAATGCTAGAGAGATGGAGTTGAGGCTAGAGAGATGGTGTGGAATTCTAGAGAGATGGAGTGGAAGGATAGAGGGATGGTGTGGAAGGCTAGAGAGATGGAGTGGAAGGCTAGAGTGTTGCAGTGGAAGGCTAGAGAGATGGAGTGGAAGGCTAGATAGATGGAGTGGAAAGCTAGAGAGATAGAGTGGAAGGCCAGAGAGATGGAGTGGAAGGCTAGAGAGATGGAGTGGAAGGCTAGAGAGATGGAGTGGAAGGCTAGAGAGATGGAGTGGAAGGCTAGAGAGATGGAGTGGAAGGCTAGAGAGATGGAGTGGAAGGCTAGAGAGATGGAGTGGAGGCTAGATAGATTGAGTGGAAGGCCAGAGAGATGGAGTAGAATGCTAGAGCGTTGGAGTAGCAGGATAGAGAGATGGAGTGGAAGGCTAGTGAGATGGAGTGGAGGCTAGATAGATGGAGTAGCGGGATAGAGAGATGGAGTAGAATGCTAGAGCGTTGGAGTAGAAGGATAGAGAGATGGAGTGCCAAAGGCAAAGGAAAATAAAAACGAGAGATGGACAGATGAGATGGAGACAGAAGCTATTATAGAGTGACAACATATGTGCATGCCTGTGATGGAGAAAAAGAGAGAGAAAGTGAGAACAGAACAGAACAAAACACAATCTCCTATCAACCTAGTCATATCTGAATCAATGTGAAGCTTGTGGAGCAGATTGGAGGGAGGGAAGCTACACTACAGTACTGTACGTGGGCAACTGTGCTAGCGAGATGGAGTGGAAGGATAGAGAGATGGAGTGGAATGTTAGAGAGATGGAGTGGAAGGCCAAAGAGATGGAGTGGAATGCTAGATAGATGGAGTGGAGGCTAGAGAGATGGTGTGGAATGCTAGAGAGATGGAGTGGAAGGCCAAAGAGATGGAGTGGAATGCTAGAGCGTTGGAGTAGCAGGATAGAGAGATGGAGTGGAAGGCTAGAGAGATGGAGTGGAAGGCCAGAGAGATGGAGTGGAAAGCTAGAGAGATGGAGTGGAAGGCCAGAGAGATGGAGTGGAAGGCTAGAGAGATGGAGTGGAAAGCTAGAGAGATAGAGTGGAAGGCCAGAGAGATGGAGTGGAAGGCTAGAGAGATGGAGTGGAAGGCTAGAGAGATGGAGTGGAAGGCTAGAGAGATGGAGTGGAAGGCTAGATAGATGGAGATGAAGGCTAGATAGATGGAGTGGAAGGCTAGAGAGTTGGAGTGGAGGCTAGATAGATGGAGTGGAAGGCTAGAGAGATGGAGTGGAAGGCTAGCGAGATGGAGTGGAATGCTAGAGAGATGGAGTTGAGGCTAGAGAGATGGTGTGGAATTCTAGAGAGATGGAGTGGAAGGCTAGAGGGATGGTGTGGAAGGCTAGAGAAATGGAGTGGAAGGCTAGAGTGTTGGAGTGGAAGGCTAGAGAGATGGAGTGGAAGGCTAGAGAGATGGAGTGGAAGGCTAGATAGATGGAGTGGAATGCTAGAGAGATGGAGTGGAGGCTAGCGAGATGGAGTGGAATGCTAGAGAGATGGAGTTGAGGCTAGAGAGATGGTGTGGAATTCTAGAGAGATGGAGTGGAAGGCTAGAGGGATGGTGTGGAAGGCTAGAGAGATGGAGTGGAAGGCTAGAGGGACGGTGTGGAAGGCTAGAGTGTTGGAGTGGAAGGCTAGAGAGATGGAGTGGAAGGCTAGAGAGATGGAGTGGAAAGCTAGAGAGATAGAGTGGAAGGCCAGAGAGATGGAGTGGAAGGCCAGAGAGATGGAGTGGAAGGCTAGAGAGATGGAGTGGAAGGCTAGAGAGATGGAGTGGAAGCTAAGATAGATTGAGTGGAAGGCTAGATAGATGGAGTGGAAAGCTAGAGAGATGGAGTGGAAGGCTAGATAGATGGAGTGGAATGCTAGAGAGATGGAGTGGAGGCTAGCGAGATGGAGTGGAATGCTAGAGAGATGGAGTTGAGGCTAGAGAGATGGTGTGGAATTCTAGAGAGATGGAGTGGAAGGATAGAGGGATGGTGTGGAAGGCTAGAGAGATGGAGTGGAAGGCTAGAGTGTTGCAGTGGAAGGCTAGAGAGATGGAGTGGAAGGCTAGATAGATGGAGTGGAAAGCTAGAGAGATAGAGTGGAAGGCCAGAGAGATGGAGTGGAAGGCTAGAGAGATGGAGTGGAAGGCTAGAGAGATGGAGTGGAAGGCTAGAGAGATGGAGTGGAAGGCTAGAGAGATGGAGTGGAAGGCTAGAGAGATGGAGTGGAAGGCTAGAGAGATGGAGTGGAGGCTAGATAGATTGAGTGGAAGGCCAGAGAGATGGAGTAGAATGCTAGAGCGTTGGAGTAGCAGGATAGAGAGATGGAGTGGAAGGCTAGTGAGATGGAGTGGAGGCTAGATAGATGGAGTAGCGGGATAGAGAGATGGAGTAGAATGCTAGAGCGTTGGAGTAGAAGGATAGAGAGATGGAGTGCCAAAGGCAAAGGAAAATAAAAACGAGAGATGGACAGATGAGATGGAGACAGAAGCTATTATAGAGTGACAACATATGTGCATGCCTGTGATGGAGAAAAAGAGAGAGAAAGTGAGAACAGAACAGAACAAAACACAATCTCCTATCAACCTAGTCATATCTGAATCAATGTGAAGCTTGTGGAGCAGATTGGAGGGAGGGAAGCTACAGTACTGTACGTGGGCAACTGTGCTAGCGAGATGGAGTGGAAGGATAGAGAGATGGAGTGGAATGTTAGAGAGATGGAGTGGAAGGCCAAAGAGATGGAGTGGAATGCTAGATAGATGGAGTGGAGGCTAGAGAGATGGTGTGGAATGCTAGAGAGATGGAGTGGAAGGCCAAAGAGATGGAGTGGAATGCTAGAGCGTTGGAGTAGCAGGATAGAGAGATGGAGTGGAAGGCTAGAGAGATGGAGTGGAAGGCCAGAGAGATGGAGTGGAAAGCTAGAGAGATGGAGTGGAAGGCCAGAGAGATGGAGTGGAAGGCTAGAGAGATGGAGTGGAAAGCTAGAGAGATAGAGTGGAAGGCCAGAGAGATGGAGTGGAAGGCTAGAGAGATGGAGTGGAAGGCTAGAGAGATGGAGTGGAAGGCTAGAGAGATGGAGTGGAAGGCTAGATAGATGGAGATGAAGGCTAGATAGATGGAGTGGAAGGCTAGAGAGTTGGAGTGGAGGCTAGATAGATGGAGTGGAAGGCTAGAGAGATGGAGTGGAAGGCTAGCGAGATGGAGTGGAATGCTAGAGAGATGGAGTTGAGGCTAGAGAGATGGTGTGGAATTCTAGAGAGATGGAGTGGAAGGCTAGAGGGATGGTGTGGAAGGCTAGAGAAATGGAGTGGAAGGCTAGAGTGTTGGAGTGGAAGGCTAGAGAGATGGAGTGGAAGGCTAGAGAGATGGAGTGGAAAGCTAGAGAGATAGAGTGGAAGGCCAGAGAGATAGAGTGGAAGGCCAGAGAGATGGAGTGGAAGGCTAGAGAGATGGAGTGGAAGGCTAGAGAGATGGAGTGGAAGGCTAGAGAGATGGAGTGGAAGGCTAGAGAGATGGAGTGGAAGGCTAGATAGATGGAGATGAAGGCTAGATAGATGGAGTGGAAGGCTAGAGAGTTGGAGTGGAGGCTAGATAGATGGAGTGGAAGGCTAGAGAGATGGAGTGGAAGGCTAGCGAGATGGAGTGGAAGGCTAGAGAGATGAAGTGGAAGGCTAGTGAGATGGAGTGGAGGCTAGATAGATTGAGTGGAAGGCCAGAGAGATGGAGTCGAATGCTAGAGCGTTGGAGTAGCAGGATAGAGAGATGGAGTGGAAGGCTAGTGAGATGGAGTGGAGGCTAGATAGATGGAGTAGCGGGATAGAGAGATGGAGTAGAATGCTAGAGCGTTGGAGTAGAAGGATAGAGAGATGGAGTGCCAAAGGCAAAGGAAAATAAAAACGAGAGATGGACAGATGAGATGGAGACAGAAGCTATTATAGAGTGACAACATATGTGCATGCCTGTGATGGAGAAAAAGAGAGAGAAAGTGAGAACAGAACAGAACAAAACACAATCTCCTATCAACCTAGTCATATCTGAATCAATGTGAAGCTTGTGGAGCAGATTGGAGGGAGGGAAGCTACACTACAGTACTGTACGTGGGCAACTGTGCTAGCGAGATGGAGTGGAAGGATAGAGAGATGGAGTGAAATGCTAGAGAGATGGAGTGGAAGGCCAAAGAGATGGAGTGGAATGCTAGAGCGTTGGAGTAGCAGGATAGAGATATGGAGTGGAAGGCTAGAGAGATGGAGTGGAAGGCCAGAGAGATGGAGTGGAAAGCTAGAGAGATGGAGTGGAAGGCCAGAGAGATGGAGTGGAAGGCTAGAGAGATGGAGTGGAAAGCTAGAGAGATGGAGATGAAGGCTAGATAGATGGAGTGGAAGGCTAGAGAGTTGGAGTGGAGGCTAGATAGATGGAGTGGAAGGCTAGAGAGATGGATTGGAAGGCTAGATAGATGGAGATGAAGGCTAGATAGATGGAGTGGAAGGCTAGAGAGTTGGAGTGGAGGCTAGATAGATGGAGTGGAAGGCTAGAGAGATGGAGTGGAAGGCTAGCGAGATGGAGTGGAAGGCTAGAGAGATGAAGTGGAAGGCTAGTGAGATGGAGTGGAGGCTAGATAGATTGAGTGGAAGGCCAGAGAGATGGAGTAGAATGCTAGAGCGTTGGAGTAGCAGGATAGAGAGATGGAGTGGAAGGCTAGTGAGATGGAGTGGAGGCTAGATAGATGGAGTAGCGGGATAGAGAGATGGAGTAGAAGGCCAGAGAGATGGAGTAGAAGGATAGAGAGATGGAGTGCCAAAGGCAAAGGAAAATAAAAACGAGAGATGGACAGATGAGATGGAGACAGAAGCTATTATAGAGTGACAACATATGTGCATGCCTGTGATGGAGAAAAAGAGAGAGAAAGTGAGAACAGAACAGAACAAAACACAATCTCCTATCAACCTAGTCATATCTGAATCAATGTGAAGCTTGTGGAGCAGATTGGAGGGAGGGAAGCTACACTACAGTACTGTACGTGGGCAACTGTGCTAGCGAGATGGAGTGGAAGGATAGAGAGATGGAGTGAAATGCTAGAGAGATGGAGTAGAAGGCCAAAGAGATGGAGTGGAATGCTAGAGCGTTGGAGTAGCAGGATAGAGATATGGAGTGGAAGGCTAGAGAGATGGAGTGGAAGGCCAGAGAGATGGAGTGGAAAGCTAGAGAGATGGAGTGGAAGGCCAGAGAGATGGAGTGGAAGGCTAGAGAGATGGAGTGGAAAGCTAGAGAGATGGAGATGAAGGCTAGATAGATGGAGTGGAAGGCTAGAGAGTTGGAGTGGAGGCTAGATAGATGGAGTGGAAGGCTAGAGAGATGGATTGGAAGGCTAGATAGATGGAGATGAAGGCTAGATAGATGGAGTGGAAGGCTAGAGAGTTGGAGTGGAGGCTAGATAGATGGAGTGGAAGGCTAGAGAGATGGAGTGGAAGGCTAGCGAGATGGAGTGGAAGGCTAGAGAGATGAAGTGGAAGGCTAGTGAGATGGAGTGGAGGCTAGATAGATTGAGTGGAAGGCCAGAGAGATGGAGTAGAATGCTAGAGCGTTGGAGTAGCAGGATAGAGAGATGGAGTGGAAGGCTAGTGAGATGGAGTGGAGGCTAGATAGATGGAGTAGCGGGATAGAGAGATGGAGTAGAAGGCCAGAGAGATGGAGTGGAGGCTAGTGAGATGGAGTGGAAGGCTAGAGAGATGGAGTGGAAGGCTAGCGAGATGGAGTGGAAGGCTAGCGAGATGGAGTGGAATGCTAGAGAGATGGAGTGGAAGGCTAGAGAGATGGAGTGGAAGGCTAGAGAGATGGAGTGGAAGGCTAGAGAGATGGAGTGGAGGCTAGATAGTTGGAGTGGAAGGCTAGAGCGTTGGAGTAGCAGGATAGAGAGATGGAGTGCCAAAGGCAAAGGAAAATAAAAACGAGAGATGGACAGATGAGATGGAGACAGAAGCTATTATAGAGTGACAACATATGTGCATGCCTGTGATGGAGAAAAAGAGAGAGAAAGTGAGAACAGAACAGAACAAAACACAATCTCCTATCAACCTAGTCATATCTGAATCAATGTGAAGCTTGTGGAGCAGATTGGAGGGAGGGAAGCTACACTACAGTACTGTACGTGGGCAACTGTGCTAGCGAGATGGAGTGGAAGGATAGAGAGATGGAGTGGAATGCTAGAGAGATGGAGTGGAAGGCCAAAGAGATGGAGTGGAATGCTAGAGCGTTGGAGTAGCAGGATAGAGAGATGGAGTGGAAGGCTAGTGAGATGGAGTGGAGGCTAGATAGATGGAGTAGCGGGATAGAGAGATGGAGTAGAATGCTAGAGAGATGGAGTGGAAGGCCAAAGAGAAGGAGTGGAAGGCTAGAGAGATGGAGTGGAAAGCTAGAGAGATGGAGATGAAGGCTAGATAGATGGAGTGGAAGGCTAGAGAGTTGGAGTGGAGGCTAGATAGATGGAGTGGAAGGCTAGAGAGATGGAGATGAAGGCTAGATATATGGAGATGAAGGCTAGATATATGGAGTGGAAGGCTAGAGAGTTGGAGTGGAGGCTAGATAGATGGAGTGGAAGGCTAGAGAGATGGAGTGGAAGGATAGAGAGATGGAGTGGAATGCTAGAGAGATGGAGTGGAAGGCCAAAGAGATGGAGTGGAATGCTAGAGCGTTGGAGTAGCAGGATAGAGAGATGGAGTGGAAGGCTAGAGAGATGGAGTGGAAGGCCAGAGAGATGGAGTGGAAAGCTAGAGAGATGGAGTGGAAAGCTAGAGAGATGGAGTGGAAGGCTAGAGAGATGGAGTGGAAAGCTAGAGAGATGGAGATGAAGGCTAGATAGATGGAGTGGAAGGCTAGAGAGTTGGAATGGAGGCTAGATAGATGGAGTGGAAGGCTAGAGAGATGGAGTGGAAGGCTAGATAGATGGAGATGAAGGCTAGATAGATGGAGTGGAAGGCTAGAGAGTTGGAGTGGAGGCTAGATAGATGGAGTGGAAGGCTAGAGAGATGGAGTGGAAGGCTAGCGAGATGGAGTGGAAGGCTAGAGAGATGAAGTGGAAGGCTAGTGAGATGGAGTGGAGGCTAGATAGATTGAGTGGAAGGCCAGAGAGATGGAGTAGAATGCTAGAGCGTTGGAGTAGCAGGATAGAGAGATGGAGTGGAAGGCTAGTGAGATGGAGTGGAGGCTAGATAGATGGAGTAGCGGGATAGAGAGATGGAGTAGAAGGCCAGATAGATGGAGTGGAGGCTAGTGAGATGGAGTGGAAGGCTAGAGAGATGGAGTGGAAGGCTAGTGAGATGGAGTGGAAGGCTAGCGAGATGGAGTGGAAGGCTAGCGAGATGGAGTGGAAGGCTAGCGAGATGGAGTGGAATGCTAGAGAGATGGAGTGGAAGGCTAGAGAGATGGAGTGGAAGGCTAGAGAGATGGAGTGGAAGGCTAGAGAGATGGAGTGGAGGCTAGATAGTTGGAGTGGAAGGCTAGAGCGTTGGAGTAGCAGGATAGAGAGATGGAGTGCCAAAGGCAAAGGAAAATAAAAACGAGAGATGGACAGATGAGATGGAGACAGAAGCTATTATAGAGTGACAACATATGTGCAAGCCTGTGATGGAGAAAAAGAGAGAGAAAGTGAGAACAGAACAGAACAAAACACAATCTCCTATCAACCTAGTCATATCTGAATCAATGTGAAGCTTGTGGAGCAGATTGGAGGGAGGGAAGCTACACTACAGTACTGTACGTGGGCAACTGTGCTAGTTCACCCACTCTGCCCATCACTCTGCACATCACTCTGCCCATCACTCCCATCACTCACTTAGACTGTAAACTCTCATTCCAGACTCACATTAAGCATCTCCAATCCAAAATTAAATTTAGAATTGGCTTCCTATTTCGCAAAACAAAGCATCCTTCACTCATCCTGCCAAACAAACCCTTGTAAAACTGACTATCCTACCGATCCTTGACTTCAGCGATGTCATTTACAAAATAGCCTCCAACACTCCACTCAGCAAATTGGATGCAGTCCATCCGTTTTGTCACCAAATCCCCATATACTACCCACCACTGCGACCTGTATGCTCTCGTTGGCTGGCCCTCGCTTCGTATTCGTCGCCAAACCCACTGGCTCCAGGTCATCTATAAGTATTTTTTAAGTAAAGCCCCGCCTTATCTCAGCTCACTGGTCACCATAGCAGCTCACACCCGTAGCACGCGCTCCAGCAGGTATATCTCACTGGTCACCCCCAAAGCCAATTCCTCCTAAGGCCATTTTTCCTTCAAGTTCTCTGCTGCCAATGACTGTACATAGACCATCTGTAAATAGCCCACCCAACTACCTCATCCCCATATTGTTATTATTTTTCTTTCTCCTTTGCACCCCAGTATCTCTACTTGCACATTCATCTTCTGCACATCTATCACTTCAGTGTTCAATTGCTACTTTTGTAATTATTTCATCACTATGGCCTATTTATGGCCTTACCTCCCTAATCTTACTTCAAAGAACCTGAGCCGTAGGACAATGCCTCAGGACTACCTGGCCTGATGACTCCTGGCTCTCCCCGTCCCTAGTCCACCTGGTCGTGCTGCTGATCCAGTGCCTGTGGCAATGGAACCCTGACCTGCATTGCTTGCTGTTTGGGGTTTTAGGATTGGTTTCTGTATAAGCACTTGAAACATCTGCTTATGTAGAAAGGGCTTTATAAATAAATTGTATATTGACTTCATTTGCACACACTGTATATAGACTTTTCTATTGTATTATTGACTGTATGTTTGTTTATCCCATGTGTAACTCTGTGTTGTTGTTTGTGTCTCACTGCTTTGCTTTATCTGTGCCAGGTCCCAGTTGCAAATGAGAACTTGTTCTCAAGTAGCCTACCTGGTTAAATAAAGGTGAAATAAAAAAATACAAATCTAAATCAGATGTCGGGTACTATATTTATTGAATATTATATGAATAATCAATAAACTTATTTCACAGAGTTCAAATAATCTTTCTACCAAATTGTGTTTCAGGAACGCTAATCTTATCTGTTTCTAATTACAGAAAATATTTCAGAACAATCTGAGATGATGGGTGTCAATTCTCTTTCTGGTCCATTTTGAGGTGGAACAACTCATTAGTCACACCCACCTGCCAGGGTATTTAACACACACACTGCTCTGATCACACCCACCTGCCAGGGAAATTTAACACACACACTGCTCTGATCACACCCACCTGCCAGGGGAATTTAACACACACACTGCTCTGATCACACCCACCTGCCAGGGTATTTAACACACACACTGCTCTGATCACACCCACCTGCCAGGGAAATTTAACACACACACTGCTCTGATCACACCCACCTGCCAGGGGAATTTAACACACACACTGCTCTGATCACACCCACCTGCCAGGGAAATTTAACACACACACTGCTCTGATCACACCCACCTGCCAGGGGAATTTAACACACACACTGCTCTGATCACACCCACCTGCCAGGGGAATTTAACACACACACTGCTCTGATCACACCCACCTGCCAGGGAAATTTAACACACACACTGCTCTGATCACACCCACCTGCCAGGGGAATTTAACACACACACTGCTCTGATCACACCCACCTGCCAGGGGAATTTAACACACACACTGCTCTGATCACACCCACCTGCCAGGGGAATTAACACACACACTGCTCTGATCACACCCACCTGCCAGGGGAATTTAACACACACACTGCTCTGATCACACCCACCTGCCAGGGGAATTAACACACACACTGCTCTGATCACACTCACCTGACAGGGTAATTAACACACACACTGCTCTGATCACACTCACCTGCCAGGGGTATTTAACACACACACTGCTCTGATCACACCCACCTGCCAGGGGAATTTAACACACACACTGCTCTGATCACACCCACCTGCCAGGGGATTTTAACACACACACTGCTCTGATCACACCCACCTGCCAGGGGAATTAACACACACACTGCTCTGATCACACTCACCTGACAGGGTAATTAACACACACACTGCTCTGATCACACTCACCTGCCAGGGTATTTAACACACACACTGCTCTGATCACACTCACCTGCCAGGGTAATTAACACACACACTGCTCTGATCACACTCACCTGCCAGGGTAATTAACACACACACTGCTCTGCTCACACTCACCTGCCAGGGTAATTAACACACACTGCTCTGATCACACTCACCTGCCAGGGTAATTAACACACACACTGCTCTGATCACACTCACCTGCCAGGGTAATTAACACACACACACACACTGCTCTGCTTACACTCACCTGTCCGGGCAATTGACACACACACTGCTCTGCTCACACTCACCTGCCAGGGTAATTGACACACACACTGCTCTGCTCATACTAGTTCTGCTGACTAGAACTGATGAGGACACTGAGAGACAGGGTGATGTGGCTCCCGAGTGGCGCAGCGGTCTAAGACACTACATCTCAGGCAAGAGGCATCACTACAGTCAGTCCCTAGTTCGATCCCAGGCTGTATCACATCTGGCCGTGATTGGGAGTCCCATAGGGCGGCGCAAAATTGGCCCAGCATCGTCTGGGTTTGGCCGGGGTAGGCCGTCATTGTAAAGAATTTGTTCTTAACTGACTTTCCTAGTTAAATAAAGGTTACATTTAAAAAAAATGAGGAATGGAAAGAATAGAGAAGAAAGAGAGCAGCGGGAGCAAGAAAAGGAGAGATAGTAGGAAAACAGCAATGAGAGGTAAATAAGGTAAGAGAGAGATAGTAGGAAAACAGCAATGAGGGGGAAATAAGGTAAGAGAGAGATAGTAGGAAAACAGCAATGAGAGGGAAATAAGGTAAGAGAGAGATAGTAGGAAAACACCAATGAGAGGGAAATAAGGTAAGAGAGAAAAAGTAGGAAAACACCAATGAGAGGGAAATAAGGTAAGAGAGAGATAGTAGGAAAACAGCAATGAGAGGGAAATAAGGTAAGAGAGAGATAGTAGGAAAACAGCAATGAGAGGGAAATAAGGTAAGAGAGAGATAGAAGGAAAACAGCAATGAGAGGGAAATAAGGTAAGAGAGAGATAGTAGGAAAACAGCAATGAGAGGGAAATAAGGTAAGAGAGAGATAGTAGGAAAACAGCAATGAGAGGGAAATAAGGTAAGAGAGAGATAGTAGGAAAACAGCAATGAGAGGGAAATAAGGTAAGAGAGATAGTAGGAAAACAGCAATGAGAGGGAAATAAGGTAAGAGAGAGATAGTAGGAAAACAGCAATGAGAGGGAAATAAGGTAAGAGAGAGAAAGTAGGAAAACAGCAATGAGAGGGAAATAAGGTAAGAGAGAGATAGTAGGAAAACAGCAATGAGAGGGAAATAAGGTAAGAGAGAGATAGTAGGAAAACAGCAATGAGAGGGAAATAAGGTAAGAGAGAGATAGTAGAAAACAGCAATGAGAGGGAAATAAGGTAAGAGAGAGATAGTAGGAAAACAGCAATGAGAGGGAAATAAGGTAAGAGAGAGATAGGCAGCAAGAGAGATGGTGAGTGTGAAATAAAACACCACAAATGAGAGTATAAAATCACAAGGTCTGCCAACTGATGCAGAGTACAGAGAATTTACAAACTGAATCCCCCCCGCCTCAGACACCGAGCTGCAGGGTCATTACCCAACATATCTGCACATACACACACAACAAGCCCTAAGGTCATTACCCAACCCCACAGACTGCAGCACATTAGAGGGCATTGTCCTCAGCTGGCATGCTGCCCAGCCTGTCCACATTGCCATCGTCATCCCTGTCCCCATTCCCCAAGAAAGTAGGACCTTAAATCTCCTCAAGAGAGATTTAAAAAAAGACTAATTAGGGCCTTTTGAATTGGGAGATCTATACTTTATTTCAAAATGAACAATGGTGACAGCTCAGAGACATGAATGAGACAAACACACTACTGTGCCTATGCACACACATTTAATTCATATTGAAATCAGAGGCTTGTTGTTTCAGAGGCTTGTTGTGATGGGTGACTAAGATGAACACTGGTGGAGAGGAGACAGGAGAACCAGATGTGCCTCTCCATTAAACATGACAGTGTTTGGGGGTGAGGGAGTGAGGGAAGCAGTGTGTTTGTGAATAGAGATAAAATACCATACCAACGCCCTGTGTTTTTACCCCACTATGTGTAGAAAATCCCAGGTGTGTTGAGGTATAGTTGTGCACTGCGAGACGGTAGGCTTATAACTAGTGTATATCACTTGTCTTTACATGGCTATTCCAAGACTGTGCCCCACTTAAATGGGATCCCGAGTGGCACAGCGGTCTAAGGCACTGCATCTCAGTGCTAGAGGCGTCACTACAGACCCTGGTTCGATTCCAGGATGTATCACAACCGGCCGTGATTGGGTCATCTGGGTTAGGGTTTGGCATGGGTAGGATGTCATTGTAAATAATAATTTGTTCTTAACTGACTTGCCTAGTTAAATAAAGGTTAAATAAAACTTTTAAAAGGTACTGGGTAGCGAGAACGTTCAACTGCCATTTAAAACAACAACTAAATATTCACGGAAGTTGACAGCAAACTGTTTTTTTTCATACACTAACATACACTACTGTTCAAACGTTTGTGGTCACTTAGAAATGTATTTGTTTGTAAAGAAAAGCAAATTTTGTTGTCAAATATAATAACATCAAATTGATCAGAAATACAGTGTCGACATTGTTAATGTTGTAAATGACTATTGTAGATGGAAACAACTGATTTTTAATTGAATATTTAGATAGGCGTACAGAGGCCCATTATCAGCAACCATCACTCCTGTGTTCCAATGGCACGTTGTGTTATCTAATCCAAGTTTATAATTTTAAAAGGCTAATTGATCATTAGAAAACTATTTTGCAATTATGTTAGCACAGCTGAAAACTGTTGTGCTTATTAAAGAAGCAATAAAACTGGCCTTCTTTAGACTAATTGAGTATCTGGAGCATCAGCATTTGTGGGAATCGATTACAGGCTCAAAATGGCCAGAAACAAATAACTTTCTTCTGAAACTAGTCAGTTTTTTCTTGTTCGGAGAAATGAAGGATATTCCATGCGAGAAATTGCCAAGAAACTGAAGATCTCGTACAACACTGTGTACTACTCTCTTCACAGAACAGCCCAAAATGGCGCTAACCAAAATAGAAAGAGGAGTGGGAGGCCCGGTGCACAACGGAGCTAGAGGACAAGTACATTAGAGTGTCTAGTATGGCAAACAGTCCTCAACTGACAGCTTCATTAAATAGGACCCGCAAAACACCAGTCTCAACATCAACAGTGAAGAGGCGACTCCAGGATGCTCTTGAAACACTGCAGTAACCACTGCAATTAACCAATTGTCCAAGATTAATAAATCATACGTTTGGTCTGGGGGGGTGTTTCCTGTGATTTATATGTACCCCTCAGAGCAGAGTGATGGATGCCTCCCTCAGTCAGTCCTAATGCTCTCTCTCTCTCTCTCTCTCTCTCTCTCTCTCTCTCTCTCTCTCTCTCTCTCTCTCTCTCTCTCTCTCTCTCTCTCGTCGGAGTGCATGCTGGGAGTGAGTCGTCAAGCAGAGTGTTTGTGAGAGCGAATGGAATTTCTTTTCACTCTATTGGGTTTTGGTATGTACATATATATATATATATATTGATTAGTTTAGTTGTTTTACGGATATATTGTTTAACTATCACTAAGCACGTATAGGGGTGGTGGGATCTTTGAGCACGTATAGGGGTGGTGGGATCTTTGAGGTTGTTTTTTCGCGAGGGCACAACCAGCGGGTGGGGCTGGTTGCAATGGCCACTCGCGGAAATGTAGAGTTTGAAAAACTTAGTCGGAGGCATGGAGTAAAAATTCCTGCTGCGGCTGGGTGTTCAGTGGAAGAATGTAGCTTGGCTGTGGGTGCTATCATTGGGTATGATAGCATCAAATCAGCCTCAAGGATGAATAGCGCTGTAGTGATATTCTTAGATTCAATTGAAAAGGTGAATAAGATAGTTGAGAGGGGTGTTGTGTTGCGGGAGACACAGACGCCGGTATTTCCGCTTATGAATCCTGCGAAGAAAGTTATGCTTTCTAACGTGCCACCATTTGTTAGAGATGAAGTGTTAGAGCGAGAGTTATCTCGCCATGGTCAAATCGTATCTACAATAAAGAAGGTTCTTTTTGGATGCAAATCTCCGTTGTTGAAACATGTCGTGTCTCATAGGAGACAAGTGCATATGATTTTAAAAAAGGAAGGAGATGAACTGAATTTAGCGTTTAGTTTTAAGATTGATGGATTTGATTATGTCTTTTATGCATCTACTGAATCAATGAAATGTTTTGGATGTGGAAGAGAGGGGCATTTGGTGCGTAATTGTCCCGAGAATGAACGCGCTGAGCCTGGTAGTAGCTTTAGTGCGGGTGCAACTAACGTACCACAGCGAAGGGATGAAAATACTACAGGTGTAGGGGAAGAGAGAAGGTGGGCAGATGTGGTTGGAAAAGTAGGAGAGGAAGGCATTGTGGATACGGGGGCAATTGTGGTAGATCAGAACAAAGAGGGAGGGGAAACACTAGGTGAGATTGCGACTGCCGTCGCTGAGGTGGTGTTGGAAAATGAAATTGGAGGTCAAGAGGAGATTGAAATAACGGAAAAAGAAGCGGATGTTTTCAAAATACCGAGGAGTAAAAGGAAGAATTTAAGGGGTGGTGAAGGGTCTAATTCTAAGAGAAAGGTAGAGATGGATAAATCAGGTGAAGATGAACAGGTTGTAGAGATGGGGTTTTCTTCTGGGGAGGATAGCGAGAGTGAGTCATCTGACGCGTCACAACAATATAGTGAGATAGATGGGGTGGAAGGGAGGTATGGGATCGAGAAGATACGTCAATTTCTGAAGTTGACAAAAGGGAAGAAATATATGCAGGATTACAATGTAACTGATTTTTTCCCTGAACGTGAATTGTTTATTGAATCAGCAAAGTTTCTGATGTCAAAAATTACAGGGGGAGGTTTGAAAAGCCCTGAAATTGCTAGACTCAAAAAAGTGGTCACGAGAGTAATAAGTGATGCAAATTCTAAAGAAAATGAAAGAGTTCAGTTGCAGTTTTAACTCTGTAAAGAGATGTGGTGGCTGTATCTTCCTCTGTATTTTTTTCTTATCCATGAGCAGTTTTAAGATCTCTTCTTTAAACGTAAATGGGGCAAGAGATGTTAAAAAAAGAGCCATGGTGTATGAGTTAATGAGGGGAAAGGGAAGTGACATAATTTTTCTACAAGAAACGCATAGTAATTTGGAAAATGAAGTTATGTGGCAACAGGAGTGGGGGGGGACAGTGGTGTGTAGTCATAAAAACTCAAAAAGTGGGGGTGTGGTTATCTTGTTCTCAAAAGGGTTTTTGCCTTTGTCATATGAGGTTGAAGAGGTAGTTGAGGGGAGGTTATTAAAAGTTAGAGCAAGGTATGAAAACATCAATATGTGTCTGATAAATGTATATGCCCCAGTGGTGACAGTTGAGAGGGTATGTTTTTTAGAGACATTATCAAATACCATTGAGAAATGTAACAAAGAAGATTATTTGTTTATTGCTGGGGATTTTAACTGCACAGTTAGTGATTTAGATAGAAATCACCAAGAACCTCATATAGCCTCAAGGACGTTTTTAAAACGCCTTATTGTAACAAATGAACTGTGTGATATTTGGCGGAGTCAACATGGAAGAACAAGGCAGTACACCTGGGCGCATGTGAGAGAGAACATCATCTCTATGGCCAGGTTAGATAGGTTTTATGTTTTTGAGCATCAATCTCAGGTCTGTAAATCAAGTGTGATAACTCCAGTGGGATTTTCTGATCATTGTTTAATAACAGAGGTGGTGTTCATTAACGATGTAAAACCTAAAAGCGCATACTGGCATTTTAATATAACTTTATTGAGTGATGCTCACTTCAGGAATTGTTTCAGTTTTTTTTGGGAGAGGTGGAGGTCTCAAAAGGCCAGTTTTGTATCCCTTCAACAATGGTGGGATATAGGGAAAATCCAGATTCAACTATTTTGTAATCAATACACGGAGAATGTCACCAAGGATATCACCAGATCAATGAAAGCCCTAGAGATTGAAATAGTGGAACTCATGACGTTGGTTGAGACCACAGGAGATCGAGGCCATACTCAGGCCCTCAAGAGGAGAAAAGCTGCATTGGCAGATCTGCTGGGTATCAGAGCACAGGGGGCATTGGTGAGAAGTAAATTTCAGGGCATATCTGAAATGGATGCCTCATCCAAATTTTTCTTTGGTTTAGAGAAAAAGAATGGACAAAGAAAAATTATTCATTGTCTCAAATCAGCTGTTGGACAAGAGCTCACTAGCCCTAGTGAAATTAGAAAGAGGGCAGTAGAGTTCTATGCTGAGCTCTACAAGTGTGAGTACAAAGAGGACAAAACAGTGACACAGCAGTTCTTTGATGGGCTCCCAAAGGTGCCTGCAGAAGCTCAGGTTGAGCTTGAGCAACCATTGTCTTTGCAGGATTTATACACTGCATTAAATGGCATGGAAAATGGAAGGGCACCAGGCATTGATGGGCTTCCCGTTGACTTTTTTAAGTCTTTTTGGGCTATGTTGGGAGAGGATTGGTTAGAAGTAGCTAATGATAGTTTAACCGGAGGGTTACTACCAATAAGCTGCAGAAGGGCTGTCCTCACCCTACTGCCTAAAAAGGGTGACCTGAGGGAGGTGAAGAACTGGAGGCCGGTGGCTTTATTGTGTACTGATTATAAAATATTGTCAAAGGCTTTGTCCAACAGGCTGAAGGAGGTGATGGGGCAAATCATACATACGGATCAGTCCTACTGTGTTCCTGGCAGGCAGATAGGGGATAACATTTCTCTGATTCGTGATTTTTTGGACGTCTCTAAGGCTATTGGGTTGGATGCTGGTCTAATTTCAATTGATCAGGAAAAGGCATTTGACCGAGTTGAACATCAATATTTATGGCACACGTTTGAGGCGTTTGGGTTCAGCTCTGGTTTTATTGCCATGATAAAGGTGATATATGGTGACATTGAAAGTGTATTGAAAGTTAACGGTGGTTTGAGTGCTCCTTTTAAAGTGTGTAGAGGTATTAGGCAGGGATGTTCTATGTCTGGGATGTTATATGCTATTGCTATAGAGCCACTACTAAATAGCATTAGAAGTCGCATTGCAGGGGTGTGCCTTTCAGAGGATATTCCTCCTATTCGTCTTTCAGCCTATGCTGATGATGTAGTTGTGCTAGTGAAAAATCAAGCGGAGGTGGATAGTTTGAGTCTAATGGTTGATCGTTTTAGGGGAATATCCTCTGCAAAGGTAAATTGGGAAAAGAGTTGTGCTTTACAGATTGGAGAATGGTCTGGAGGGATCATGGTTTTGCCAGGGGGGCTAGAATGGTGTAAGGGAGGTTTTAAGTATCTTGGAGTGTACCTAGGAGATGAGGGGACTATGGAAAAAAATTGGAGTGGGGTGGTTGAAATGGTGGAAGGAAGGATGAGGAGATGGCGTTGGTTACTATCTCGTATGTCATATAGGGGGCGCACTATTATAGTTAATAATGTGATTGCCTCTGCACTGTGGCATCGGTTGTCAGTTTTAGAACCACCATCTGGCCTTCTGGCTAAGATACAGGCAATTATTGTGGATTTCTTTTGGGATAAATATCACTGGGTTCCACAAAGTGTTTTGTATTTGTCAAAAGAGGAGGGGGGACAAGGTCTTGTACATCTTGCTAGTAGGGCTGCTGCTTTCCGGTTTCAGTTTATTCAAAGGTTGCTTTATGGACCGGAAAATGTGGTGTGGAGAGGGGTGACAGGTCTTATATTACAGCGGGTTGGAGGATTAGGTTTAAAGAAGGCTTTATTTCTGGTTGATAGTAGCCAGATTTCTAGGGAGGGAGTACCTCCGTTTTACAGAGGCCTTCTCAGAGTGTGGAGCGTAATGAAGGTGTCCAGAAGAACTTCAGCGGAGTCAGTGCATTGGCTGTTGGAGGAACCTCTGGTGTATGGGGCAAGACTGGATTGTACAACTGCAGCTGTTCCACATTTCTCCAAGATTCTGGTGAAGGGGAAAATCATCACCTTAAGACAGTTAATGGCCATGGCTGGGCCCGCCTTAATGGATGGAAGACGGGTGGCAGAACATTTGGGGATGAGGTCGGAAAGGATTGTCGGACAAATGCTGGGGAGCTGTAGGAAGGCTCTGTCAGCGGAAGAATGGGGTATGCTTAGAAGCCACAAGGAGAAGGTGCAAGATGAAGACGTCTCATTTCCAAAACTAGGGATTACACCAAATATCCCAGAGTCAGAAAGAAAGGCGTTATTGCTGGATTTGAGAGGGTTGGAGGAGGTGGGTTTGGATGAGGTGAATGGGAAGGAATTGTATAGGGGGTGTGTCAAGGTGTTGAATAAAGATAAATTGAAAAATAGAAAAGATACTCCATGGAGGGTAAAATTGGGCATTGATGACAAGGTAAAGCCAGCATGGAGAGCACTGTACAAACCACCGTTACAAAAGGGTACTGGTGATATGCAATGGAGGGTTTTACATGGCATCATTGCAGTTAATGCTTTTGTATCTGTTATTAACTCAGATGTTAGAGATGGATGTCCTTTTTGTAATATAAGAGAAACCATTTTTCACTGTTTTATGGAGTGTGAGAGGATAAAACCTCTATTGGAAATGCTGGAATCTTTGTTTAAAGCTGTAGGGGAGGTTTTCAATAACACTGTTTTTATTTTGGGGTTTCAATATAGTAAACAACAGAAAAGAAAATGTCAAATGTTAAATTTTATTTTGGGACAAGCTAAGATGTCAATTTTTCTGAGTAGGAAACATAAGATAGAAACGGGATATGGGCAGGATGTAAGATGTGTTTTTAAAGGTTTAGTGAAAGCAAGAATAAAAGTAGATTTTGAGTTCTTTTCAGCTGTAAAAGATCTCCTATTATTTGAGGAGAAGTGGGCCTACGAAGGAGCGCTTTGTTTTGTAGAGGAGGGGAAATTATTTTTTGCTGCTGAAATAAGTTGAATGTATGTTATGTATTTATTTTTGTTTAGGAATTACATGTTGTTTCATTTCTGAAAAGGCAGTGTGTCTTTTTATGTTAACACTTGAGTAAAAAATAAAGGTTTTATAAAAACTCAAAACTCTCTCTCTCTCTCTCTCTCTCTCTCTCTCTCTCTCTCTCTCTCTCTCTCATTTAAATTGCTTTATTGGCATGACAAACATTTATCAAATATTGCCACCACCATTTAAAGCAGTCCAGGGGGGAGGGACTATATAAGTAAATATAGTGAAATAGAAATAGTTTACACCTTAACTGGCTGGTTGTGACAGTTGTGATTAAAATCCATGAATGTCCTTTTCCCCCCTAAACGGGAAGTGGAGGTTAGCACTGTGTTAGAAGCCATGAGGTGTGAGATCTAGGTGTCTGTCTGTCTGTCTGTCTGTCTGTCTGTCTGTCTGTCTGTCTGTCTGTCTGCTAGCAGAACAAACACCACATGTCTCACTGTCTCACTGTTAGCCCAGCCAAAATGAATTATAGTGTCTTTAATGACATTTTTCACTATGCATGAATGTACTCAGAAGGTGAGAGCCAAATGGAGGAAACTGGCCGTCAGAGAGACTATGAGGCCACACTGGAGAGACTGTGATATGATACAGTCATATTAAAACACAGTTTAATACGTTGTGTACAGTCAGTAAGCACACAAACAAGGTCTGAAATGACTAGTTTCTTCTTCTCTTTGGCAAGACTAGAAATGACAGACCGAATAATTCTTCTGAAAAAAACATTACTTCTGGACTCACTCATATGTGAGTTGAAGGTAGTCAGGAGGGAATTCAGGTTTCTCCCCGAATCTATAAGAAAATCACTTGATAGAGTAGGCTGATCAAAGCCTGATCAAAAGAGATGCTACTCATGTTGCATCTCCTTTTTAAATATGCAGTACTACAGCCTCCTGTGATCCTCTACACCTCTGATGAATGCTAAGGATGAGAGAAGTTAGTACTTAATGCTACACTGGGTCTGAAGAGCCGGTCCGTGATCCTACAGCAGAGCCAGACATGAGAAGTGAGTTGTTTTCAGAGATCAGTCATATTCCCCCTGTAATGGAACCCCGGGACGGAGCTATTGGAGTTGATGCCAGGTCAAGTGTATAGCAACAGAGCTGTAACAGGGAAGGCACTATGATCATAATGTCAAATGGCATTATGATCAAATACATTTTCCAGATTTATTTTGACAGGGAATCATGACAAGAGTGTGCAAAGCTGTCATCAAGGCAAAGGGTGGCTACTTTGAAGAATCTCAAATATAAAATATATTTAGATTTGTTTAACACTTTTTTGGTTACTACATGATTCCATATGAGTTATTTCATCGTTTTGATGTTTCACTATTATTCTACAATGTAAATAGTAAAAATAATGAGAAACCCTTTAATGAGTAGGTGTGTCCAAACTTTTGACTGGTACTGTAGACAATACCGTCATAGTCTATAACAGGTGTGAATGTGGACTGAATTATTTGTTTTCAGTTATTTAATGACAGGCATGAACTATTCTTATAAAATAATTCCTAATTTCTTATATAACTCATCAACATGCTTTTTGAAAGATAGCTAAAAAGGGCACAGTACATATGGAGTATCTTCATTTGATCACCCTGTTGCAGGACATTTTAAAACTTTTAAAACTTTTAAAAGACTTCTGAAGTTTGTAATTTCCACTTTGGACTTTCTGACTTGATTTTCCCTAATGAAAAATGTATTAACCCCTACAAATATTTTTACATTTCCTTTTGCTGAAGCATATTTTTTTTTTGCTGTAGCAAGTTGGCTCAATTTCGATCCTACACCTGTATGTGTTTTTGTCTATCATACCTCCAAACCAGACCAGAAATCAGGTGAGCTCAAGTCAAGCACTGCTTATCCCTTGAGCTGAGGACCCACAATATCTTGAACAATGTTACAAGTTCACTTGTGCAAGCTTCAGCTGACCCAAGTTAATAGTTGATACAATGTTTCAAGTTCATTGCAGACAGGCCATGCAGGATGTAGTTTTTATTTGTTGGCTTTATGTAGGATATTTTTGGAGTCTTAACCTTGTGACCCATTCTATGTATCTGTTGTTCGTCATGTATGTTGAAAGGGGTGTATCTTGGCTATAAAAGACCTTTGTACTTTTGTCTTGCCATCATTAGAAATGGTGAATCGTTGACAAGTCATTGCTATTGCAAAGCTCTTATTATTAAAGATTTAGTTTAAGTATAACTCTGACTTGTGTGAGAAGTTTGTCTCTCCTCATTTGTTAGTAAAGAAATAAACCACCACACCACATCACAATGATTGTGAGATATGAAGATGTTATTACAAATTAAATAAAACTGTTCCACAAAAATGCATATGAAAAACATAACTGGCATGCAGATCGGTAGAGCGAGTGGCAAACTGTACGAGTTGTTACACATTGAAAGGCAGACTGTATGAGTTATTACACAGCAAGAGGCAGACTGTACGAGTTGTTACACATTGAAAGGCAGACTGTATGATTAGTTACACATTGAAAGGCAGACTGTATGAGTTGTTACACATTGAAAGGCAGACTGTATGAGTTGTTACACAGCAAGAGGCAGACTGTATGAGTTGCTACACAGCAAGAGGCAGACTGTATGAGTTGTTACACAGCAAGAGGCAGACTGTATGAGTTGTTACACAGCAAGAGGCAGACTGCATGAGTTGCTACACAGCAAGAGGCAGACTGTATGAGTTGTTACACAGCGAGTGACAGACTGTATAAGTTCTTACACAGCAAGAAGCAGACTGTATGAGTTGTTACACAGTGAGTGACAGACTGTATGAGTTGCTACACAGCAAGAGGCAGACTGTATGAGTTGTTACACAGTGAGTGAAAGATTGTATGAGTTGTTACACAGCAAGAGGCAGACTGTATGAGTTGTTACACATTGAGTGACAGACTGTATGAGTTGTTACACAGCAAGAGGCAGACTGTACGAGTTGTTACACAGTGAGTGACAGACTGTATGAGTTGCTACACAGCAAGAGGCAGACTGTATGAGTTGTTACACAGCGAGTGACAGACTGTATAAGTTGTTACACAGCAAGAAGCAGACTGTATGAGTTGTTACACAGTGAGTGACAGACTGTATGAGTTGCTACACAGCAAGAGGCAGACTGTATGAGTTGTTACACAGTGAGTGAAAGACTGTATGAGTTGTTACACAGCAAGAGGCAGACTGTATGAGTTGTTACACATTGAGTGACAGACTGTATGAGTTGTTACACAGCA
This sequence comes from Oncorhynchus mykiss, assembly GCF_013265735.2. Classification (NCBI taxonomy): domain Eukaryota; kingdom Metazoa; phylum Chordata; class Actinopteri; order Salmoniformes; family Salmonidae; genus Oncorhynchus; species Oncorhynchus mykiss. The sequence continues at coordinate 85,959,318 of NC_048569.1, forward strand.
AGAGGCAGACTGTACGAGTTGTTACACAGCGAGTGACAGACTGTATGAGTTGCTACACAGCAAGAGGCAGACTGTATGAGTTGTTACACATTGAAAGGCAGACTGTATGAGTTGTTACACATTGAAAGGCAGACTGTATGAGTTGTTACACATTGAAAGGTGAATGACAGACTGTATGAGTTGTTACACATTGATTGACAGACTGTATGAGTTGTTACACAGCAAGAGGCAGACTGTATGAGTTGTTACACAACGAGTGACAGACTGTATGAGTTGCTACACAGCAAGAGGCAGACTGTATGAGTTGCTACACAGCGAGTGACAGACTGTATGAGTTGCTACACAGCAAGAGGCAGACTGTACGAGTTGTTACACATTGAAAGGCAGACTGTATGAGTTGTTACACATTGAAAGGTGAATGACAGACTGTATGAGTTGTTACACATTGATTGACAGACTGTATGAGTTGTTACACAGCAAGAGGCAGACTGTATGAGTTGTTACACAGCGAGTGACAGACTGTATGAGTTGCTAAACAGCAAGAGGCAGACTGTATGAGTTGCTACACAGCAAGAGGTAGACTGTATGAGTTGTTACACAGCAAGAGGCAGACTGTATGAGTTGTTACACAGCGAGTGACAGACTGTATGAGTTGCTGCACAGCGAGTGACAGACTGTATGAGTTGCTGCACAGCGAGTGACAGACTGTATGAGTTGCTACACAGCGAGTGACAGACTGTATGAGTTGCTACACAGCAAGTGAAAGACTGTATGAGTTGCTACACAGTGAGTGACAGACTGTATGAGTTGCTGCACAGCGAGTGACAGACTGTATGAGTTGCTACACAGCGTGTGACAGACTATATAAGTTGCTGCACAGCGAGTGACAGACTGTATGAGTTGCTACACAGCGAGTGACAGACTGTATGAGTTGCTACACAGTGAGTGACAGACTGTATGAGTTGCTACACAGTTAGTGACAGACTGTATGAGTTGCTACACTGCGAGTGACAGACTGTTGCAACACCTTTATTTAATAACCAGGTAGGCCAGTTGAGAACAAGTTCTGATTTACAACTGCGACCTGGCCAAGATAAAGCAAAGCAGTGTGACACAGACAACAACACAGAGTTACACTTGGAGTAAACAATAAACAAGCCAATAACACAATAAACAAGTCAATGACACAGCGAGTGACAGACTGTATGAGTTGTTACACAGCGAGTGACAGACTGTATGAGCTGCTACACAGCAAGAGGCAGACTGTACCTGGCCACAGAGTGAGATATTGCAACAATTATGTGGACCTGGTAGGAATAGATTCAGGTGGTTAGCGACTTGATGAAGGCTGTGTTTGCAGGTACAACTCGCTGTGTTTTTCATCCTGACTATTCGATTTAAATGGAGAGTGTTCCATCCCAGTGATGCCTCTGACACACGTAAAGCTATCTATGCGCCCTCCTACAAACACCACAGGCACATGCACGGAGACACACACACACAAAAACTAAGGCTGAGCTGACTGGGTGATGAGTCATCAGTGGGCCTGGCTGTAAGAGTGTCTTAGATGTTATTTAATCAGGCCGTTTTGTCTGTTGCCTACAGCTGTGCTTCTGCACCTCCACTCAACACACACTGGAATCCAATAACAACCCCCTAGCTAAAGGTAGAGCCCTCCCCCTCACACACACACACACACACACACACACACACACACACACTTCAACTCAAGTCTAACACACGCAAACACAGAAACACGCACCATCTCACCCAATCTAATCCCACCCCTTATGAGGTCATACATGACACTATGCCAAGTCCATACCAGACTATAGTCTATTTATGCCCAAAGCCAATAATAATGACTCATCAAACCTCCGCGACCTCTGACCCCTTCACTGGTGCTCTTACCCTCCTGCCTTACTCTGTCTATGATCATCTTAAAACCCCTTCCAAACAGACTAACTTTGTGTCTTATCCTTAAAATCTGAATCCTGCACTTCTTATACACATAAATACATGCACACCTCAGACACACAACACAGTCCATGTACAAGTTCCTACAGTAGCTCCATTCACCGTCAGCATCTCCTGAGCCCCTGCTATGATCCTCCAGACAAACCTATTGTTCTCCCTTACCCCCCTGTGTGTTTGTGTTATCTTTAGTAATCTGACAGAGAGGGCCTATCCCTGTCAGCCAGCCTGAAGGGCCTACTACACAGTACTGCTAACCCACAGGAAGCACCCAGGCTAGAGCAGGACCAGGGAGGCTGGAGAGAGGAGAGAGGGAGGAGAGGAAACGAAGATACTCTACAGAGAGAGGGCGAGAGAGAGAGAGAGAGAGGGGGAGGAGAATACTCTACAGATGGAGGAGAGAGAGACAGAGAGAGAGTGACAGAGAGGGGGGAGGAGAGAGGATACTCTACAGAGAGAGAAGGAGGAGAGAGAGAGGGGAAAGAGTGAGGAAGAGAGAGAGGAGCGAGAAAGAGAGAGTGAGGAGAGAGAGAAAGAGAGAGAGGAGAGAGAAAGAGAGAAAGAGAGGGAGAAGAGAGCAATCATAGGGAGAGCAAGAAGGAAGGGATCAATACGTTTAGTGAGGAAAGGGAAGAGAAAGGGAGAGCAATGATTAGTGACAGGGTGCAAGGACAATGTGACAGCGACAGGAAGGAGACATTGAATAGAATGGTAGAGCATGAGATGCTGAAAAATGCAATAAGGGGAGAGAAAAGGAGAGGTACGGAGATGGAGGATAAGAGCTCATCTGGCTGACTAATGCCAAAGCTGTCTACAGCAACGTAACACTACACCCACACCTTTATCTACTGTCCATCTAGTAAGAGAAGTAAGAGGGAGGCACAGGAGTAGAGAGAACAGAGAATAGGATAAGGCTGAGAGATGAGCTGATGAGGCTGACTGTTTTTTTCCAGTCTACCCTGTCACTGAGCTGTTTGCAGGTTAGATCAGAAGAAGCGTGCCTTCTACTGCTATCACTAGGGACAACTGGAGTGGAAGCCTTTTTTTCTATTTTCCTTCTCTCTCTCCTTCCTTACCCTTTCTCCCCCACCCTCTCTCTCTCTCACCTTCCTCTCTCTCCCCCTCTCTTTCTTTCTCTCTCTCTCTCTGAATTTATCCTGAGCCACTCTGGGATGAATTCAAGGGTGGGAATGAGTGTTCTTGGAACCTTGTGGCAATATTGTTGGAACATTGTTAGAATGTTGTAGGAATGTTGTTACTTACATCATTGGGAGACACCGTCAGCACACTCCTGCTCTTCCTCATCTTCCGTGGAGTATTCCTCACTCTGTTACACAGCAGCTAGCTTCACATACACACCTGGAACAACACAATACACACACACATACGTGTTACTGTTGTAGAGTCCAAAGAGGACTTAGTTTGTGTAGTTGTTTAGTATTCTATAAAATATACATAGTAAAATAAAAACAAGATATATACAGTATATATATATACAGTACCAGTCAAAAGTTTGGACACACCTACTCATTCTTTAATTTTTACTATTTTCTATACTGTAGAATAATAGTGAAGACATCAAAACTATGAAATAACACATACGGAATAATGCAGTAAGCAAAAAAGTGTTAAAGAAATCAAAATATATTTTATATTTGAGATTCTTCAAAGTAGCCACCCTTTGCCTTGATGACAGCTTTGCACACTCTTGGCATTCTCTCAACCAGCTTCACCTGGAATGCTGGTCCAACAGTGAGAGGACAGTGAGAGGAAAGTGAGAGGACAGTGAGAGGACAGTGCGAGGACAGTGTGAGGACAATCCTAGGTCTTCACTCTCCCATCGCACTCAAATCAAATGTTATTTGTCGTGCTTCATAAACAACAGGTATAGACTAACTCTAGCCCTACGCCAGATGATGTGTGAAAGGGAACAGGGTCACGCAAGGTCAGCAAAGCACACCAACAGTAAGAAACAGAGGAAAAAAGTGGTCAGATGAGGCAGATGCTAAGCTATCGGACTGTTTTGCTAGCACAGACTGGAATATGTTCCGTGATTCTTCCGATGGCATTGAAGAGTACACCACATCAGTCACTGGCTTCATCAATAAGTGCATTGATGACGTCATCCCCACAGTGACCGTGCGTACATACCCCAACCAGAAGCCATAGATTACAGGCAGCATCTCCACTGAGCTAAAGGGTAGAGCTGCCTCTTTCAAAGAGTGGGACTCTAACCCAGAAGATTATAAGAAATCACGCTGTGCCCTCCAACGAACCATCAAACAGGCAACACGTCAATACAGGACTAAGATTGAATCGTACTACACCGGCTCTGACGCTCGTCGGATGTGGCAGGGCCTGCTAACTATTACAGACTACAAAGGGAAGCACAGCCACGAGCTGCCCAGGGACATGAGCCTACCAGATGAGCTAAATTACTTCTATGCTCGCTTAGAGGCAAGTAACACTGAAACATGCATGAGAGCATCAGCTGTTCCGGACGACTGTGTGATCACGCAGCCGATGTAAGTAAGACTTTAAACAGGTCAACATTCACAAGGTCGCAGGGCCAGATGGATTACCAGAACATGTACTCCGACCAACTGACAAGTGTCTTCACTGACATTTTCAACCTCTCCCATGTTTTAAGCAGACCACCATAGTCCCTGTGCCCAAGAATACTAATGTAACCTGCCTAAATGACTACCGACCCATAGCACACACGTCTGTAGCCATGAAGTGCTTCGAAAGGCTGGTCATGGCTCACATCAACACCATTATCCCAGGAGCCCTAGACCCACTCCACTTTGCATACCGCCCCAACAGATACACAGATAATGCAATCTATATTGCAATCCACACTGCCCTTTCCCACCTGGACAAAAGGAACACCTATGTGAGAATGCTATTCACTGACCACAGCTCAGCGTTCAACACCATAGTGCCCTTAAAGCTCATCACTAATCTAAGGACCCTGGGAATAAACACCTATATCTGCAACTGGATCCTGGACTTCCTGACGGGCCGCCCACAGGTGTTAAGGGTAGGTAACAACACATCCGCCACGATGATCCTCAACACAGGGGTCCCTCAGGTGTGCGTGCTCAGTCCCCTCCTGTACTCCCTGTTCACTCATGACTGCATGGCCAGGCACGACTCCAACACCATCATTAAGTTTGCTGATGACACAACAGTGGTAGGCCTGATCACCGACAATGATGAGACTGCCTATAGGGAGGTCAGAGACCTGGCCGAGTGGTGCCAGGACAACAACCTCTCCCTCAATGTGATCAAGACAAAGGAGATGATTGTGGACTACAGGAAAAGGAGGACCAAGCACGCCCCCATTCTCATCGACAGGGCTGTAGTGGAGCAGGTTGAGAGCTTCAAGTCCCTTGGTGTCTTCATCACCAACAAACTACCATAGTCCAAGCATACCAAGGCAGTCGTGAAGAGGGCACAACAAAACCTTTTCCCCCTCAGGAGACTGAAAAGATTTGGGTCCTCAGATCCTCAAAGAGTTCTACAGCTGCACCATCGAGAGCACTGGTTGCATCACTGCCTGGTATAGCAACTGTTCGGCCTTCGACTACAAGTCACTACAGGAGGTAGTGCGTACGGCCCAGTACATCCCTGGGGCCAAGCTTCCTGCCATCCAGGACCTCTATACCAGGCCGGTGTCAGAGGAAGGCCCTAAAAATTGTCAAAGACCCCAGCCACCCTAGTCCTAGACTGTTCTCTCTGCTACTGCACGGCAAGGAGTACCGGAGTCTTGGTCTAAAAGGCTTCTCAACAGCTTCTACCCCCAAGCCATAACACTCCTGAACAGCTAATCAAATGGCTACCCAGACTACTGGTACCCCCTGCATATAGCCTTGCTATTGTTATTTTACTGCTGCTCTTTAATTATTTTTAACCTATCTATTTTCTACTTAACACATATTTTTCTTAACTGCATTGTTGGTTAAGGGCTTGTAAGTAAGAATTTCACGGTAAGGTCTGTATTTTAAATTGACTGATTTCCTTATATGAATTGTAACTTACGAAAATATTTCAATTTGTTGCATTTATATTTTTGTTCGGCGTATTGTATTCGGTGCATGTGACAAATACAATTTGATTTGATTTGAAGTGACAGTTATGCTAATGATGGAAAAACCTGGGCAGTTTCAGTCAGGATCACAGTGCTGCGCGTGTCCTTACAGTTTCACTCAGTATGTGGTGTGGAGAAGCTCTGCTCTGTTCTCCTAAATGGCTCTGTGTTAGCTCTCATTTATTCAGATCCTTTGTTTATACACTATCTTGTTCTGACTCCTGACTCAATGATCATCATCCGGTCTGTCTGTGTACTGTAACACACACAACCAGTGTGTTTCAGAGAAGAGCTGTTCATGTTCTCCAGGTAGTTTAAGATGGATGTGTGTTTATGTGTGTTTGTGCGTGTGTGTTGTGTGTGTGTTTATGTCTTTATGTGTGTTTATGTGTGCGTGTGGGTTTATGTGTGTGTTTATGTGTTCGTGTGTGTTTATGTGTGCGTGTGGGTTTATGTGTGTGTTTATGTGCGCGTGTAACCGTATCATTTAAAAACACATATGTTTTATTTAACCATTATTTAACTAGTAGGCAAGTCATTTAAGAACAAATTCTTATTTACAATGACGGCCTACACAGGGCAAACCCGGACGACGCTGGGCCAATTGTGCGCCTCCCTATGGGACTCACAATCACGGCCTCTAGCACTGAGATGCAGTGCCTTAGACTGCTGCGCAACTCGGGAGCCCATCATAACCCTATCATAACCTTATCATAACCCTATCATAACCCTATCATAACCTTATCACCACTTGTGGTTTATACACAGACACCACTGTTGCATGATCCTTGGTTCAAATCATAATAATAATGGGTGGTGGCCAGGCCAGGCTGCAGTGGGAGTGGTAACCCGAGGTCAGAGCTTCATTAAATCATAGAGTGGGTAAATCAATTTCAGCTCTCTGGTATGGGACAGGGGGGTTAGCTAAATCCCCGGTGATGATGGAGATATCGAGGAGGCATTGGGAGACAGATAACAACATTGAGTGTTGAATGTTCATTTTTGCGAGTTCATCCTGATGTCAATTGTTTTTCTAGCTTTACAGAGCGACATACCAGCACATCATTTATTTTTATTATTTTTATATTTTACATTTTAGTCATTTAGCAGACACTCTTATCCAGAGCAACTTATATGAGCAAGGGAAAATTTTCAGATTTTTTCACCTAACCTTTTGCTTTTGCTAACCACCCACTAATTATCAAAATCCAGAAAAGAGCCATTAAATTCTACAATCACCTAAAAGGAAACAATTCCCAAACCTTCCATAACAAAGCCATCACCTACAGAGAGATGAACCTGGAGAAGAGTCCCCTAAGCAAGCTGGTCCTGGGGCTCTGTTCACAAACACACCCCACAGAGCCCCAGGACAGCAGCACAATTAGACCCAATCAAATCATGAGAAAACAAAAAGATAATTACTTAACACATGGGAAAGAATTAACAAAAAAACAGAGCAAACTAGAATGCTTTTTGGCCCTAAACAGAGAGTACACAGTGGCAGAAAGCTTTGACTATGTACAGACTCAGTGAGCATAGCCTTGCTATTGAGAAAGGCCGCCGTAGGCAGACATAGCTCTCAAGAGAAGACAGGCTATGTGCTCATGTAACAGATGTGAAACGGCTAGCTTAGTTAGCGGTGTGCGCTAAATAGCGTTTCAATCGGTGACGTCACTTGCTCTGAGACCTTGAAGTAGTAGTTCCCCTTGCTCTGCAAGGGCCGCGGCTTTTGTGGAGCGATGGGTAACGATGCTTTGTGGGTGACTGTTGATGATGTGTGCAGAGGGTCCCTGGTTCGCGCCCGGGTATGGGCGAGGGGACGGTCTAAAGTTATACTGTTACATTGGTGCCGTGACCCGGATCACTGGTTGCTGCGGAAAAGGAGGTCAAAAGGGGGGTGAGTGTAACGGATGTGAAACGGCTAGCTTAGTTAGTGGTGCGCGCTAAATAGCGTTTCAATCGGTGACGTCACTTGCTCTGAGACCTTGAAGTAGTAGTTCCCCTTGCTCTGCAAGGGCCGCGGCTTTTGTGGAGCGATGGGTAACGATGCTTCATGGGTGACTGTTGATGATGTTTGCAGAGGGTCCCCGGGTCGCACCCGGGTATGGGCGAGGGGACGGTCTAAAGTTATACTGTTAAACTCACTGCCCACAAAATGAGGTGGAAACTGAGCTGCACTTCCTAACCTCCTGCCCAATGTATGATCATATTAGAGACACATATTTCCCTCAGATTACACAGACCAGTGAAGAACAAACACCATTGTAAATACAACCCATATTTATGCTTATTTATTTTCCCTTGTCGACCCTTAACCATTTGTACATTGTTGCAACACTGTATATATATGTAATATGACATTTGTAATGTCTGTATTGTTTTGAAACTTCTGTATGTGTAATGTTTACTGTTCATTTTTATTGTTTATTTCACTTTTGTATATTATCTACCTCACTTGCTTTGGCAATGTTAACACATGTTTCCCATGCCAATAAAGCCACTTGAATTGAATTGAATTGTAGGGGAGAAAGAGGATATAGTAAGTAAGGAGAAAGAGGCTATTAGGAGAGGGAAGAGAGAGGGGGAAGACAGAGTGGATAGAGAAAAAGTGTGAAAGAATAAAGAGTTGAGAGAGAGAAAGAGTGGGTCAGTGATGGAGAGAGAGCGAGAGTGAGAGCGAGAGTGTGTGTGAGAGAGAGAGAGAGAGAGAGAGAGAGAGAGAGAGGGTTAGAGAGAGATCGGGAGATGTGGTCAGTTAAAAGGTTAGATAAAGGACAGCCCATGTCCCTAAAACAGATGGCTGCAGTCTGTTAAAAACATTCATCAGGCTTGTGTTAAAACCACAGGGCATATACTGAAAATATAGACTCCATTTACAAACAAGGAATTAGCATACGTTCTACAGAACACTGTCTCCCTAAGCACACTACAGCATGTGGGCAAAGTCAAACCGATTTGGAGAAGCACTTATGAAAATATTAATTTGCCTGTTTTAAAAGCCTTAGAGCTATTTCACTCACCCTCTTGACACTGATAGCTATGGTAGTGATGCTTTACAGTCTGAAATACACTCCTGACTAGAACTAGACACCTGTTGTTATAGACTGCTAGAGGAAGCAGCCAGACAGACAGTTGTGAGCAGGAACAGGTTATCACTCACCTGTTTGGCACTGATAGCTATGGTTAGTGGTCGACTAAAACGTTCCTGACTAAATCCAGATACCAGTTGCATTGAGGAAGCTGACAGTTGTGATCAGGAACAGGTCATGGGGATGTTTTGATTGGATGAAGGACTTGGACCTGTTTCCTCTTTACTGTCTGTTAGAGATCAGAGCTCAACCACTTCCTCTTGGTCCTCAGCTTACAGATATAGGCTCTCAATTTGACCTTATTGTCACAGCAAAAGAATCCTGCAGGAACAGGATTTTAACGTTTAGTCCATAATGTTGCTTGATCGGTGGTTAGGCTAGTAACTGGACTAAAGTAGGAGACATGAAAATTGCTATACTGTTAATATGTGTGTTAGTGTGGGTTTTCAGTGAATTTATATAAATCAGGAAGCTGCGGTGCAGGGAAATTCTCAGCAACAGAAGAGTGGTCAAATTAAGATCCTACATCTGTACTCTCCTGTTCACTCTGACTGACAGCTGTTACACTTGCTGGACGCCATAGGAGTTTACTGCCATGTATACAGTCTTGTCTCAAGGCAAATGTTTGACATGAGAGATTTCTGTTTTTATTCAGGACCAGGGTCCAGGACTGCCACTGTGCTCTGTCATATGGAATGTCGTTTACTGAATACTTCACTATTACATGTTTTACTAAATACGTTTTACTAAATAACGTGCAAAAAGTGATGCGCCTTCATTAAACTCTCTCTTCAATCCATATGGCTCTCATGTTTTCTACGAACAGGAAAACCCATATCTAGGTCTTTAGCTACACATTAAGAGGATCATTTTCAGTGACAAGCACACACTCATTATCGGATTACGATTGGCTGCATGGGAATTATGTGTTTCATAAATGTAGATTAGTGAATTAAACGGGGCTGTCCTGGCTCTTGTAAGCTGTGGTGTTCAAACAACTGGCTCTTCAGGGAACAGGAACAGCAACAATGATGGTGTATGACTTTTGGTACCAGGCTGTGTGTGTGTGTGTGTGTGTGTTGTGTATGTGTGTGTGTGTGTGTGTTGTGTATGTGTGTGTGTGTTGTGTATGTGTGTGTGTGTGTGTGTGTGTGTGTGTGTGTGTGTGTGTGTGTGTGTGTGTGTGTGTGTGTGTGTGTGTGTGTGTGTGTGTGTGTGTGTGTGTGTGTGTGTGTGTGTGTGTGTGTGTGCGCGCGTGTGTGTGTGTGTGTGTATGTGTGTGCCAAACTGGACATCTGAGGAAGGCTAATTGGCATGAATTCTGCTTCGTTACCACCCCATTCAGCCATAAACAGGTGTTTCGACAGGCAGGACCACAGGCGTAAATAGGGAAGAGTAGGGTTAGTTTAGCTTTTTAATTCAGCATCACTCTGTCAAGGGAAATATAGTAACAAAGATATCTACATATATTTCAGGGTGTGTAACATGTGTAACATTACAGTTTGGAAAACATACTATGTCCCAAAAAAGTGACCTCTTGGCACAACTTTCTCCGGGTATGGGGTAAGTTGAGCCGCGGGGCAGGGTGGGTTAAGCCGCCCCAAAAATGTCTGTACTGAATAAAATATTAACAGTACCTTTTTAAAACCATGTCTACATTTTTCCCCAAACACAATTCAACACAATCACAATTGCTTGTTTGTCTTTTAATAATTTAAAGCATCTTTTAACACAGGCTTAACACCTAACACACCTAGGTGTACCTTTAATTTTACACTTCAAATCAAATCAAATTGTATTTGTCACATACACATGGTTAGCAGATGTTAATGCGAGTGTAGTGAAATGCTTGTGCTTCTAGTTCCGACAATACAGTAATAACCAACGGGTAATCTAACCTAACAATTCCACAACTACTACCTTACACTACAAGTGTAGGAGGATAAAGAATATGTACATAAAGATATATGAATGAGTGATGGTACAGTAGATGGTATCGAGTACAGTATATACATATGAGATGAGTAATTTAGGGTATGTAAACATATAAAAGTGGCATTGTTTAAAGTGGCTAGTGATACATGTATTACATAAAGATGCAGTAGATGGTATAGAGTACAGTATATACATATGAGATGAGTAATGTAGGGTATGTAAACAAAGTGGCATAGTTTAAAGTGGCTATGTGATACATGTATTACATAAAGATGCAGTAGATGATATAGAGTACAGTATATACATATGAGATGAGTAATGTAGGGTATGTAAACATTATATTATATTAAGTAGCATTGTTTAAAGTGGCTAGTGATACATTTTTACAAACATTTCCATCAATTTCCATTATTAAAGTGGCTGGAGTTGAGACAGTATGTTGGCAGCAGCCACTCAATGTTAGTGATGGCTGTTTAACAGTCTGATGGCCTTGAGATAGAAGCTGTTTTTCAGTCTCTCGGTCCCAGCTTTGATGCACCTGTACTGACCTCGCCTTCTGGATGATAGCGGGATGAACAGGCAGTGGCTCGGGTGGTTGTTGTCCTTGATGATCTTTATGGCCTTCCTGTGACATCGGTGGTGTAGGTGTCCTGGAGGGAAGGTAGTTTGCCCCCGGTGATGCGTTGTGCAGACCTCACTACCCTCTGGAGAGCCTTACGGTTGTGGGCGGAGCAGTTGCCGTACCAGGCGGTGATACAGCCCGACAGGATGCTCTCGATTGTGCATCTGTAGTTTGTGAGTGCTTGGAGGGTACTATGGTGTTAAATGCTGAGCTGTAGTTGATGAACAGCATTTTCACATAGGTATTCCTCTTGTCCAGATGGGTTAGGGCAGTGTGCAGTGTGGTTGCGATTGCATCGTCTGTGGACCTATTGGGGCGGTAAGCAAATTGGAGTGGGTCTAGGGTGTCAGGTAGAGTGGATGTGATATGGTCCTTGACTAGTCTCTCAAAGCACTTCATGATGACGGAAGTGAGTGCTACGGGGCGGTAGTCGTTTAGCTCAGTTACCTTAGCTTTCAAGGCCCTCTTGAAGCATGTGGGAACAGCAGACAAGGATAAGGCTTGATTGAATATGACCGTAAACACACCAGCCAGCTGGTCTGCGCATACTCTGAGGGCGCGGCTGGGGATGCCGTCTGGGCCTGCAGCCTTGCGAGGGTTGACGCGTTTAAATGTTTTACTCACTTCGGCTGCAGTGAAGGAGAGTCCGCAGGTTTTGGTAGCGGACCGTGTCAGTGGCACTGTATTGTCCTCAAAGCGAGCAAAAAAGTTATTTAGTCTGTCTGGGAGCAAGACATCCTGGTCCGCGACGGGACTGGTTTTCTTTTTGTAATCCGTGATTGACTGTAGACCCTGTCACAAACCTCGTGTCTGAGCCATTAAATTTGACTCTACTTTGTCTCTATACTGACACATAGCTTGTTTGATTGCCTTGCGGAGGGAATAGCTACAATGTTTGTATTCAGTCATATTTCCGGTCACCTTGCTCTGGTTAAAAGCAGTGGTTCGCGCTTTCAGTTTTGCGCGAATGCTGCCATCAATCCACGGTTCCTGGTTTGTGAATGTTTTAATCATTGCTGTGGGTATAACATCGTCAATGCACTTTCTAATGAACTCGCTCACCGAATCAGCGTATTCGTCAATGTTGTTGTTGGACGCAATGCGGAACATATCCCAATCAATGATCGAAGCAGTCTTGAAGCGTGGAATTAGATTGGTCAGACCAGCGTTAAACAGACCTGAGCGCGGGAGCTTCTTGTTTTATTTATTCGTTATTTTACCAGGTAAGTTGACTGAGAAAACGTTCTCATTTGCAGCAATGACCTGGGGAATTGTTACAGGGGAGAGGAATGAGCCAATTGTAAACTGGGGATTATTCGGTGACCATGATGGTTTTAGGGCCAGGTTGGGAATTTTGCCAGGACACCGGGGTTAACACCCCTACTTTTACGATAAGTGCCATGGGATCTTTAATGACCTCAGAGAGTCAGGACACCCGTTTAACGTCCCATCCGAAAGACAGTCTCTGTCTGTAGGCTGGAAGCAACAAAATGTAGTCGTGGTCAGCTTTTCCGAAAGGAGGGCGGGGGAGGGCCTTATATGCGTCGCGGAAGTTAGAATAACAATGATCCAGGGTTTTACCAGCCCTGGTTGCGCAATCGATATGCTGATAGAATTTAAGGAGTCTTGTTTTCAGATTAGCCTTGTTAAACTCCCCAGCTACAATGAATGAAGCCTCAGGATATGTGGTTTCCAGTTTACATAGAGTCAAATAAAGTTTGTTCAGGGCCATCGATGTGTCTGCTTGGGGGGGAATATATACGGCTGTGATTATAATCGAAGAGAATTCTCTTGGTAGATAATGCGGTCGACATTTGATTGTGAGGAATTCTAAGTCAGGTGAACAGAAGGACTTGAGATCCTGTATGTTGTTATGATCACACCACGTCTCGGTAATCATAAGGCATACCCCCCCGCCCCTCTTCTTACCAGAAAGATGCTTGTTTCTGTCGGCGTGATGCGTGAAGAAACCAGCTGGCTGCACCGACTCCGATAGAGTCTCTCGAGTGAGCCATGTTTCCGTGAAGCAAAGAACGTTACAGTCTCTGATGTCTCTCTAGAATGCTACCCTTGCTCGGATTTCATAAACCTTGTTGTCAAGAGACTGGACACTGGCGGGTAGTATGCTAGGGAGTGGTGCGCGATGTAATGAAACCTAATATTACCTGGGGTACCAATGTAAGAAATAACACGTAAAAAAACAAAATACTGCATAGTTTCCTAGGAACGCGAAGCGAGGTGGCCATCTCTGTCGGTGCCGGAAACTCCCAAGTACTGTCTAACACAAGCCCTGTTGTTACCTCATATCCCAGTGATAATGCCTTGTATTACGCCTGGGAAGAAAACACTTCAATTTGCTGAACCATTGGCTCAACTTACCCCATGGCCATTGGCTCAACTTACCCCATTGAAAACATTTAGACTACATTAGCCCACACAGCTACAAGGAGGCACTTTCATGCTAGGTTTAGGACCTCATTTAGAAGCTTATAGAGACCCCAAATGATGTACAGAACAATCTTTAAATTATCTACTTTGGTTTAGATACAAGCATTATTTGACTTGATGAAAATCTGTTTTTTTGTTGTTGTTTTTTTGTCTGTGAACATGGCCAGACTGCTATCTGAAGGCCAGCTACTGTCAGCCTGTGAACATGGCCAGACTGCTATCTGAAGGCCAGCTACTGTCAGCCTGTGAACATGGCCATACTTGTATCTGAAGGCCAGCTACTGTCAGCCTGTGAACATGGCCAGACTGCTATCTGAAGGCCAGCTACTGTCAGCCTGTGAACATGGCCAGACTGCTATCTGAAGGCCAGCTACTGTCAGCCTGTGAACATGGCCAGACTTGTATCTGAAGGCCAGCTACTGTCAGCCTGTGAACATGGCCAGACTGCTATCTGAAGGCCAGCTACTGTCAGCCTGTGAACATGGCCAGACTGCTATCTGAAGGCCAGCTACTGTCAGCCTGTGAACATGGCCAGACTGCTATCTGAAGGCCAGCTACTGTCAGCCTGTGAACATGGCCAGACTTGTATCTGAAGGCCAGCTACTGTCAGCCTGTGAACATGGCCAGACTGCTATCTGAAAGCCAGCTACTGTCAGCCTGTGAACATGGCCAGACTGCTATCTGAAGGCCAGCTACTGTCAGCCTGTGAACATGGCCAGACTTGTATCTGAAGGCCAGGTACTGTCAGCCTGTGAACATGATCCAGACTTACCAATATCACCACAGTGTGCACTGATACCGGAGGCTGTTCAGGCGTGATTAGGAGCAGCTTGTCAGAAAAGGCCTGACACGTTGATTCTGGAGGTGTAGCAGCCCACTTCCAGAATCAGCCCTCCCTCTGGCCTCCCTCACAACAACAATATCTGGCTTCTTCAGCATACATGAAAACACATTCTCATCTACATCAAACCAGGCTCCTCTGACAAACACACACACACAAACAAATACTTTTTCCAGTCCAGCTGTTAGCAGTTGATGTTATTCTTCAATAACACAAACTCCAAAGCAAATAAAGGGTAGAAAAATAGCTTAATTTGAGAAGGACAAATCAAGGTGTTATGCTGGGAGGTAGATGTTGCGTCTCCTCTGTCCTCAGTTTTTCTCCACTGAACAAAGGAACAGGATGCCATTTATAACCCCCCAACCAAGCCTGGGGTTGACCGATCAGAAGTCCTTGCAGTAGAACTGGCCAATGGCCAAATAACAAGTATCCTGCTCCAGACTCAATGTACAGAACGTAGCACTGAGTTCAGGAGTGACATTCCACAGATTCTAAACAGATGTTGAACTGAAACCCAACTCCTATTTACAATTCCTTATTGACCATTAGTACTCTCGTTTTTAGTCCTCTCATCCTCTGTGTTGTGTATTTATCTTCAAAATATTCTTATACTGCCAAGTCTTTCATCCAAAAATCTTTCATCAATATCAAATTCAAATGAGTCCCTTGTACCCAGAAACAGGGTCACATACAGAGAAGAGCAGGGCCTCTATTATCATCTAATATTACACATTTATCAGATGAAAACATCTGGAACATTATGTCCCTAGTGTGGTGCATCTGTCTGGAAGAAATAATATCCTGGCCTTAATTCATTTAATGAGGGGATCATAATAATATCAGACACAAAGGCTCTGTTGTGGCCTTGTTCTGTGTAGTCTGGCGTCATGACTGACTGACCAGCCGTGCCCTGGCAGTGCCCTGTACCCTGAAACTAATGTGCTTACTGACTTTCACAAGACATCCACACCTGTGTCAAAAGTGTTACATACATGTTCACTGTTTCTCAATGGGAACCCCATTCAAATGGAATAATGCTACGCCTTTGCTCTCTTTTCTAAGACTGCCCCATCCTGATGATATTAACACTGTTTCAGACAGTTAGGCTGCTTCGGAAACAGGAAATACAAACCTCAATCCAGTCAGAGTAGTGGTACAATTTCACAGGATGTTTTGTCATCATTTTTAGTCATGCTTACCTCACAGTGGAACTATCCACACACAACCACACAACCTATAATAATAATAATAATCATGACAACATTTGTTTCTGAGAGGAGCTAAAGATAGATCAGCAATTTCCAGTAGCACAGAGAAAAATAACAGAATAATGTTGAGTTGGTACACTACAACTCAATCAAATCAAGTATAGTCTAAAGCATTTTCAACAGTGAATGCTAAGGCAACCAAAGCATAAAGGCAGTGGGGTATAAATACATCACTGATGGTGGCTATGGACAGAGCTTAGCAGTACAAACACAACCATGCTTAACATTGAATAACATCAATATTTCTGTAAGAGTAGGACTGATTGGATCCTCTCCTGATCTGGTACGAATCCAAAGGGTGCCTTGCTTCAGCTATGTTATTGGACAAACATGTATTGTACACACACACACACACACACACACACACACACACACACACACACACACACACACACACACACACACACACACACACACACACACACACACACACACACACACACACACACACACACACACACACACACACACACAGGGAGAGAGTAAGTGAGGGTGAGAGAGAGAGGCAGAGAGAGAACGAGTGGAAGGGTGAGAGAGAGAGAACCTCTAAAAATCTGCAAACAAAGAACCTGGGTCAAGGGCTTTAGCTTAATACACAAAGATACATGATTTTGAGTTTGAAGAGCTTATTACTTCCTTATACATGTGATTATAATACATGAATACTATAAATCCATGCTATCTGTGGAGCTGAATGTATAATTAATAAGGTATATGCCTGGAGGACACAGCCTAATAAATATGGCTGCTTGTTAATATGTAAAACGCTTAACTGAATAACAATCACTAGCTACGATTCATTGACCTTTGGGATAAAAATCTGAAAGTACAGCTCGTTACCATAGTATTTTTCAGTATATACAAATACCAGCTAGATTTGGAATGCAGCATATAGTAAATAATCACCATAAAACTATAAAGACAGTGGTTGAGTCTCAGGACCCCCAGAAGGCTGTCTATTGGGAATGATCATGACAGACTGGTAGAGATTATGGATCAGAGATAATTAGATGTAATTCTGTCCACACTGTACTGTGAGTCCACACCACAGCTCATGTAGAGGTTAGGCCAAAGAGGGCAAACTAAAGGAACTAAGGAGCCATTGTTTTCAGAGCTGGCTCTCATGTTTTCTATACTGTAATCCCAATCTACCTAATCTATGATGGGATCTGATAGAATACGTCATCTGACTGTCATCATCAACGGTCATTAACTGTCATTATCATGGAGCATCAACAGTAACTCCAACAGAAAAATATCCTACTAGAATAGAAGCCACTGAGCTGTCCACAAAGGAACAGGGGTACAATACAATACTTCATCATGCTTTTATATTTATTGGTTTTCAGCAGCAGCCTTCAAAACATGTTCAATAACACAGAGTGGTATGAAATTGGACAGCAATCATTTTCACCATAGAAATCCTCTGTCCTGTAGGTAGTGGAAAATCGGAATTAAAAGGCCTAACATACGCAGATTGATCACAACAAATTATAGCAATAGCACAAAGAAATGCATTTAAATGTTTAAATATTTCAGGAAAAAAACTGGTTTAATTTATATCTATAACATCATTTCATGCTATGAATGAATCCAACATCCAGATCCATACATGACTCATCTACTTTAAACCACACAAATGTTCTGTCACATAAAGTTGAAGTCGGAAATTTACATACACCTTAGCCAAATACATTTAAACTCAGTTTTTCACAATTTAGTGAAATTCTAGTAAAACTGACCTGTCTTAGGTCAGTTAGGATCACCACTTTACAACTTTAAGAATGTGAAATGTCAGAATAATAGTATAATAATAACTGACATTTCACAACTTTAAGAATGTGAAATGTCAGAATAATAGTGGGTCAGAAGTTTACATACACTCAATTAGTATTTGGTAGCATTGCCTTTAAATTGTTTAACTTGGGTCAAACGTTTCGGTAGCCTTCCACAAGCTTCCCACAATAAGTTGGGTGAAGTTTGGCACATTCCTCCTGACAGAGCTGGTGTAACTGAGTCAGGTTTGTAGGCCTCCTTGCCCGCACACACTTTTTCAGTTCTGCCCACAAATTTTCTATAGGATTGAGGTCAGGGCTTTGTGATGGCCAATCCAATACCTTAACTTTGTTGTCCTTTAGCCATTTTGCCACAACTTTGGAAGTATGCTTGGGGTCATTGTCCATTTGGAAGACCCATTTGCGACCAAGGTTTAACTTGACTCATATCTTGATGCCATCTATTTTGTGAAGCGCACCAGTCCCTCCTGCAGAAAAGCACCCCCACAACATGATGCTGCCACCCTGTGCTTCACGGGTTGGGTTGTTGTTCTTCGGCTTGCAAGCCTCCCCCTTTTTCCTCCAGACATAACGATGGTCATTATGGCCAAACAGTTCTATTTTTGTTTCATCAGACCAGAGGACATTTCTCCAAAAAGTATGATCTTTGTCCCCTTGTGCTGTTGCAAACCGTAGTCTGGCTTTTTTTATGGCGGTTTTGGAGCAGTGGCTTCTTCCTTGCTGAGCGGCCTTTCAGGTTATGTCGATATAGGACTCGTTTTGCTGTGAATATATATACTTTGGTAACTGTTTCCCCAGAAACATCACAGGCTTCTTTGCTGTTGTTCTGGGATTGATTTGCACTTTTCACACCAAAGTACGCTCATCTCTAGGAGACAGAACACGTCTCCTTCCTGAGCGGTATGACGGCTGGGTGGTCCCATGGTGTTTATACTTGCGTATTATTGTTTGTACAGATGAACGTGGTACCTTCAGGCGTTTGGAAATTGCTCCCAACAATGAACCAGACTTGTGGAGGTCTACAATTGGAGGTCTTAGCTGATTTATTTTTTAATCATGTCAAGCAAAGAGGCACCGAGTTTTAAGGTAGGCCTTGAAATACATCCACATGTCCCACTCCAACTGACTCAAATTATGTCAATTAGCATATCAGAAGCTTCTAAAGCCATGACATAATTTTCTGGAATTTTCCAAGCTGTTTAAAGGCACAGTCAACTTAGTGTATGTAAACTTCTGACCCACTGGAATTGTGATACAGTGAATTATAAGTTAAATAATCTGTCTGTAAACAATTGTTGGAAAAATTACTTGTGTCATGCACAAAGTAGATATCCTAACCAACTTAAAGTTTGTTAACAAGAAATTTGTGGAGAGGTTGAAAAACAAGTTTTAATGACTCAATCCTAAGTGTATGTAAACTTCTGACTTCAACTGTAGGTGCTGGAGAAAACCTGGACGGATGGATGACGGCACATTTATATAACCCAGTGTGTTTACCGATGGTTTAGACCTAAAAATCCTCTTTGGCTGATACCTGCCAAACCGCCAATCTGTTTACATAAGGCATACACACCATGAGAGACACACACACACACAAACGCACACACTCTCTTTCATACACACACACACACGTGAGTGACACACAGACAGGAAATGACAGTGCCTGAACTAAAGTTATTGTGCACTGAAGGTGATGATCCCTGATTGGATCAAGAGCAAATAAAATAAAATAAAATACAATTTTATTGGTCACATACACATGGTAAGTAGATGTGTAGCGAAATGTGTAGCGAAATTACCCAGATTCCACAGCAAAACCTAATACACACAATCTAGTAAAGGAATGGGTTAAGAATATATAAATAAAAAATATATGGATGAGCAGTTACAGAGCGGCTAAGATTCAATAGATAGTGTAGTATAGAGTATATATATATGAGATAAGTAATGTGAGATATGTAAACATTCTTAACGTGGTATTATTAAAGTGAATAGTGTTCTGTTTATTAGTGGCCAATGATATCAAGTCTGTAGGTAGGCAGCCGCCTCTCTGTGGCAACAATCTGATGGCCTTGAGATAAAAGCTGTTTATCAATCTCTCTGTCCCAGCTTTGATGTATCTGTACTGACCTCACCTTCTGGATGGAAGCGGGGTGAAGAGGAAGTGGCTCGGGTGGTTATTGTCCTTGATTATCTTTTTTGCCTTCTTTTTTGCCCCTGGAGGGCAGGTAAGTTAGCCCCTGGTGATGATTTGTGCAGACCGCACCAGGATCTGCAGAGTGGACATGTTGTTTCCTACCTTCACCACCTGGGGGAAGCCCGTCAGGAAGTCCAGGAACCAGTTGCACAGGGCGGGGTCAAGACCCAGGGACTCAAGCTTAATGATGAGTTTGGAGGGTACTATAGTGTTGAATGCTGAGCTGTAGTCACTGAACAGCATTCTTACATAGGTATTCCTCTTGTCCAGATGAGATAAGGCATTGTGCAGTGTGATGGCGATCACATCGTCTGTGGACCTATTGGGGTGGTAAGCAAATTGAAGTGGGTCTAGGGTGACAGGTATGGTGGACGTGATATGATCCTTGACTAGTCTCTCAAAGCATGTCATGATGACAGAAATGAGTGCTACGGGGCGATTGTCATTTAGTTCAGTTACCTTGCATTTTCTTGGGAACAGGAACAATGCTGACCCCCTGGAAGCATGTGGGGACAGCAGACTGGGATAGGGATTGATTGACTATGTCCGTAAACACACCAGCCAGCTGGTCTGCGCATGCTCTGTGGATGCGGCTATGGATGCCGTCTAGGCCGGCAGCGTTGCGAGGGTTAACACATTTAACACACTGTAGGTTGTTACAATTACACCATGAGTCGTTAATCATGGAACATACCGGAGAGATGTTTATTCCTGTTGGCACGATGCACTGAAAATCCCGTTGGCTGTACTGACTCCGACAGCATGTCCCAAGCTAGCCATATTTACATGAAACAGAGTATGTTACAATTCCGGATATCTCTTTGGAAAGCAACTCTTGCCCTAATTTCGTCTACTTTCTTAACAAGGGACTGGACATTAGCGAGTAATATACTTGGTAGGTTTTCTGGGCTAATAACGTAAGAAATAATACATAAAAAACTAAATACTGCACAGTTTTCTAAGGTCTAGAAGAGAAGCTGCCATCTCTATCGATGCCATTTTTACTAGGATGGGACGTATTTCCTGTTGGAATAGGAAGTGAGGTCGAAGGTGGGATGAAATCTCCCTATGACATTATAGTTGTAATGCGATGCTACTGGCTGCAGAGAAGTCATGCGCAGGAGAGCGGAAACTGATTAACAACGGTTGTGTTTAATAACCATAAACCATCGTTTACAGAATGATAATAATAAATGGGTCAAACAAAACCCGGTAAATACCAGCATATTGTACACAAGCACTACAACAAACAATTACGGACAAGGACATGGGTGGGAACAGAGGGTTAAATACACAACATGTAATTGATGGAATAGGAATCTGGTGTGATGGAATTCAAGACAAAACCAATGGAAAATGAAAAGTGGATCGGCGATGGCTAGAAGGTCGGTGACATCGACCACCGAACGCCGCCCGAACAAGGAGAGGGACCACTCCACGAGATACTGAAGGCCCGTCGCCCGACGCCTCGAATCCAGTATGGAGCGAACGGAGAACGCCGAAGTAAGGCTGATCGAGATCCCTAGATGTTCCATGAACGCCTTCCAGACCCTAGATGTGAACTGAAGACACCGATCAGACCCTATATCCTCAGGCACCCCGTAGTGCCGGAAGACGTGTGTAAACAAGGCCTCCCCCGTCTGTAGGGCCGAAGGGAGACCGGGCAAAGGGAGGAGACGACAGAATCGTGGTGTTACCCTGTGAGAGTGGAAGATCATTCAGAAAATCCACCGACAGGTGCGACCAAGGCCGCTGTGGAACGGGTAAGGGGTGTAGCTTACCTCTGGGCAGGTGCCTAGGAGCCTTACACTGGGAGCACACCAAGCAGGAGGAAACATAAACCCTCACGTCCTTAGCCAAGGTAGGCCCCCAGTACCTCCCACTCAAACAGCGTACTGTCCAACCTATCCCAGGATGACCAGAGGAGGTTGACGTGTTGGCCCAACCAGTCACGAATAGCAGACGGGGCGTACATACGGGACACTGGACGGGAGCGGGCTCTGCCTGCTCAATGTCCGTGTCCAGCTCCCACACTACCGGCAGGAGGCAGGGAGTATGGGAGTAGGATCCATGGGCCGCTCCTTTGTGACATACAGCCGGGACAATGCGTCTGCCTTTACGTTCTGAGAGCCTGGTCTGTAGGAAAGGGTAAACACAAAACAGGTGAAACACATTGGCCCACCTTGCCTGGCGAGGGTTCAGTCTCCTCGCTGCCCGGATGTACTCCAGATTGCGGTGGTCAGTCCAGATGAGAAAAGGGTGTCTAGCCCCCTCAAACCAATGTCTTCACGCCTTCAAGACCTTGACTACAGCCAACAGCTCCGTGTCCCCCAAGTCATAGTTTCGCTTCGCCGGGTAGAGCTTCTTCGAGAAGAAGGCACAGGGGTGAGCTTCGAGCTTTACCCAGGCGCTGAGAGAGCACCGCTCCTATCCCAGCCTCGAACACGTCCACCTTCACTATGAACGCCAAAGAGGGATCCAGATGGGCCAGCACTGGAGCCGAGGTAAACAGAGCCCTCAGGTGACTAAAAGCCCTGTCCGCCTCAGCCGACCACTGCAAACGCACCGGGCCCCCCTTCAGCAGTTAGGTAATGGGAGCCGCTACCTGACCAAAACCTTGGATAAACCTCCGGTAGTAGTTGGCAAACACTAAGAACCTCTGCACCTCCTTTACCGTGGTGGGAGTCGGCCAATTACGCACGGCTGAAATGCAGTCACTCTCCTTCTCCACCCAAGGTGGAAATGTGATACCCTAGGAAGGAGACGGATCGAGGTACTCATAGTGCCCTGAGGTGGTACTGAAAGCCGTCTCCCTCTTGGATATGCACCGGGTTGTAAGCGCTCCTGAGATCTAGTTTGGTGAAGAAGTGCGCCCCGTGCATTGACTCAATCGCTGTGGTTATGAGTGGTAGCAGGTACCACTATACCTCACAGTGGTCTGGTTCAGACCCCGATAGTCAATACACGGGTGCAGACCTCCCTCCTTATTCTTCTCAAAAAAGAAACTCGAGGAGATGGGTGAAGTGGAGGACGGAATGTACCCCTGACGAAAGGGATTCGGAGACATATGTTTCCATAGCCTCCGTCTCCGTCTGTGAGGGATAAACGTGACTCCTGGGAAGTGCAGCGTCTGGGGTGGTGGGGTGGTAATTGAGTCGCCTTCTTTTTAGAGAACGTCTGCGGGTAGTTGACAGGTCCACCAGCTGGTCAAACGTCCTCGCGCAGACTGCACACAAAATTTGGGTGGAAACTGAGCTGCGCTTCTTAAACTCCTATTAGAGACACATATTTCCCTCAGATTAAACAAAGAATTTGAAAACAAACCCGATTTTGATAAACTCCCATAACTACTAGGTGAAATACCCCAGTGTGTCATCATAGCAGCAAGATGTGTGACATGTTGCCGAATAAAACCCATATTCATGTTTTTTTTTTTTTCCTTTTGTAATTTAACTATTTAAACATTGTTACAGCACTGTATATATATATATATATACATAATATGACATTTGACATGTCTTTATTCTTTTGGGACTTCTGTGAGTATAATGTTTTCTGTACATTTTTATTGTTTATTTCACTTTTGTTTATTATCTACTTCACTGGCTTTGGCAATTTTAACATATGTTTCCCATGCCAATAAAGCCCAGGAATTGAAATTTAATTGAGAGAAAGAGACACACAGACAGACAGACAGACAGACAGACAGACAGACAGACAGACAGACGAGCAAGACAGAGAAAGAGACAAACAAAAAGGGACAGACAAAAGGAGATAGAAAGGAGAGACACGTGACAGAGAGAGAGAGAGAGAGAGAGAGAGAAAGAGAGAGAGACAGAGACAGAGACAGAGAGGCAGAGAATCAGGGACAGAGATAGAAGCAGAATGAGAGAATAAATCATGCTTGCAATCACTTGCTCCAGACTCCAGCTGCATCGAAATGGGCAGAGTGGGAGTGAAGAAGGAAGACCAATATAAGTGATATTTTTCATTATGTTTTGTGAAATGAAAACACAATGAGTTTTGTGTGGACCACCCGGTCATCTGAATAG
This sequence comes from Oncorhynchus mykiss, assembly GCF_013265735.2. Taxonomy (NCBI): domain Eukaryota; kingdom Metazoa; phylum Chordata; class Actinopteri; order Salmoniformes; family Salmonidae; genus Oncorhynchus; species Oncorhynchus mykiss. Next base: position 85,983,633 of record NC_048569.1, read on the forward strand.
GTCAGAGTTTTGTTGTTGTGCGGGTACCACACAGAGAAAATCTCCATTATGTTTCCAGCCTTTCTCTAATGGTAAACACACCAAGTAGAGGTTGCTGACAGTCTGATGGACCGCTACACCCACACACACACAGACACACACATGCACGCATGGATGGACGCGCACACACACGCGCAGGTATGTGACAATCAAGGTGAGGTTGTAGTCATCTTTACCTTGAGTTAGGGCTGTGATGGTCACTGTTAAATTTGTTTGAATAACAACAACAAAAACAAGTTGGGAGAGAGAGAGAGAGAGAGAGAGAGAGAGAGAGAGAGATGAGCAGATGAGCTCCTGCATTTTCCAGCATGTATTTACAAAAAGATAGATTGTTGTAGGAGAAAAAAGCAGGAGCAGGAGAAGAACAGAGCACTAGAGGAGAACGTGAAAGCGCTCAAGGAGAGGGTGAGAACGATGACGTGTGACAGAGAACAAAGCATTAGAGAGCTGGCCACCGCCAGCAAAACAGCCCACTTCAGACCCTGACCATAGCCTCGACATCACAGCAGGACAGACAAATGAAGAACCACAAACCCAGGGGATCCTACACCCTCTGAGCGATCCCCGTCAGCCACACTGACAGCCATCCTGACGACCCCCCCACACCCACTGAGAACAAACACAAGCCACAGATTGTACTCCGTATGGACTCAAAAGGGAAATATATACAAGAAAATACACTTTTTCCCAAACACACAGTCTAAACTCTGGTGTCCAAACACCCAGCGCACCCTAGACCTTCTGTCTGAGGACCAACTAGGTTCGCATAGCCACATATTAATACACACAGACACAAACAACATGAGAACACAGCAGGAAAGGGTGGCCACAGCACTCAAGGGAGTGATTGAAAAAGCTTCTTCTACTTTCGCCAACACACAAGTGGTTATCTCCAACCTGCTACCACGACAAGACTTCCACCCTGCTACCATAACAAATCCAATCCAAAATAAAATAAAATGTTATTAGTATTTTATTTTTATTAACATGCGGCGAATACAACACCTTACCGTGAAATGCTTACTTACGAGCCCCTACCCGACAGTGCAGTTTCAAAAATTACGGATAAGAATAACAGATAAAAGTAACAAGTAATTAAAGAGCAGCAGTAAATATATACAGTGGGGTGCTGGCACAGAGTCAATGTGTGGGTGCACCAGTTAGTTGAGGTAGTATGTACATGTAGGTAGAGTTAATTAAAGTGACTATGCATAGATAATAAATAGTGAGTAGCAGCAGTGTAACAACAAAGGGGGGGAGCATTGTAAATAGTCTGGGTGGCCATTTGATGAATTATTCAGCACTCTTATTGCTTGGGGTTAGAAGCTGTTAAGAAGACTCTTGGTCTTACACTTGGGTGTTTCGGTACCACTTGCCATGCGGTAGCTGAGAGATCAGTCTATGACTTAGGTGACTGGAGTCTTTGACAATTTTTTGGGCCTTCCTCTGACACCGCCTGGTATAGAGGTCCTGGATGGCAGGAAGCTTGGCCCCAGTGATGTAGTGGGCCGTTCGCACTACCCTCTGTAGTGCCTTGCGGTTGGAGGCCGAGCAGTTGCCATACCAGGCAGTGATGGAAACAGTCAGGAAGCTCTCGATGGTGCAGCTGTAGAACCTTTTGAGGATCTGAGGACCCATACCAAATCTTTTCAGTCTCCTGAAGGGGAATAGATTTAGTCTATTCACGACTGTGATGGTGTGCTTGGACCATGTTAGTTTGTTGGTGATGTGGACACCAAGGAACTTGAAGCTCTCAACCTGTTCCAATGCAGCCCCGTCGACGAGAATGGGGGCGTGCTTGGTCCTCTTTTTCCTGTAGTCCACAATCATCACCTTAGTCTTGATCACGTTGAGGGAGAAGTAAACGCAGGTATTCTCTGACCTCCTCCCAATAGGCTGTCTCATCGTTGTCGGTGAACACTGTTGTGTTGTCAGCAAACTTGTCAGCAAATTATGGTTTTGGAGTCGTACCCCTGATGGGCCCCGATGTTGAGGATCAGCGTGGCAGATGTGTTGTTGCCTACCCTTACCACCTGGGCGGCCAGTCAGGAAGTCCAGGATCCAGTTGCAGAGGGAGGTGTTTAGTCCCAGGGTCCTTAGCTTATTAATGAGCTTTGTGGGCACTATGGTGTTGAACGCTGAGCTGTAGTCAATGAACAGCATTCTCACATAGGTGTTCCTTTTGTCCAGGTGGGAAAGGGCAGTGTGGAGTGCGATTAAGATTGCGTCATCTGTGGATCTGTTGGGGCGGTATGCGAATTGGAGTGGGTCTAGAGTATCTGGCATGATGGTGTTGATGTGAGCCATGACCAGCTTTTCAAAGCACTTCATGGCTCCGACGTGAGTGCTACGGGGTGGTAACAATTTAGGCAGGTTACCTTCGCCATCTTAGGCACAGGGACTATGGTGGTCTATTTGAAACATGTAGGTACTACAGACTCAACCAGGGAGATGTTAAAAATGTCAGTGAAGACACTTGCCAGTTGGTCCGCGCATGCTTTGAGTACACATCCTGGTAATCCGTTTAATCCGGGTTTGTGAATGTTGACCTCTTTTAAGGTCTTACTCACATCGGCTACGGAGAGTGTGATCACACAGTTGTTCGGAACAGCTGGTGCTCTCATGCATGCTTCAGTGTTGCTTGCCTCAAAGCATAAAAGGCATATAGCTCGTCTGGTAGGCTTGAGTCAATGGGCAGCTCACGGCTTGGTTTCCCTTTGTAGTCCGCAATAGTTTTCAAGCCCTGCCACATCTGACAAGCATCAGAGCAATTGTAGTAGAATTTAATCTTAGTCCTGTATTGACGCTATGCCTTTGATGGTTCGTCTGAGGGCATAGCGGGATTTCTTATAAGTGTCCCGCTTCTTGAAAGAGGAAGTTCTAGCCTTTAGCTCGGTGCGGATGTTGCCTTTAATCCATGGCTTCTGTTGGGAAACGTACATACAGTCATTGTGGGGACGACGTCGTCGATGCACTTATTGATGAAGCCAGTGACTGAGGTGGTATACACCTCAATGCTATTGGATGAATCCCAGAACATATTCCAGTCTGTGGAAAAACATAAACAGTCCTGTAGCGTAGCATCCGTGTCTTCTGACAGCTTCTGCATTTAGCAAGTCACTAGTACTTCCTGCTTTAGTTTTTGCTTGTAAGCAAAAATACCCTTGTAAAACTGACCATCCTACCAATCCTCGACTTCGGCGATGTCGTTTACAAAATAGCCTCCAGTACCCTACTCAACAAATTGGATGCAGTCTATCACAGTGCAATCCGTTTTGTCACCAAAGCCCCACATACTACCCACCATTGCGACCTGTACGTTCTCGTTGGCTGGCCCTCGCTTCATACTCCTCGCCAAACCCACTGGCTCCATGTCATCTACAAGACCCTGCTAAGTCTTATCTCAGCTCGCTGGTCACCATAGCAGCACCCACCTGTAGCACGCGCTCCAGCAGGTATATCTCTCTGGTCACCGTCAAAACCAATTCTTTCTTTGGCCGCCTCTCCTTCCAGTTCTCTGCTGCCAATGACTGGAATGAACTACAAAAATCTCTGAAACTGGAAACACTTATCTCCCTCACTAGCTTTAAGCACCAACTGTCAGATTACTGCACCTGTACATAGCCCACCTATAATTTAGCCCAAACAACTACCTCTTTCCCTACTGTATTTATTTTATTTATTTATTTATTTTGCTCCTTTGCACCCCATAATTGTTATGTCTACTTTGCACATTCTTCCACTGCAAATGACAGTATGTATGGATAAACCACTTCTCCAATCTTTTTGACCTTATAGCAAAGAACAAACAGCAAAAACGTGTACATGATCAAATACAAATCTTAGAATCAACTACTAAAGACTACCAGAACCCACTGAATTCTCCAATTACATTGAATGAACTACAAGACAAAATACAAACCCTCTAACCCAAAAAGGCTTGTGGTGTTGACGGTATCCTCAATGAAATTATAAAATAAACAGACCACAAATTCCAATTGGCTATACTTAAACTCTTAAACATCATCCTTAGCTCGGGCATCTCTCAAATGTGTTTCTTTTTTTTTGTCCTCAATGGTGTTGTCCCTCATCAACTACCTTCCTTAGAATATTATAATATCCTTCACAGACTGATGAGCTGAACACTTCCATCAACACTGCAATATGGATGGGGTTTCTGCTTGGCTAACTTAAAGAGGCCTAGGAGAAATCAATCACAGAATTCATTGCTACTTTTGAGAAATGATGAAATTACATTGAGCTTAAGTTGTGCAACTTCTTCACTTCTCCCCACCTCCCCCATCGTTAGCTTTTCTATTCACATGTCTGGATGGTTCTACTCACCGAGAAGAAGACAGTTATTCTGGTGAAGAGGAAGTGGGGTGGAACCACAGTGAGAGGTTTATAAAAGACCCCTATCCTGAAGAACATCACACAAAGACCCCACTAACCTCTCTACCCTCCCCTCACACCCCTCAAATGACAGAGAGTGAACAAGGGAGGGGTGAGACAGACAGACAGACAGACAGACAGACAGACAGACAGACAGACAGACAGACAGACAGACAGACAGAGACAGAGGAAGAATGAGAGAAGGAATAATTGTAGCAATCACTTGTTCTAGACTCCCGCTGCCTAGAAATGGGAGTGAAGAAAGAAGAAACATTTAAGTGATATTTTCCATTATGTTTTGAGACTTGAAAACACAATGTGGAACGCACACAGAATCTCCATTCTGTTTCCATCTCTTCTCTAATGGTAGCCACACCACGTAGAGGATGCTGACAGTCTGATAGACAGCTGCACACACACACACAAACACACGCATGGGCGCACACACACACACACACAGCTATGTGACATTTTACGTGGTAATCAACGGGGGGTTGTAGCCATTGTTGCTCTCAGTTAGGGCTTTGATGTCATGGATCATGTTATTTTGTCAGTCAACCACGGTCACCATTATAATCGTTGGAATAGCAAAAAAATGATCCTACGCTCAGCTTCTGACTGTTAGAGTGTGTCTTGTTTTTGGTAAGCCATTGGGTGCATGTATTTCATGATCCTCGTTTGAGACAACACCATGTTGAAACAAGGAGCAACAAAGTTTCATAATTTGTAACAACTCCATGTTACCACTCAACCACACATGGCTGCAGCCATCATATTGCGCTGTTTGTTCCACAACACAAAATTCTAGAACTGGCTTGTTTTGTCTCCTGTCATCTCTCTGTATATTGGCTGTTAGATTTGAACCAGTCTTGCTTAACTGCTCTGGGTAGTTTGTCAACTTTTAAAGTACATACAAACAAATAAAAACAGTTATAAAGGAGGTTATTTTATTTTTGGACGTTCATCATCATCAACAGGTGCAGTGGGTGGGGCTACATGATTACCCAATTAGCATGCCAGCCCTACCCTGAGTGATCAATATCATTGATTATTTGTCCATTATATAATGAAGCTGGAGCAGGTTATTGATGAGGACTACAAGGCCTGCCAGATTCCATTCAGATTACACCCATTCGGGGCACACCCTGTGAATGACATACAACAGGATGAAGGATGAAGAATGAGTGTCTAGTCTGGTAGGGAGATGGAACAGAATGAGTGTCTAGTCTGTTAGGGAGATGGAACAGAATGAGTGTCTAGTCTGTTAGGGAGATGGAACAGAATGAGTGTCTAGTCTGTTAGGGAGATGGAACAGAATGAGTGTCTAGTCTGTTAGGGAGATGGAACAGAATGAGTGTCTAGTCTGTTAGGGAGATGGAACAGAATGAGTGTCTTGTCTGTTAGGGAGATGGAACAGAATGAGTGTCTAGTCTGTTAGGTAGATGGAACAGAATGAGTGTCTTGTCTGTTAGGGAGATGGAACAGAATGAGTGTCTAGTCTGTTAGGGAGATGGAACAGAATGAGTGTCTAGTCTGTTAGGTATATGGAACAGAATGAGTATCTAGTCTGTTAGGGAGATGGAACAGAATGAGTATCTAGTCTGTTAGGGAGATGGAACAGAATGAGTGTCTATTCTTGTAATGAGATGGAACAGAGAGTAGGGAGATGAGCTTTGAGAGAGAGTTTCTGAGATGGGTAGACTAGACATAAATAGGGAGACGCTCTATCTTTCCATGTTCCTGTCCTTAATTCTCTCTCTGCCTCAGTCTCTCCTTCTCTTCGTTGTGCTCTACACTTAAAGAAATATCTTTCTCTGATACCCTGTTGCTTTCTGTCAGACAGGCAGCTGGACAGACAGGTAGACAGACAGGCAGATAAACAGACAGACAGACAGAAAATTACAGTGACAAGCAGCAATGGTAAAAACAGGACCAGTGGGGGCTAAAGAAAACAGGAGCAGTGGGGGAGGGGCTAAAGAAAACAGGACCAGTGGGGGCTAAAAAAAACAGGAGCAGTGGGGGAGGGGCTAAAGAAAACAGGAGCAGTGGGGGGGGGGCTAAAGAAAACAGGACCAGTGGGGGCTAAAGAAAACAGGAGCAGTGGGGGAGGGGCTAAAGAAAACAGGAGCAGTGGAGGGGTCTAAAGAAAACAGGAGCAGTGGAGGGGCTAAAGAAAACAGGAGCAGTGGGGGGGGGCTAAAGAAAACAGGAGCAGTGGGGGGGCTAAAGAAAACAGGACCAGTGGGGGCTAAAGAAAACAGGAGCAGTGGGGGAGGGGCTAAAGAAAACAGGAGCAGTGGAGGGGTCTAAAGAAAACAGGAGCAGTGGGGGGGCTAAAGAAAACAGGAGCAGTGGGGGGGGCTAAAGAAAACAAGAGCAGTGGGGGGGGCTAAAGAAAACAGGAGCAGTGGAGGGGGCTAAAGAAAACAAGAGCAGTGGGGGGGCTAAAGAAAACAGGAGCAGTGGAGGGGTCTAAAGAAAACAGGAGCAGTGGGGGGGCTAAAGAAAACAGGAGCAGTGGAGGGGTCTAAAGAAAACAGGAGCAGTGGGGGGGCTAAAGAAAACAGGAGCAGTGGGGGGGGCTAAAGAAAACAGGAGCAGTGGGGGGGGCTAAAGAAAACAGGAGCAGTGGGGGGGGGGCTAAAGAAAACAGGAGCAGTGGGGGGGGGGCTAAAGAAAACAGGAGTAGTGGGGGGGGGGCTAAAGAAAACAGGAGCAGCGGGTGGCTAAGGAAAACAGGAGAAAACAGGAGCAGTAAGGGGAGGGGCTAAAGAAAACAGGAGCAGCGGGTGGCTAAGGAAAACAGGAGAAAACAGGAGCAGTAAGGGGAGGGGCTAAAGAAAACAGGAGAAAACAGGAGCAGTAAGGGGAGGGGCTAAAGAAAACAGGAGCAGTGGAGGGGGGCTAAAGAAAACACAACCTGTCATCTACCTCAATACAACACAACCTGTCATCTCCCTCAATACAAAACAACCTGTCATCTCCCTCAATACAGCACCACCAGTCATCTACCTCAATACAACACCACCAGTCATCTCCCTCATCTCCCTCAATACAACACCACCAGTCATCTCCCTCATCTCCCTCAATACAACACCACCAGTCATCTACCTCAATACAACACCACCAGTCATCTCCCTCATCTCCCTCAATACAACACCACCAGTCATCTCCCTCAATACAACACCACCTGTCATCTCCCTCAATACAACACCACCTGTCATCTCCCTCAATACAACACCACCAGTCATCTACCTCAATACAACACCACCAGTCATCTACCTCAATACAACACCACCTGTCATCTCCCTCAATACAACACAACCTGTCATCTCCCTCAATACAACACAACCTGTCATCTCCCTCAATACAAAACAACCTGTCATCTCCCTCAATACAGCACCACCAGTCATCTACCTCAATACAACACCACCTGTCATCTCCCTCAATACAACACCACCAGTCATCTACCTCAATACAACACCACCAGTCATCTACCTCAATACAACACCACCTGTCATCTCCCTCAATACAACACCACCAGTCATCTCGCTCATCTACCTCAATACAACACCACCAGTCATCTACCTCAATACAACACAACCTGTCATCTCCCTCAATACAACACCACCAGTCATCTACCTCAATACAACACCACCAGTCATCTACCTCAATACAACACCACCAGTCATCTCCCTCATCTCCCTCAATACAACACCACCTGTCATCTCCCTCAATACAACACCACCAGTCATCTACCTCAATACAACACCACCAGTCATCTACCTCAATACAACACAACCTGTCATCTCCCTCAATACAACACAACCTGTCATCTCCCTCAATACAACACCACCAGTCATCTACCTCAATACAACACCACCAGTCATCTCCCTCATCTCCCTCAATACAACACCACCAGTCATCTACCTCAATACAACACCACCATTCATCTACCTCAATACAACACCACCAGTCATCTACCTCAATACAACACAACCTGTCATCTCCCTCAATACAACACCACCAGTCATCTACCTCAATACAACACCACCTGTCATCTCCCTCAACACAACACAACCTGTCATCTCCCTCAATACAACACCACCAGTCATCTACCTCAATACAACACCACCAGTCATCTCCCTCATCTCCCTCAATACAACACCACCTGTCATCTCCCTCAATACAACACCACCAGTCATCTACCTCAATACAACACCACCAGTCATCTACCTCAATACAACACCACCAGTCATCTCCCTCATCTCCCTCAATACAACACCACCAGTCATCTCCCTCATCTCCCTCAATACAACACCACCAGTCATCTCCCTCATCTCCCTCAATACAACACCACCAGTCATCTCCCTCATCTCCCTCAATACAACACCACCAGTCATCTCCCTCACCTCCCTCAATACAACACCACCAGTCATCTACCTCAATACAACACCACCAGTCATCTCCCTCATCTCCCTCAATACAACACCACCTGTCATCTCCCTCAATACAACACCACCAGTCATCTACCTCAATACAACACCACCAGTCATCTACCTCAATACAACACCACCAGTCATCTCCCTCATCTCCCTCAATACAACACCACCAGTCATCTCCCTCATCTCCCTCAATACAACACCACCAGTCATCTCCCTCATCTCCCTCAATACAACACCACCAGTCATCTCCCTCATCTCCCTCAATACAACACCACCAGTCATCTCCCTCATCTCCCTCAATACAACACCACCAGTCATCTCCCTCAATACAGCACCACCAGTCATCTCCCTCAATACAACACCACCAGTCATATTCCTCAATACAACACCACCAGTCATCTACCTCAATACAACACAACCTGTCATCTCCCTCAATACAACACCACCAGTCATATTCCTCAATACAACACCACCAGTCATCTCCTTCAATACAACACCACCAGTCATCTACCTCAATACAACACCACCAGTCATCTCCCTCAATACAACACCACCAGTCATATTCCTCAATACAACACCACCAGTCATCTCCCTCAATACAGCACCACCAGTCATCTCCCTCAATACAACACCACCAGTCACCTCCCTCAATACAACACCACCAGTCACCTCCCTCAATACAACACCACCAGTCATCTCCCTCAATACAGCACCACCAGTCATCTCCCTCAATACAACACAACCTGTCATCTCCCTCAATACAACACCACCAGTCATCTACCTCAATACAACACCACCAGTCATCTCCCTCAATACAACAACACCAGTCATCTCCCTCAATACAACACCACCAGTCATATTCCTCAATACAACACCACCAGTCATCTCCCTCAATACAACACCACCAGTCATATTCCTCAATACAACACCACCAGTCATCTCCCTCAATACAACACCACCAGTCATCTCCCTCAATACAGCACCACCAGTCATCTCCCTCAATACAACACCACCAGTCATATTCCTCAATACAACACCACCAGTCATCTACCTCAATACAACACAACCTGTCATCTCCCTCAATACAACACCACCAGTCATATTCCTCAATACAACACCACCAGTCATCTCCTTCAATACAACACCACCAGTCATCTACCTCAATACAACACCACCAGTCATCTCCCTCAATACAACACCACCAGTCATATTCCTCAATACAACACCACCAGTCACCTCCCTCAATACAACACCACCAGTCATCTCCCTCAATACAGCACCACCAGTCATATTCCTCAATACAACACCACCAGTCACCTCCCTCAATACAACACCACCAGTCACCTCCCTCCTCCTGACTTTTCCTAAATATGTGTATTTTACACTTGAGCGTCTAGCAGTACTTTCAGACAAATATCAAAATAGACAAAAACTTTTCGAGCATTTCATCCTCAAAGTGCCACGATGGTTGACCATATGCATATTTAACAGTAGAATAGATGGGCCTCGAGGTTACAGCCTTATTGTAAAAATTATTAAATAGTTTTTATTATCCGACTTGGAGTAGGCTACACAGTGAGAGCATACGTCATTTACAATGACAAGACCAAGAGAAATGGATGCACATGCTGCGTTAGCGTTGCTACACGATCTGAATGAAAACGGCTCAGATGGCAGGGAAGAAATGAATCATGACATCTCTGATGATTATTATTCTGATTCATGCTGAATGGCTTTCCGTATCGGGCAGCAGGTGAGCAAGTGTCAGATAATGTTTGGCACGGATCAGATGACACGGCTGTACTAGGTGAAAGGAGCAACTCGCCCCTGGCCTGTTGCTGTGGTCCACAAAATGCTTGACTTGGCTGCTATCAACTCACACGTGTTGTTCAAGAAGTGCATGAACATCATCCATAAGCAGAAGAGACTTCTTCATCAGTCTGGCACATGGGCTACGTGACAGACATGTGAGGGCCAAGGCAGTAGCAAAGATTCCACGCAAGCCAATGCATGAGCCAAACTGCGAACAGCTCCCGGGGAGGAGAAACTGCCTGAGGGGCAGATGTACTCTAAAAAGAACCCGGATAACAGTTTCAGATGGAAGGGACTTGTTTGTGGGAAGTGTTGAAATCAAGTGAAAGTGACAAATATTTGGTGGCTGTTAGGACAAGGGATAACAGCTAAATGAGATCCAACTGTAGCGTGAAGACGCACGCTATACTGTAAGCACGAGTGAGGTTGCAAATAATGTGAAAATAACTGAATTCTATACTATTTTTGACCGCTGTCATATGCACACTTACATTTGAAGTCGGCAGTTTACATACACCTTCGCCAAATATATTTAAACTCAGTTTTTCACAATTCCTGACATTTAATCCTAGTAAACATTCCCTGACTTAGGTCAATTAGGATCACCACTTTATTTTAAGAATGTGAAATGTCAGAGTAATAGTGGAGAGAAGGATTTATTTCAGCTTTTATTTCTTTCATCACATTCTCAGTTTACATACACTCAATTAGTATTTGGTAGCATTGCCTTTAAATTGTTTAACTTGGGTCAACAATTTTGGGTAGCCTTCCACAAGCTTCCCACAATAAGTTGGGTGAATTTTGGCCCATTCCTCTGGACAGAGCTAGTGTAACTGAGTCAGGTTTGTAGGCCTCCTTGCTTGCACACACTTTTTCAGTTCTGCACGCAAATTTTCCACTGGATTGAGGTCAGGGCTTTGTGATGGCCACTCCAATACCTTGACTTTGTGGTCCTTAAGCCATTTTGCCACAACTTTGAAAGTATGCTTGGGGTCATTGTCCATTTGGAAGACCCATTTGCGACCAAGCTTTAACTTCCTGACTGATGTCTTGAGATGTTGCATCAATATATCCACATAATTTTCCTCCCACATGATGTCATCTATTTTGTGAAGTGCACCAGTCCCTTCTGCAGCAAAGCACCCCCACAACATGATGCAGCCATCCCCGTGCTTCACAGTTGGGATGGTGTTCTTCAGCTTGCAAGCCTCCCCCTTTTTCCTCTAAACATAACGTTGGTCATTATTGCCAAACAGTTCTATTTTTGTTTCATCAAAAAAGTACGAGCTTTGTCCCCATGTGCAGTTGCAAACCTTTTTTATGGTGTTGGAACAGTGGCCTCTTCCTTGCTGAGCGGCCTTTCAGGTTATGTTCATATAGGACTCATTTTACTGTGGATATAGATACTTTGGTACCTGTTTCCTCCAGCATCTTCACAAGGTCATTTGCTGATGTTCTGGGATTGATTTGCATTTTTCGCACCAAAGTACGTTAGGAGACAGAACGCATCTCCTTCCTGAGCGGTATGACGGCTGCGTGGTCCCATGGTGTTTATACTTGCGTACTATTGCTTGTACAGATTAACGTGGTAACTACAGGCCTTTGGAAATGAATCGCAAGGATGAACCAGACTTGTGGAGGTCCACCATTTTTCTTTTGATTTTCCCATGATGCCAAGTAAAGAGGCACCGAGTTTGAAGGTAGGCCTTGAAATACATCCACAAGTACACCTCCAATTGACTCAAATGATGTCAATTAGCCTATCAGAAGCTTCTAAAGCCATGACATCATTTTCTGGAATTCTCCAAGCTGTTCAAAGGCACAGTCAACTTAATGTATGTAAACTTCTGACCCACTGGAATTGTGATACAGTGAATTATAAGTGAAATAATCTGTCTGTAAACAATTGTTGGAAAAATTACTTGTGTCCTAACCGACTTGCCAAAACTATAGTTTGTTAACAAGAAATTTGTAGAGTGCTTGAAAAATGAGTTTTAATGACTCCAACCTGTGTATGTAAACGTCCGACTGTATATTTATTATAAGGCCATTGTCACGGATCCCTCTGGAACTGTGTCATTACACACACCTATTCCCATCGATTAGTAATTGTATAAGTGTGCCCTTTGTTCCCCATTGTCCGGTCGATTATTGTTCCCATGTCCGTTGGTCGTGTGAGTACCTGTGCTGTGCTGTGTTGTTTTGGCTTTCGTGCCGCTTGTATTGCGCAGATGATTACGGGTCTCGTTACCATGTGGAATCATTGTGTGTAGGTATGTTACGGGTCTCGCCCCGGTGTATTTATTCGAGGTATTGCTCGCTCTTTTGATTGGGTTTCAACCCTGTGTTTTGTATACGTGTTTTTTTTGGTCTTCGTTCTCGTGCCTTTTCATGGCTCGCTGTAAATTGGGTCAATAAAAAACCCTATTACGCAGTCTCCAGATCCATTTACACCAACTTGACAGGATAATCAACCATTAAGGGAGACAGCGGAAATTGCCTGTACGACGACGCTGCGACTGGTCCGTCGGAACTTCGCAGCTTCAACTGGCCTGTCTGACGCCGCCACAACCGGTCCGTCCGATGCCACTGAAACTGGTCCGCCCAACGCTGCCGGAACTTCGGTAGCGGCAACTGGCCTGTCCGACGAAGAAGCAACTTCGGCTGCTGCATCAGGTCCTGATCGAACCGCACTGCGTTACTGTGATCGTCCTCGGGGCCGGTGTAGTTGCGCTGCTTCTGCAGCGCGTTAGGGGGCGGGGTACTGTCACGGATCCCTGTCATTACACACACCTGGACCCCATTTCCCAGATTGTAATTGTATAAATGTGCCCTTTGGTTCACCATTGAGGGGTCGATTATTGTTCCCATGTCCGTTGGTCGTGTGAGTACCTGTGCTGTGTTTTGGCTTTCGTGCAGCTTGTGTTGCGCAGATGATTACCGGTCTCGTCCCGTGTAGAATCATTTTGTGAGTGTATGTTACGGGTCTCGCCCCGTGTAGAATCATTTTGTGCGTGTATGTTAAGGGTCTCGCCCCGTGTAGAATCATTTTGTGCATGTATGTTACGGGTCTCGCCCTGTGTAGAATCATTTTGTGCATGTATGTTACGGGTCTCGCCCCGGTGTATTTATTTGAGGTACTCCTCGCTAACCTGGCTAGCACACTATGCAGCGTTTTTTAGCTAGCCTGGTCTCGAAATCCACGTAAGACTGGGTCACGGAGGTGGGACCCGGACTCTTCTGGGAAGAGAAGCAGACACAGGCGGCGGGGGATACCCACAGAACCTAGTCGCTCTGCTCGTCCTTCTGCAGCTTGCCTGCCAATGCATGCTTGTCCCAACCCACGTTTTGACAACTGAATGGGAACTTGCCTGCCCGCCCATTTGATCAATGCCAAATACATTTGATTGACAACTAGGAGTGGGTTTGTAAATTGCCTCCAGTGTGTCAGAGTGTGCTCTGGGTTGTTTGTAAATTCAGAGCGTTGTCAGATTGTCTGTTTGTAAATTCAGAGCATTTCGCTCTCCGAGCGTTCAGGACACAGACTGCACGATTTATCACTGGATGCTCTAGCCAGAGGAGTATGGTTGAGCCAAGCGTTCCTCCCACAGAGCTGGTTAGGCTGTTTACATGTTTTCTGCCTATCTTACTGACACTATTCATATTCAGCAGGTGTTGCATGTTTGCAAATCCATCAGTTATTCTTCGCACTGGCACACTCAGATGAGAGTGCTCTGAAATCGGATTAGATACCCAGAGTGAATTTACGAATGTAAGAGGTATGCTAACTGAATAACAGTCGTTCAAGTTCAGCATAGCTAGCTAGCTGGATAGCAAAGCAACCAGACACTACGGAACACAAAGCTTTTACTATCTAATCTTGGAATATACAAGGTCTGAAGTCATTTACCTTTGGCCTAAAGAGCAGCAATCCAGACTTCATCAAAGAAATTGCAAATACAGACATTGTTATCCTACAAGAAACGTGGTATAGAGGAGACGGACCCACTGGTTGCCCTCTAGGTTACAGAGAGCTGGTAATCCCATCCACCAATCTACCAGGTGTGATACAGGGAAGAGACTCAGGAGGAATGATCATTTGGTATAGAGCAGACCTAACCCACTCTATTAAATTAATCAAATCAGGAGCATTTTACATCTGGCTAGAAAAAATAAGGAAATTATCTCAACAGAGAAGATTGTCCTCATTTGGGCCTCCTATATCCCCCCAATATAATCCCCAAACGTTAACGATGACAGCTTCTCCAGCCTAGAAGGGGACATAAACCATTTACAGGCCCAGGGACATGTACTAGTCTGTGGTGATCTAAATGCCAGAACTGGACAAGAACCTGACACTCTCAACACACAGGGGGACAAACACCTACCTGGAGGTGAGATCATCTAAATTCCAAGCAGTCAGACATATTTGTCTTTGTCCTGTCATGTCCCTTGTATATATCTTTTAAAATATTTTTCTTTGCATATCTTTTACAAATATTTCTTCTAAATACTCTCCTGCAACCCGCCTCACCCAATGTGGCGTGGATCTGTTTTTGCTAAAGTATTTCTACTTACTTCGGATCTGGAATCCTTCAACTGAAGCTAGCCAGCTAACTAGCTAACTAGCTACATAGGTCCGTTATGCTCTGGTTTGAGTCACCTTGTTCGAACTGGCGAGAGCTTTCCGAGCTAAAGGTTGGCTGATGACCTCTAGCAGTGGTAACTGCTTGCTTGCTACCCCTGGTCTGCTAACTGCTAGCTTGCTACCCCTGGTCTGCTAACTGCTAGCTTGTTAGCCCCGGCCTACTAACTGCTAGCTTGTTAGCCTCGGCCTGCTAACTGTCTGAATCGCCGTTTTCCCAGCCAGCCCAACCACTCACTGGACCCATATGATCATTTGGCTACGCATGCCTCTCCCTACGCATGCCTCAGTGAGCAAACCACTGCTAGAGGTCATCAGCCAACCTTTGGCTCGGAAAGCTCTCGCCAGTTCGAACAAGGTGACTCAAACCAGAGCATAACGGACCTATTTTTCTCTCCATATCCCCAGATTCCTACAGCAAACTCTGAACCTTTTCATCTGGATCTTCGCAACTAGCTAACTGCAATCCCGGATGACGACATCTGGCTAGCGTTTCCCTCCCGGAGCAAGCACCAATTAGCCTGAAGCTAGCCCGGCTAGGGCTCCTGGGCTACCACAGAAGCCCACTCCTGGGCTACAATATCCGGACCCCTTGTACTGCCGGTACGGGGCACGGAACCCGATCCTCTACGACTGGAAAACCGATATAATCTGCCCGAGGATTCCAACAGGCCCCTGAGGCGCGACGTACGCTGGAGGCCCATTCTGCTAACTGCGGCCTGCTAGCTATCTAGAGCTACTTAGAACCTTACTAATCCACGACTGGTCTATCGATGTCACCGCACGATGAGGCAAAAACAGACTTTCCTCCATCGCGACGTCCCCCAAAGGCCCGTCTGCTAACTTGCTAGCCCCGGTCTGCTAACTGCTAGCTTGCTAGCCCCGGTCTGCTAACTGCTAGCTTGTTAGCCCCGGTCTGCTAACTGCTAGCTTGTTAGCCCCGGTCTGCTAACTGCTTGCTTGCTACCCCTGGTCTGCTAACTGCTAGCTTGCTACCCCTGGTCTGCTAACTGCTAGCTTGTTAGCCCCGGCCTACTAACTGCTAGCTTGTTAGCCTCGGCCTGCTAACTGTCTGAATCGCCGTTTTCCCAGCCAGCCCAACCACTCACTGGACCCATATGATAATTTGGCTACGCATGCCTCTCCCTAATATCAATACGCCTCGTCTGTTACTGTCCAGGTTAGGTATTACTGTCTTATTTCACGGTAGAGCCTCTAGCCCTGCTCAATATGCCTTAACCAACCATGTTGTTCCACCTCGTACATATGCGATGACATCACCTGGTTTAAACGTCTCTAGAGACAATATCTCTCTCATCATTACTCAATGCCTAGGTTTACCTCCAATGTACTAAAATCCTAACTTTCCTTTGTCTGTACACTATGCCTTTGAATCTATGCTATCATGCCCAGAAATCTGCTCCTTTTACTCTCTGTTCCGAACGTGCTAGACGGCCAGTTCGTATAGCCTTTAGCCGTACCCTTAACATACTTCTCCTCTGTTCCTCTGCTGATGTAGAGGTTAATCCAGGTCCTGCAGTGCCTAGCTTCACTCCCACTCCCCAGGTGCTCTCATTTGTTGACTTCTGTAACCGTAAAGGCCTTGGTTTCATGCATGTTAACATTAGAAGCCTACTCCTTAAGTTTGTTTTACTCGATGCTTTAGCACACTCTGCCAACCCGGACAGACAACCAAAAACACTGAAATCTCCATCCATAACTATAACATTTTCCGCCAAAATAGAAATGCCAAAGGGGCGGTGTTGCAATCTACTGCAAAGATAGCCTGCAGAGTTCTGTCTTACTATCCAGGTCTGTACCCAAGCTAAAAATTCACCTTTCCAGAAACAATTCTCTCACCGTTGCCGCTTGCTATAGGCCACCCTCTGCCCCAGCTGTGCCCTCAACACCATATGGGAATTGATTGCCCCCCATCTATCTTCTGAGCTCGTGCGATTAGGTGACCTAAACTGGGACATGCTTAACACCCCGTCCATCGTATAATGTAAGCTCGATGCCCTCAATTTCACACAAATTATCAATAAACCTACCAGGTGCAACCCCAAAGCCGTAAACACGGGCACCCTCATAGATATCATCCTAACTAACTCGCCCTCCAAATACACCTCTGCTGTTTTCAATCAAGATCTCAGAGATCACTGCCTCATTACCTGCATGCATAATGGGTCTGCGATCAAACGACCACCCCTCATCACTGTAAAATGCTCCCTAAAACACTTCTGCAAGCAGGCCTTTCTAATCAACCTGGCCGGGGTATCCTGGAATGACATTGACCTCATCCCGTCAGTAGAGGATGCCTGGTTATTCTTTAAAAGGGCCTTCCTCACCATTTTCAATAAGTATGCAACATTTTTAAAAAATTAAACCAGGAATAGAAATAGTCCTTGGTTCCCTCCAGACCTGTCTGCCCTTGACCAGCACAAAAACATCCTGTGGCGTTCTGCATTAGCATCGAATAGCCCCCGTGATATGCAACTTTTCAGGGAAGTTAGGAACAAATATACAAAGACAGTTAGGCAAGCTAAGGCTAGCTTTTTCAAACAGAAATTGGCATACTGTAGTACTAACTCAAAAAAGTTCTGGGACACTGTAAAAACCATGGAGAATAAGAGCATCTCCTCCAAGCTGCCCACTGCTTTGAGGCTAGGAAACACTGTTACCACCACTATAATTGAGAATTTCAATAAGCATTTCTCTACGGCGTGGCATGCTTTCCACCTGGCTACCCCTACCTCAGTCAAATGCATCCTCCACAGCAACCCGCCCAAGCCCCCACCATTTCTCCTTCACCAAAATCCAGACAGCTGATGTTCTGAAAGAGCTGCAAAATCTGGACCCCTACAAATCAGCCAGGCTAGACAATCTGGACCCTCTCTTTCTAAAATTATCTGCCGAAATTTTGCAACCCCTATTACTAGCCTGTTCAACCTCTCTTTCGTATCATCTGAGACTCCCAAAGATGGGAAAGCTGCCGCGGTCATCCCCCTCTTCAAAGGGGGTGACACTCTAGACCCAAACTGCTACCGACCAAAATCTATCCTACCCTGCCTTTCTAAGGTCTTCGAAAGCCAAGTTAACAAACATATATCCGACCATTTGGAATCCCACCATACCTTCTCCGCTATGCAATCTGGTTTCAGAGCTAGTCATGGGTGCACCCCAGCCACGCTCAAGGTCCTAAACGATATCATAACCTCCATCGATAAGAGACATTACTGTGCAGCCGAATTCATCAACCTGGCCAAGGCTTTCGACTATGTCAATCACCACATTTTTATTGGCAGACTCGACAGCCTTGGTTTCTCAAATGATTGGCTCGCCTGGTTTAACAACTACTTCTCTGATAGAGCTCAGTGTGTCAAATCGGAGGGCCTGTTTTCTGGACCTCTGGCAGTCTCTATGGGGGTGCCACAGGGTTCAAATCTTGGGCCGACTCTCTTCTCTGTATACATCAATGATGTCGCTCTTGCTGCTGGTGATTCTCTGATCCACCTCTACGCAGACGACACCATTCTGTATTCTTCTGGCCCCTCTTTGGACACTGTGTTAACTAACCTCCAGACGAGCTTCAATGCCATACAACTATCCTTCCATGGCCTCCAACTGCTCTTAAATGCAAGTAAAACTAAATGCATGCTATTCAATCGATCACTGACCGCACCTGCCCGCCCGTCCAGCATCACTGCTCTGGACGGCTCTGACTTAGAATATGTGGACAACTACAAATACCTAGGTGTCTGGTTAGACTGTAAACTCTCCTTCCAGACTCACATTAAGCATCTCCAACCCAAAATTAAATCTAGAATCGGCTTCCTATATTGCAACAAAGCGTCCTTCACAAACATCCCCTCGTAAAACTGACTTTCCTACCAATCCTCGACTTCGGCGATGTCATCTATAAAATAGCCTCCAACACTCTACTCAAGAAATTGGATGCAGTCTATCACAGTGCCATACGTTTTGTCACCAAAGCCCCATACAGTACCCACCACTGCGACCTGTACGCTCTTTTTGGCTGGCCCTCGCTTCATACTCGTCGCCAAACCCACTGGCTACAGGTTATCTACAAGTCTCTGCTAGGTAAAGCCCCGCCTTATCTCAACTCACTGGTCACCATAGCAGCACCCACTCTTAGCACGAGCTCCAGCAGGTATAACTCACTGGTCACCCCCAAAGCCAATTCCTCCTTTGGCTGCCTTTCCTTCCAGTTCTCTGCTGCCAATGACTGGAACGAATGGCAAAAATCACTGAAGCTGGAGACTCATATCTTCCTCACTAGCTTTAAGCACCAGAGCAGCTCACAGATCACTGCACCTGTACACAGCCCATCTGTATACAGCCCATCTATCTACCTCATCCCAATACTGTATTTATTTATTTATTTATCTTGCTCCTTAGCACCCCAGTATCTCTACTTGCACATTCATCTTCTGCACGTCTACCATTCCAGTGTTTAATTGCTATATTGTAATTACTTCGCCACCATGGCCTATTTATTGCCTTAACTCCCTTATCTTACCTCATTTGCACTCACTGTATATAGACTTTTTCTTTTCTGTTTTTTTCTACTGTATTATTGACTGTATGTTTTGTTTATTCCATGTGTAACTCTGTGTTGTTGGATGTGTCGAATTGCTATGCTTTATCTTGGCCAGGTCGCAGTTGCAAATGATAACTTGTTCTCAACTAGCCTACCTGGTTAAATAAAGGTGAAATAAAAAATAAAAATAAAAATTGACAATCAAATACAATAAAATAAAAGCAGTCTTCTCATGCTTTGTTGATTATAAAAAGCTTTTGACTCAATTTGGCATGAGAGTCTGCTATATAAGTGGATGGAAAGGGGTGTTGGGAGTAAAACATACAACATTATTAAATCAATGTAAACAATCAACAAGTGCAAAAACCACACATTTCTTTCCACAGGGCCGTGGGGTGAGACAGGGATGCAGCTTGAGCCACACCCTCTTCAACATATACCAATTGGCGAGGGTACTAGAAACGTCTGCAGCAGCCGGCCTACGAGACTCTGAAGTTAAATGTCTACTGTTTGCTGATGATCTGGAGCTTCTGTCCCCAACCAATGAGGGCCTACAGCAGCACCTAGATCTTCTGCACAGATCCTGTCAGCCTTGTGCCCTGACAGTGAATCTCAGTACGACAAAAGTAATGGTGTTCCAAAAAAGGTCCAGTTGTCAGGACCACAAATAAAAATGTAATCTAGAGAGCATTGCCCTAGAACACACAAAAACTATACCTACCTCAGTCTAAACATCAGCACCACAGGTAACTTCCAAAAAGCTGTGAACGATTTGAGAGACAAAGCAAGAAGGGGATTTTACGCCATCAAAAGGAACATAAAATTCAACATCCCAATTAGGATCTGGCTAAAAATACTTGAATCAGTGATATAATGCATTGCCCTTTATCATTGTGAGGTCAGGTTTCCGATTACCAACATCAAAATGAGACTCTGCATACAGAATTCTGCAAAAACATCCTCCGTGTACAAGATAAAGCACCAAATAATGCATGCAGAGCAGAATTAGGACAACACCCATTAACGAAAAGAGCCATTCAATTCTACAACCACCTAAAAGGAAGCAATTCCCAAAACTTCCATAACAAAGCCTTCACCTACAGAAAGATACATCTAGAGAAAAGTCCCCTCAGCAAGCTGGTACTGGGGCTCTGTTCACAAACACAAACAGACTCCAGCCCCAGGATATGAACACAATTAGACCAAAACATATCATGAGAAAACAAAAAGAATATTGGAAAGAATTAACCAGAAAACTGTGCAAACTGGAATCTATTTGGCCCTAAACCGAGAGTACACAGTGGCAGAATACCTGACCACTGTGACTGACACAAAATGAAGGAAAGCTTTGACTATGTACAGACTCAGTGAGCATAACCTTGCTATTGAGAGAGGTCACTGTAGGCAGACCTGGCTCTCGAGAAAAGACAGGCTATGTGAACACTGGCGACAAAATTAGATGGAAACTGAGCTGCACTACCTAACCTCCTGCCAAATGTATGACCATATTAGAAACACATATTTTCCTCAGATTACACAGACCCACAAATAATTTGAAAACAAATCCAACTCCAATATGCATAAGGTGAAATGCCACAGTGTGACGTCACAGCAGCAAGATTCATGACCGGTTGCCACAAGAATTTTATTTAACTTGGCAAGTCAGTTAAGAACAAATTCTTAGTTACAATGACAGCCTATGAACAGCAGGTTAACTGCATTGTTCAGGGGCAGAACTAGATATTTTTTACCTTGTCAGCTCGGGGATATGATCTAGCAACCTTTTGGTTACTGGCCCAACACTCTAACCACTAGTATACCTGCCGCCTCAAAGACAAGGGAAACCAGTGAAGAACAAACACCATTCTAAATACAACCCATATTTATGTTTATTAATTTTCCTTTTTGTACTTCAACTATTTGCACATTGTTACAACACTGTAGATTGCCATAATATCATTTGGAATGTTTACTGTTAATTTCTGATTTCAGTTTTATTCATTATCTATTTCACTAGCTTTGTCAATGCAGACATATGTTTCCCATGCCAAGAAACACCATTGAATTGAGAGAGACAATCCAGAGACAGTTCAATATGATCGTAAATTAATAGTGTAAAAGTCAGACCACCCACCTCACCAGACCGCATCTGTTCAATTAACCGCTATTGTGACAGGCTCATTGTGCTACCAGTCTCGGGGCACCGCTGCAACCAATGAATGGAAAGCAACAGGTTGAAAACAGAGCTTTGAAACCTCAAGTGGCATTAAACTCTTACATTCATCTGCCATCCATTAATCAACAGGAGGGCCTCTAGCTATTTATCTGTCTCCACTGTCATTAACCATTCATGTAATCACATACATGATTGCACCTTCAGTACACAGGCCTACATATATTCAAAGTCACGATGCAGTCTGCATCTCCCCCGCCCCATTACATCCTGTTTATTGAGCAGGACCAGAAACAGAACCCTCCATCTCTTCTTTAGCTCTAGACCTATTTTCATCTGTCAAACACCCAGCCAGCAACACATCACCGTCACTGGAGAGCTTACGAGGGCTTTTTGAGGCCTGATCACTAGAAGCATATGGCTAACGCTGGCCCTGCTCCATTCCTACTCCCTTCCTGACCCAAAGACCAAACGTAATGCATGAAATGTATGGATCAACACATAGAGAGAGGGGGGTGGGGGTAGAAGGGGGAATAGAGGGAGAAAGAGGCAGAGATGGAGGGGAGTGGCCCCTCCCCCCATTTTTACGCTGCTGCTCCTCTCTGTTTATTATCTATGCACTTTACCTCTACCTACATGTACACTACCGTTAAAAAGTTTGTGTTCACTTAGAAATGTCCTTGTTTTTGAAAGAAAAGCACATTTTTTGTTGATTAAAATAACATCAAATTGATCAGAAATACAGTGAAGAGGCGACTCCGGTATACTGGCCTTCTAGGCAGAGTTCCTCTGTCCAATGTCAACAGTGAAGAGGCGACTCCGGTATACTGGCCTTCTAGGCAGAGTTCCTCTGTCCAGTGTCTGTATTATTTTGCCCATCTTAATATTTTATTTTTATTGGCCAGTCTGAGATATGGCTTTTTCTTTGCAACTCTGCCTAGAAGGCCAGCATCCCGGAGTCGCCTCTTCACTGTTGACATTGAGACTGGTGTTTTGCAGGTACTATTTAATGGAGCTGCCAGTTGAGGACTTGTGAGGCATCTGTTTCACAGACTAGACACTCGATTGTACTTGTCCTCTTGCTCAGTTGTGCACCAGGGCCTCCCATTCCTCTATTTTTTCTGGTTTGAGACAGTTTGCGCTGTTCTGTGTAGGGAGTAGTACACAACGTTGTACAAGATCTTCAGTTTCTTGGCAATTTCTCGCATGGAATAGCCTTCATTTCTCAGAACAAGAATAGACTGACTAGTTTCAGAAGAAAGTTATTTGTTTCTGGCCATTTTGAGCCTGTAATTGAACCCACAAATGCTGATGCTCCAGATACTCAACTAGTCTAAAGAAGGACAGTTGTATTGCTTCTTTAATCAGGACAACCGTTTTCAGCTGTGCTAACATAATTGCAAAAGGGTTTTCTAATGATAAATTAGCCTTTTAAAATGATATACTTGGATTAGCTAACACAACATGCCATTGGAACACAGGAGTGATGATTGCTGATAATGGGCCTATGTAGGCCTATGTAGATATTCCATAAAAGAATCTGCCGTTTCCAGCTACAATAGTCATTGACAACATTAACAATGTCTACACTGTATTTCTGATCAATTTGATGTTATTTTATAAAACAAGGACATTTCTAAGTAATCCCACATTTTGGAATGGTAGTGTACATTTTACCTAAATTACATTGACTAACCTGTGCCTCCGCACATTGACTCTGTACTGGTACTGTTCTGCCTGCGGCTATGTAACCCTGACTTATTTACTGGACGTGTTACCTTGTCCCGGACCTGCTGTTTCAACTCTCTCTCCCTCTACTGCACATGCTATTTTGACCTCTGAATGCCAAGTGACATTTACTCCAGATGTACTGGCCTGTTGCACCCTCTACAACCACTGTGATTATTATTTGACAGTGCTGGTCATCTATGAATATTTGAACATCTTGGAGAACAATCGGCCTTAATGGCCATGTACTGTTATAATCTCCACCCGGCACAGCCAGAAGGGGACTGGCCACCCCTCAGAGCCTTGTTCCACTCTAGGTTTCTTCCTAGGTTTCTTCCTAGGTTCCTGCCTTTCTAGGGAGTTTTTCCCTAGTCACCGTGCTTCTACACCTGCATTGCTTGCTGCTTGGGGTTTTAGGCTGGGTTTCTGTATAGCACTTTGTGACATCTGCTAATGTAAAAGGACTTTATAAATACATTTGATTGATTGATTGATATAGCCTCACTACTGTTGTTTTATTGTTGCTATTTAATTATTTGTTATTTTTCTATTTTCTTTTTTTTTTTCTCTCTTTTTTAATTATTTATTTACTTAAGTATATTTAGCAAATACTTTCTTAATACTTATTTTTTTCTTAAAACTGCATTGTTGGTTAAGGGCTTGTATGTAAGCATTTTACTGTAAGGTCTACCTACACCTGTTGTATTCAGCGCGTGTGACAGATAACATTTGATTTGATTTGATTTGATTTGAGATGTTGTTTGCGCTGACCAACATAATTACAGCAACACTGGTAACAGTAACAATGTGTTGCCCAACAACAGAGGGAAGCCCTCTAGAGTGCTTCTATCCATCCCTTTATTGCAGAGAATACTTAGTCCTCATATTGGTGTGCCAAGCCATCTCTAATCAAACCCAACAGAAACAAGCGTCTAAACCTAAAATATTTATTTAGTTAAAACATAATCCAATGAAGCGTAGTTTGGTGGGATCCGTGACTAGACCTTCTCCTCCCAAACTTCCCTCGACAAACAACACCACAGACATCCCTCCAGTTGTGATTGCGGATCACGCATACACTGATGTGGTGTAGTTCGGGTGTGGTCTGGGAGTGGTCAGGAAGTGGTCTGGGAGTGGTCATGGTGTGGTCTGGGAGTGGTCTGGGTGTGGTCTGGAAGTGGTCTGAGAGTGTTCATGGTGTGGTCTGGGTGTGGTCAGGAAGTGGTCTGAGAGTGCTCATGGTGTGGTCTGGGTGTGGTCTGGGTGTGGTCTGGTTGTGGTCTGGAAGTGGTCAGGAAGTGGTCTGAAAGTGCTCATGGTGTGGTGTCGTGGCAGAATCAGAATTCTTTAGGTAACATTTATAAATAAGATGTTTTATTCATTTTATTGCATGCTTATGTGAGATATTTGTCATTAGAATGTCTTCTTTTGGATAATACTGTTTGCAGTTTTCAGTTATACCTTTCCTGCTAGGGCTAAGTTACATTGGGCCCCAGAGAGGGGAAAGGTTAGTCTTATCTGTGAATGTGTCTGTAAACTATTCCTAAACCATGTGAAGGGATGGGGTGATAAATGGGGAACCAGATAGGTGGCTCCACAATATCTGTGTGCCAGTCACTGTCTCTCTGTGATCTTGTCCAGGAGGGAGTGTCTAAAATGACAATTGATATATACCATTGGTATATGTCTTGGTACTATTTTGTACCAAGAACGAGATAAGAGATTTGTTTAGGAGACCAAACTGAACGATAATTTATAGCTAAATACTGTCTGGCGATGGGATACTCCTCTCTCAAGTAAAATCTTTCTTTGTATAATGTTCTTAAGATCTGCTATTTGTCATGTCGACTAGGGGGGTGGATCTTTGCTATAAAGTATCTAATTTGCCATTATGTTGGCCCCTTTCAGAGAATTCATTTATAGACACTGAATTGATCTTAGAGTCACAGTGTTGTGATGGAGCTCATATAATTAAAGATGGACTTTATGATAACTCTGTCTTGTGTGTGGTTTGCTCTCTTGTGATTTGGTAATACAGGAAATTTCCATTACAGTGGTCTGGAAGTGGTCTGGGTGTGGTCTGGGAGTGGTCTAGTTGTGGTCTGGGAGTGGTCTGGGAGTGATCTGGTTGTGGTCTGGGAGTGGTCTGGGAGTGGTCTGGGAGTGGTCTGGTTGTGGTCTGGGAGTGGTCTGGGAGTGGACTGGGAGTGGTCTGGTTGTGGTCTGGGAGTGGTCTGGGAGTGGTCTGGTTGTGGTCTGGGAGTGTCTGGGAGTGGTCTGGTTGTGGTCTGGGAGTTGTCTGGTTGTGGTCTGGGAGTGGTCTGGGTGTGGTCTGGGTAGGGTTGTGGCAGTCACAAAATTTAGTCAGCCGGTGATTGTCAAGCAATAACTGCTGGTCTCACTGCAATTTACCGTTAATAAACATTAACACATTTAGCATCTCCTGGCTTCCACAAATAACATACATGCCACTAATGCAGACCTATGGAACGTTTACATTTTTAAAATGTAATAAATCTAATAGGTCCATGTAATATATCCTACACTTTCACAATAAATCCATTATTTATTTTAGACAGGTCTAAAGAAAATGTAGTCCATTTCAGATTAACAGAATAGTATAGTCTGACTTGTCTTTGTCCTGATCTGGATATACCATATGGCTGTGGGCTACACTAATTCCTTAAGCAGACAAGATTTAATTAGAATTCCGTGGCATTATTTAATATTATTTTATAGTATGAAGAATACAATTGAACAAAGCTGAATAAAATAGAAAGGATATTTTCTCCAAACGTTTCAGGGAGTGCGCACATGCGAGTGCGCACATGCGACTAGTCTGTGTTGAGCAGTTAACAAAAAATAGTTAGAGTTATTAATGTAACTTTAGTTGTTCTACAAATGTTGGGCTATATGTTTAGATTTCTAATACATTGTAAGGCTGCATGATGCAACTCTAATGATGATTTGAAAAAAGTCGCTTGAAGGCTGTACACACTTCATCAGTCTCTCATTCACAATTTGACAAGCACTTGATAATGCCTCGAATTTCCCGGCGACATCCTCATGTGGCCGTAATGCACCCTAAAAAAATCCACGCATCTCCCTGAGTGCTGCTTGCACCAAATCACCACTCACTCACACGGATTTTCATCACGTGATCCAGTCTTTCTCACAGGCCACAAGTGAAGACAGACACATCGGGGACGCAACTGCGCGTATCCTTATACAATTCCGAGGTGCATATTGAAGATATTGGAAGAACTGTCCACATTTACATTTCGTCAGCCAACAAAATGTGTAGGGGCATTGGTTATTGGAGGTAGTATGTACATGTAGGTAGAGTTATTAAAGTGACGATGCATAGATGACAACAGAGAGTAGCAGTGGTGCAAAGAGGTGGTGGGGGGCCAATACAAATAGTCTGGGTAGCCACTTGACAAGATGTTCAGTAGTCTTATGGCTTGGGGGTAGAAGCTTTTTAGAAGGCTCTTGGGCCTAGACATGGCACTCCGGTACCGCTTGCCGTGCGGTAGCAGAAGAGAACAGTCTATGACTAGGGTGGCTGGAGTCTTTGACCATTTTTAGGGCCTTCCTCAGACACCGCCTGGTATAGAGTTCCTGGATGGCAGGAAGCTTGGCCCCAGTGATGTAGTGGGCCGTTCGACTACCCTCTGTAGTGCCTTGCGGTTGGAGGCCGAGCAGTTGCCATACCAGGCAGTGATGCAACCAGCCAGGATGCTCTAGATGGTGCAGCTGTAGAACCTTTCGAGGATCTGAGGACCCATACCAAATCTTTTCAGTCTCCTGAGGGGGAATAGGTTTTGTTGTGCCCTCTTCACGACTGTCATGGTGTGCTTGAACAATGTTAGTTTGTTGGTGATGTGGACACCAAGGGACTTGAAGCTCTCAACCTGCTCCACTGCAGCCCCGTCAATGAGAATGGGGCTGTGCTCTTTCCTCTTTTTCCTGTAGTCCACAATCATCTCCTTTGTATTGATCACATTGAGGTAGAGGTGGTTGTCCTGGCACCACACGGTCAGGTCTCTGACCTCCTCCCAATAGGCTGTCTTTTCGTTGTCGGTGATCAGGGCAATTTAATGATGGTGTTGGAGTCGTGCCTGGCCGTGCAGTCATGAGTGAACAGGGAGTACAGGAGGGGACTGAGCACGCAACCCTGAGTGGCCCCTGTGTTGTGGATCAGCGTGGCGGATGTGTTGTTACCTATCTTTACCACCTGGGGGCGGTCCATCAGAAATTCCAGGATACAGTTGCAGAGGGAAGTGTTTAGTCCCAGGGTCCTTAGCTTATTGATGAGCTTTGAAGGCACTATGGTGTTGAACGCTGAGCTATGGTCAGTGAATAGCATTCTCACATAGGTGTTCCTTTTGTCCAGGTGAGAAAGGGCAGTGTGGAGTGCAATGGAGATTGCATCATCTGTGGATCTGTTGAGGGCGGTATGCAAATTGGAGTGGGTCTAGGGATTCTGGGATGATGGTGTTGATGTGAGCCATAACCAGCCTTTCAAGGCACTTCATGGCTTCAGACATGAGTGCTATGGGTCGGTAGTCGTTTAGACAGGTTACCTTAGTGTTCTTGGGCACAGGAACTATGGTAGTCTGCTTAAAACATGTTGGTATTACAGACTCAGACTGGGAGAGGTTGAAAATGTCAGTGAAGACACTTGTCAATTGGTCGGAGTACATGTCCTGGTAATCCATCTGGCCCGCCGGCCTTCTGAATGTTGACCTGTTTAAAGGTCTTACTTACATCGGCTGCGGAGTGCATGATCACACAGTCTTCCGGAACAGCTGGTGCTCTCATGCATGTTTCAGTGTTATTTACCACGAAGCGAGCATAGAAGTAGTTCAGCTCGTCTGGTAGACTCGTGTCAATTGGTCAGCTCTCGGCTGTTCTTCCCCTTATTGTCTGTAATGGTTTGCAAGCTCTGCAAAATCCAGCGAGCGTCAGAGCCAGTGAAGTACGATTTGTTCTTGGTCCTATATTGACGCTTTGCGTGTTTGAGGGCTCGTAGGAGGGCATAGCGGGATTTCTTATAAGGTTCCGGGTTAGAGTCCCGCACCTTGAAACCGGCAGCTCTAGCCTTTAGCTCAGTGCGGATGCTGCCTGTGATCCATGGCTTCTGGTTGAGGTATGTAAGTACGGTCACTGTGGGGACGACGTCATCGATGCACTTATTGATGAAGCCAATGACTGATGTGGTGTACTCCTCAATGCCATCGGAGTAATCGCGGAACGTATTCCAGTCTGTGCTAGCAAAACAGTCCTGTAGCTTAGCATCTGCTTCATCGGACCACTTTTTTATTTGCTTGTAAGCAGGAATCAGGAGGATAGAATTATGGTCAGATTTGCCAAAGGGAGGGCGAGGGAGGGCTTTGTATGCAAAAAAGTATTTAGTCAGCCACCAATTGTGCAAGTTCTCCCACTTAAAAAGATGAGAGAGGCCTGTAAGTTTCATCATATGTACACTTCAACTATGACAGACAAAATTAGAAAAAAAATCCAGAAAATCACATTGTAGGATTTTTTATGAATTTCTTTTATTACCTTTATTTAACTAGGCAAGTCAGTTAAGAACAAATTCTTATTTTCAATGACAGCGTAGGAACAGTGGGTTAATTGCCTGTTCAGGGGCAGAACGACAGATTTGTACCTTGTCAGCTCAGGGATTTGAACTTGCAACCTTTCGGTTACTAGTCCAATGCTCTAACCACTAGGCTACCCTGCAAATTATGGTGGAAAATAAGTATTTGGTCACCTACAAACAAGCAAGATTTCTGGCTCTCAAAGACCTGTAACTTCTTCTTTAAGAGGCTCCTCTGTCCTCCACTCGTTACCTGTATTAATGGCACCTGTTTGAACTTGTTATCAGTATAAAAGTACCTGTCCACAACCTCAAACAGTCACACTCCAAACTCCACTATGGCCAAGACCAAAGAGCTGTCAAAGGACACCAGAAACAAAATTGTAGACCTGCACCAGGCTGGGAAGACTGAATCTGCAATAGGTAAGCAGCTTGGTTTGAAGAAATCAACTGTGGGAGCAATTATTAGGAAATGGAAGATATACAAGACCACTGATAATCTCCCTCGATCTGGGGCTCCACGCAAGATCTCACCCTGTGGGGTCAAAATGATCACAAGAACGGTGAGCAAAAATCCCAGAACCACACGGGGGGACCTAGTGAATGACCTGCAGAGAGCTGGGACCAAAGTAACAAAGCCTACCATCAGTAACACACTACGCCGCCAGGGACTCAAATCCTGCAGTGCCAGACGTGTCACCCTGCTTAAGCCAGTACATGTCCAGGCCCGTCTGAAGTTTGCTAGAGAGCATTTGGATGATCCAGAAGAAGATTGGGAGAATGTCATATGGTCAGATCAAACCAAAATATAACTTTTGGGTAAAAACTCAACTCGTCGTGTTTGGAGGACAAAGAATGCTGAGTGGCATCCAAAGAACACCATACCTACTGTGAAGCATGGGGGTGGAAACATCATGCTTTGGGGCTGTTTTTCTGCAAAGGGACAAGGACGACTGATCCGTGTAAAGGAAAGAATGAATGGGGCCATGTATCGTGAGATTTTGAGTGAAAACCTCCTTCCATCAGCAAGGGCATTGAAGATGAAACGTGGCTGGGTCTTTCAGCATGACAATGATCCCAAACACACTGCCTGGGCAACGAAGGAGTGGCTTCGTAAGAAGCATTTCAAGGTCCTAGAGTGGCCTAGCCAGTCTCCAGATCTCAACCCCATAGAAAATCTTTGGAGGGAGTTGAAAGTCCGTGTTGCCCAGCAACAGCCCCAAAACATCACTGCTCTGGAGGAGATCTGCATGGAGGAATGGGCCAAAATACCAGCAACAGTTTGTGAAAACGTTGCCAACAAAGGGTATATAACAAAGTATTGAGATAAACTTTTGTTATTGACCAAATACTTATTTTCCATCATAATTTGCAAATAAATTCATTAAAAATCCTACAATGTGATTTTCTGGATTTTTTTTTCTCATTTTGTCTGTCATAGTTGAAGTGTACCTATGACGAAAATTACAGGCCTCTCTCATCTTAAGTGGGAGAACTTGCACAATTGGGGGCTGACTAAATACTTTTTTGCCCCACTGTATATGGTTGCACATTTAACATGCTGATAGAAATTTGGTAAAACTGATGTAAGTTTCCCTGCAATAAAGTCCCTGTCTACTAGGAGTGGACATTTTATTTGTTTGCTTAAGGTCGGAATACAGCTCATTCAATGCTGACTTTGTGCCAGCCTCTGACTGTGGTAGTATGTAAACAGCTACAAAGAATACAGATGAAAACTCTCTCGGTTTGTAGTGTGGTCTACAGCTTATCATGTGATACTCTACGACGGTAGTGGCAACATTATGTACCAAATAAGTTACAAACAACAAAAATAAGCGAACAAAAAAACACAATAGGCTGGGGGCACGTAAAACGTCTGCCATCTTCTCCAGCGCCATCTTACGGGATGCATGGGCAAGGCTACATGAGACGTGCCACTATGACTTGAAAAAGTAAAAAAAAATGCATGGTTTCTTGCCTTATGATGGGCATCATTCACAAGTGATAATATATCATTCACAAGTGATAGGCTAATAGTTTCACCCATCAGACTATACTTTATTTAATCTTGTCTTTACATATACTAAATAATATACAGTGCCTTCATAAAGTATTCAGACCCCTTGATTTTTTCCACATTTTGTTACGTTACAGCCTTATTCTAAAATGGATTAAATTGTTTATTTTCCTCATCAATCTACACACAATACCCCACAATGACAAAACAAAAATAGGTTTTTAGACATTTTTGCAAATGTATTACAAAACAAACAAATATCATATTCAGTATTCAGACCCTTTACTCAGGACTTTGTTGATGCACCTTTGGCAGCGATTACAGCATTGAGTCTTCTTTGGTATGATGCAACAAGCTTGGCAAACCTATATTTGGGGAGTTTCTCCCATTCTTCTCTGCAGATCCTCTCAAGCTCTGTCAGGTTGGATGGGGAGCTTTGCTGCACAGCTATTTTCGGGTCTTTCCAGAGATGTTAGTTCGGGTTCAAGTCCGGGCCTGGCTGGGCCACTCAAGGACATTCAGAGACTTGTCCCAAAGCCACTCCTGTGTTGTATTGGTTGTGTGCTTAGGGTCGTTGTCCTGTTGGAAGGTAAACCTTCACCCCACTCTGAGGTCCTGAGCACTGTGGAGCAGGTTTTCATCAAGGATCTCTCTATACTTTGCTCCATTCATAATTGCCTCGATCTTGACTACTCTCCCAGTACCTGTCACTGAAAAACATCCCCACAGCATGGTGCAAGGTTTCCTCCAGACGTGACGCTTGGCATTCAGGACAAAAAAGTTCAATCTTGATTTCATCAGAACAGAGAATATTGTTTCTCATTGTCTGAGAGTCTTTCGGTGCCTTTTGGCAAACTCCAAGCGGGCTGTCATGTGCCTTTTACTGAGGAGTGGCTTCCATCTGGCCACTCTACCATGAAGTGCTGCAGTCGTCTGTCCTTCTGGAAGGTTCTCCCATCTCCACAGAGGAACTCTAGAGCTCTGTTAGAGTGACCATCAGGTTCTTGGTCACCTCCCTGACCAAGGCCCTTCTCCCCCAATTGCTCAGTTTGGCTGGGTGGCTAGCTCTCTTGGTGGTTCTAAACTTCTTCCATTTAAGAATGATGGAGGACACTGTGTTCTTGGGGACCTTCAATGTTGCAGACATGTTTTGGTACCCTTCCCCAGATCGGTGCCTCGACATAATCCTGTCTCGGAGCTCTACGGACAATTCCATCGACCTCTTGGCATTTGCTCAGACATGCACTGTCAACTGTGGGACTGTAACGCTTCTCATTGGTGGAAGGAGAGGAGGACCAAAATGCAGCGTGGTAAGTGTTCGTCATGTTTTAATTGAACAAACTGAACACTACACAAAATAATAACGAAGAGAAAACGAAACAGTTCTGCCAGGTGAAGACACTAAACAGAAATGGGGAAAACAGGCTACCTAAGTATGATTCTCAATCAAAGGCAACGGACGACACTTGCCTCTGATTGAGAACCATACTAGGCCAAACACATAGAAATATAACAACCTAGAAAAAAGAACAGACTACCCACCCCAACTCACACCCTGACCAACCTAACACAAAGACATAAAAAAGGAACTAAGGTCAGAACGTGACAGGGACCTTATATATAGAGGTGTGTGCCTTTCCAAATCATGTCCAATCAATTGAATTTACCACAGGTGGACTCCAATCAAGTTGTTGAAACATCTCAAGGACGATCAATGGAAACAGGATGCACCTGAGCTCAATTTTGAGTCTCACAGCAAAGGGTCTGGCTACTTTGGTGTTCCTGTCAAAAAAAAACTGTTTTTTCGCCTTGTCGTTATAGGGTACTGTGCTGAGGATTTTTTATTTATTTAATCAATTTTAGAATAAGGCTGTAACATAACAACATGTGGAAAAGTCAAGGGGTCTGAATAGTTTCCGAAGGCACTGTATGTGTGAAATTTGTTTTGAATGGACCATTATCATACACCTGTCTGAAAACAGGGCCAGGGGAAATACATGTGATCTATGCACTTACATAGAGAATGGAGGATGCTTTTCTCATGGTTCATTTTCATTCCAGCCAGGTAGGCTATATTCCTGTTGTAAAGAGAAGCAATGTGCTTAATATTAGGAAAGTTGAGAAATAAATATAGTAGACCTATAGAAAGCTGATGGGCTCCTCTTATTAATAGAGGCCATCACTCTGTTTTCTCATGCAATTGCATATCCTATAGAAATGTTGTGCAACATGAGCTCATGGGTTCTCATGAAGTGTTTGATTAGATTTATATTATGTTTGCATTGATGTCAGAGTTATTAGAGGGACAACAAAGTGTTGAGTACCAAGCAGTTAGCAAATTTGGTAGGCTACTAATGACCATCAGCAGCATCAGAGCTTGGAGAAGCCTAATTACCGTGACTAAACGGTATAATGTCACTCACTCTCCCTACCCCACTCAAAATGGATAGGGTGCATACTATGACCTCACTCACTCTGCCTAACCCACTCAAAATGGATAGGGTGCATACTATGTATAGGACCTAAAAGGGATTTGACATCTCCGACACACAAGCCATGACTAATAGCATACAGTATGTGTGTGTAATATCAACTAGGGCTTATAGTGAATAGAAGCACAGTGTGCCAGCTGTTAGTTGGCTGTGTTTAAAAATGATCTCCTTCAGGCCCACAGATTTCTTATTTCATTCCAGACAGAGCTCTCAGAGAGATTGATTATGGCCAGATGAGTGCACAGGTCTAACTGATTAGACTGTCACACACACACACACACACACACACAGAGAGAGAGAGAGCACATTAACAAATACAACAGTATACTACTATGGTATACATACTATAGTATTCACTGTTGAGTTTTGCAGACTTCACTGTAGTATTAGATGTAGTGTTTTTGTTGACTTTAGTAGTATACTGTAGTATTTACAGTTAACTGTAGTATAAATCAAAGCACAGACACAACACGTAATATTTTACCGCAAATACTGCAGCAGAACCAAACTCCTTGCTCCGCTATTCTTTCATCTGTGTGTGGCTACAATAAGTTGGGTTTTCACAGGAAGTGTCACGGCAGATTTCCTCCTCTTCCTCTGAAGAGGTGAAACAAGAATCGGACCAATATGTGGCGTGGTAAGTGTACATGGTATTTAATATGAAAACACAACATGAACACAAATGCAAAACAACAAAGTGAACTGGCAACGAAACAGTCCCGTGTGGCACTGACACAGGAAACAAACACCCATAAACAATCAGTGAAACCCAAGCTACCTAAGTATGATTCTCAATCAGAGACAACTAATGACACCTGCCTCTGATTGAGAACCATACTAGGCTGAAACATAGAAATCCCAAAATCATAGAAAAACAAACAGACTGCCCACCCCAGCTCACGCCCTGACCATACTAAATAACGACAAAACAAAGGAAATAAAGGTCAGAACGTGACAGGAAGGCTGTGAAGCGCTAGGGAAGCTGTGAAGCACTGGAGAAGCTGTGAAGCACTGGAGAAGCTGTGAAGCGCTAGGGAAGCTGTGAAGCACTGGAGAAGCTGTGAAGCGCTAGGGAAGCTGTGAAGCACTGGAGAAGCTGTGAAGCGCTAGGGAAGCTGTGAAGCACTGGAGAAGCTGTGAAGCACTGGAGAAGCTGTGAAGCACTGGAGAAGCTGTGAAGCACTGGAGAAGCTGTAGCCTATTGCATGATTGTGTTCATGAGTATGATATTAAATGTGTATGTTTAATACTTTTCATCTGTTTGGCTACAAATATGGTATATACATTCCTTCATATGGGCAGAATATTATAGCTAAGGCCTATATACATTTCTTGATATGGGTAGAATGTTGTACATAAATGTGTTCATATGGTTCTATAAAGGCTGAATGTTTAAAACAGCCAATTTCTAATTTCTCTGGGGAAACTAGATATTGGGCAAAAATAAAACACATTTGTTTGTACTTTTTCGTGACATCCAAATTGGTAGTTAGTCCCGTACAGGCTCGGGAGAGATCCATGCATCCTCCGAAACACGGCCCCGCCAAGCCACACTGCTTCTTGACACATTGCTCGTTTAACCCGGAAGCCAGACACACCAATGTGTCGGAGGAAACACCGTACAGCTGGCGACCGAAGTCAGAGTGCATACACCTGGCCCGCCACAAGAGCGCGATGGGACAAGGATACCCTGGCCAGCCAAAACCTCCCCTAACCTGGACTACGCTGGGCCAATTGTGCGCCGCCTCATGTGTCTCCCGGTCGCGGCCGGCTGCGACACAGCCTGGGATCAAACCCAGGTCTGTAGTGATGCCTCTAGCACTGCGCCACTCGGGGGGCCTCAAAAAACATTTTAAAACCATCCATTAACACAACCATTCACTATAAAACCTTTATTTATAAACAAAAAAGGGTAACAAAATATAATATAATAAGCCTAAAACATTTATTTCAAATAACCAAAAAAATACCCCAAAATAAGACTAGGCTACATGACAATGCAGCACCATAAAAACAAGTTCAGGAACAAATCTTCCAAGAATGTGCTTAATATTCTGGTCTCATAAGGATTTTGGAGTAATTGAGAGAGTTTAAATTGCTGTGTCATGAAGAAATGCCCAAGTAGACATTTTTCTCAGATGGATTTTCACGTATTCACAACTGAAACTAGAAAGTGTAGGCAACATTCTTCAGGTAAGACTCTAGCCATTCAGTCGCGATGTACTTCTGAACCAGTGACTTCAGATCCTTCTGTTGCTTACGGTAGAGGGGGGGGTCTTTGCCATGGCGGAGAAACGCCAGCAAGTTGCTGCTCCATTCTCATTTCGCCACTTTGCTGTAAGCATTTCAATTTCTCCATGAACTTCCAAATGGTGGGGTGGGTAGCGCCAAAATTAGCCAAACATTTTCGATGCCAGCCCTCCCCTCTGTTGTTGGTCTTTGCCAAGTCTTGCAGGACAGCATCGCAGCAGTTCCATAATTCTGAAAATACAAAAAGAGATAGAAGCAGATTAGCAACCATGCTGTCATCAATAATAAGAATATGAATAATACATCCATTATTATGTTAAACAACACATACCTATGGGAAACATTGGCTTTCTGACCTTCTCCCCAACCCATGTTGCCTGAAAGTATGTCAGAAGCTCCTCCAGTTGATGTTCAGGGCGCTGAAAGAACCGCGTATCCAGCACAAATTGGAGAACACCACCTCAGTTAGCCGTATGCGACCGTGTCATTCAAAAGCACCATGTTCAGTGCACTTCCAGAAGGACTTATTTGCGGTCTATCATTCCCGTCTGTAGGTGTAGCCTTCATGCACCAGGATATTTTTGTTGAAGCACGGAGAGGTTACATTTGGATTCCATTGCTTGTCAGAGACGTCACCAGGACCTTGGATACGTGAGTGCCACTGGAAGGTTGGTGGACTGTAATTTACTCCTCATATTGTAGGTCTACAATCTGTGTATCCACTCTTTTCATGGGCCTATGTTATTGGTTGCATTTAAGACCAGGGTCATTCGTTTTATTGATCTCAGTCTGTCAATGTCAGAGTATCTTGTCATCTTGGTCATTTGTGTGGTATTAAAAAAGATTATTGTAACGTCTCCAGTCACGTAAAATTATGTAGAATTACAGGAAATTCTTCCTCAAATCCGCAAATAGGCTGATTTACAGGTCTCCCGTCAGCCCCTGGTCATCAGGGCTGAGCACCTGGTTATGAAACTCTGGGGTGGCCCTTTAAGCTTTAGCAAGAGCAAGGTATTGTGTTTCATTTGAAAACAGCATAACATTTTGTGGTAATCAAATGTGCTTCAATATCTTTATATTGTTACCAGTATAGCCTAACCCTTTAATCACAGGCTATTGTTACTTTGTGTCTCTAAAATCACAATGTTTAAAATTCTATGGTAAAGCCAGTAGATAATATTCTGCCCATATGAACACATTTATTTTAGGCCAAATAAAGAACAGCTATGCATGATTTAATGAAAAGCAGCAAACAGACACAACAGTGTTTCACATTCTTCAATAAAAGACTCATAAACAGAAACAGGCAATAGGCTATACAGCTGGCTTCACAGTTTACCCGCCAAATAGCCCGCCTACAAGGAAACTTAACAGATCTCGACAACGTTGAGTGTGCGAGGGGGTCTGTGCGCTTCCACAAAAAGTTTTGCTCGACAAAAAGACATGTAAGCAGTATAAATACTGTACTAAAAGAAAACTGTATTATATGCTATAGTATTTAATATAGTGTTTTTGCAGATTATAGCCTACTGGTGAAATACTAAAAGAGCACATTTTCCATAACATGTAGGTTGGTAGGTAGGTTTGGAGTCTGAACAGAGAGTTCAGAGCTTCTGCTCTTTTCTATAACATGTAGGGAACACAATATATGGTCTAAACATGGCATGTAGGTTTCTCACTTATGAGGCCACAAATTGTGATATGGGGGATGGGAATGGGTAGCGTATATGCAAAATAAATACTGTAGTTTTTAACAGAGTAACAACATATTTTTTTCTACTGCAAAATCTGACGTCAAAGTATTTTTCTGTCTAAATAGAGAGCAATTTCTGATACTCCAGGACACTGTATATTCTGATCAACTCGCTTGTTCTTGTGTCAGGAAATGAAATACCACATACAGTGGGGAGAACAAGTATTTGAAACACTGCCGATTTTGCAGGTTTTGCTACTTACAAAGCATGTAGAGGTCTGTAATATTTATCATAGGTACACTTAAACTGTGAGAGACGGAATCTAAAACAAAAATCCAGAAAATCACATTGTATGATTTTTAAGTAATTAATTTGCATTTTATTGCATGACATAAGTATTTGACCACCTACCAACCAGTAAGAATTCCGGCTCTCACAGACCTGTTAGTTTTTCTTTAAGAAGCGCTCCTGTTCTCCACTCATTACCTGTATTAACTGCACCTGTTTGAACTCGTTACCTGTATAAAAGACACCTGTCCACACACTCAATCAAACAGACTCCAACCTCTCCACAATGGCCAAGACCAGAGAGCTGTGTAAGGACATCCGGGATTAAATTGTAGACCTGCACAAGGCTGGGCTGGGTTGGGCTACAGGACAATAGGCAAGCAGCTTGGTGAGAAGGCAACAACTGTTGGCGCAATTATTAGAAAATGGAAGAAGTTCAAGATGACGGTCAATCACCCTCGGTCTGGGGCTCCCTGCAAGATCTCACCTCGTGGGGCATCAATGATCATGAGGAAGGTGAGGGATCAGCCCAGAACTACACGTCAGGACCTGGTCAATGACCTGAAGAGAGCTGGGACCACAATCTCAAAGAAAACCATTAGTAACACACTACGCCGTCATGGATTAAAATCCTGCAGCGCACGCAAGGTCCCCCTGCTCAAGCCAGTGCATGTCCAGGCCCGTCTGAAGTTTGCCAATGACCATCTGGATGATCCAGAAGAGGAATGGGAGGTCATGTGGTCTGATGAGACAAAAATAGAGCTTTTTGGTCTAAACTCCTCTCACCGTGTTTGGAGGAAGAAGAAGGATGAGTACAACCCCAAGAACAACATCCCAACTGTGAAGCATGGAGGTGGAAACATCATTCTTTGGGGATGCTTTTCTGCAAAGGGGACAGGACAACTGCAATGTATTGAGGAGAGGATGGATGGGGCCATGTATCGCGAGATCTTGGCCAACAACCTCCTCCCCTCAGTAAGAGCATTGAAGATGGGTCGTGGCTGGGTCTTCCAGCATGACAATGACCCGAAACACACAGACAGGGCAACTAAGGAGTGGCTCCGTAAGAAGCATCTCAAGGTCCTGGAGCCAGTCTCCAGATCTGAACCCAATAGAAAATCTTTAAAGGGAGCTGAAAGTCCGTATTGACAGCCCCGAAACCTGAAGGATCTGGAGAAGGTCTGTATGGAAGAGTGGGCCAAAATCCCTGCTGCAGTGTGTGCAAACCTGGTCAAGAACTACAAGAAATGTATGATCTCTGTAATTGCAAACAAAGGTTTCTGTACCAAATATTAAGTTCTGCTTTTCTGATGTATCAAATACTTATATCATGCAATAAAATGCAAATTAATTACTTAAATCATACAATGTGATTTTCTGGATTTTTGTTTTTGTTCTGGATTCCGTCTCTCACAGTTGAAGTGTACCTATTATAAAAATTAGACCTCTACATGCTTTGTAAGTAGGAAAACCTGCAAAATCGGCAGTGTATCAAATACTTGTTCTCCCCACTGTACCTGGCCATTACAACAGATCAAAGATGTTTGATCATATTTCGTAGTTACTGAGTTATGCCTTTGTAGGGCAGTATAGTCTTTAGAAAGAGTTGTGTTTTTGCGGACCGTAGTGTTTTTGTGAACATTACTGTGGTACTGTAAATGAGAATGTGTTCTCAGTCAACTTACCAGGTAAAATAATGGATAATAATAAATTAAATAAATTTACTATAGTTTTTTTATGGGGGGGGGGGGGAATACTGTAGTATTTACTCTATTATTCTACACACATTAATTTGGAAGTATTGCTCTCTGCGCCTGACTCTACACCCACAACTCCTAGACTTCCATGACAGAAGCCCGCACCAGGAACATGGAGTCAGCAGGAGCAGCTACGCCCCCCCTCCCATCCATGGAACAGCGTGTCCTCCATCACACAGCCATCCTACACCGGATTGGAACGGTGATGGATCAAATGATGGAGAGAATGGATAGATGGGAGAGGAGCGGCCTCCCTACTTCGTCTACAGCTCCACTTCAGCCTGTGCTACCAAATTCTCCGGCGGCGTCCGGACCCAGCGCTCTTCAGCTCGCGCCCCCGAGGGATGACGATGGAACGTCTGCCGGGTGCAAGGGGTTCCTGCTCCAGCTAGAGCTTTACCTAGCTACCATTCGCCCGACTCCCTCGGGAGAGGAGAGTGTGATTGTCCTCGTCTCCTGCCTGACGGGCAGAGCCCTGGAGTGGGCCAACGCGGTCTGTGAGGGTCCAGACTCAGCAAGGGACCAGTACCTTGAGTTCACCTGCCGTTTCCGGGCTGTGTTCGACCACCCACCGGAGGGGCGAGCGGCAGGTGAACGGCTGTTCCACCTTAGGCAGGAGACGAGGAGTGCGCAGGACTTCGCGCTGGAGTTTCGGACCCTAGCCGCTGGAGCGGGGTGGAACGACAGGGCCCTGATGGACCACTACCGGTGTAGCCTCCGGGAGGATGTCCGCAGGGAGTTAGCTTGTCGGGACGCCACCCTCACACTAGACAAACTGATTGACATGTTAATCTGGCTGGACAACCTGCTAGCTGCTCGCGGGCACCCATGGAGTTAGGGGGTGCTGCATCTAGGGCAACCGGAGGAGGAGCCTCCTCCTGCAAATGTTGTGGTCGGAGAGGGTACACTGCCGACCGGTGCTGGAGAAGTTCGTCTGGGAGTCGAGAGGGCAGGCAGAGCACTGCTCGGACACCCCAGGTGAGTCAGGACCAGACTCACCCAGAGCTTCCTGTTAGTCATATGTTTGTACTAATCTCTTTTCCTGATATTTCCGCTCTTCCCAGCTTAAGGCGCTAGTTGATTCAGGCGCAGCTGGGAGTTTTATGGATCACGGGTTCGCTTATAGGTTACGGATTCCGTTGGTGCAGATAGGCCAACCCTTCCCCCTGCACTCCCTAGATA
The DNA here is from genome assembly GCF_013265735.2 of Oncorhynchus mykiss. NCBI lineage: Eukaryota > Metazoa > Chordata > Actinopteri > Salmoniformes > Salmonidae > Oncorhynchus > Oncorhynchus mykiss. Next base: position 86,024,713 of record NC_048569.1, read on the forward strand.
GTCGACCGTTAGGGTCAGGGAGGCCACGGTTCCACTGGACATGGTAACGCAGGGGGGTCATAAGGAGCGGATTAGTCTCTTCCTCATTGATTCTCCTGCGTTTCCAGTGGTGCTGGGGATTCCCTGGTTGGCTATTCACAATCCCAAGATCTCATGGAAACAGGATGCTCTAAAGGGGTGGTCAGAGGAGTGTTCAGGTAGGTGTATAGGCGTTTCCATCGGTGCAACGATGGTGGAGAGTCCAGAACAGGTTTCCACCGTGCGCATTCCCTCGGAATATGCCGATTTGTCTCTCGCTTTCTGTAAAAAAAGGGTGACCCAATTACCACCTCATCGACGAGGAGACTGTGTGATAAACCTCCAGGTAAACGCAGCACTTCCCATGAGTCACGTGTATCCCCTGTCACAGGAGGAGACAGTGGCTATGGAGACATGTCATTGAATCTCTGGGACAGGGGTACATTCGGCCCACCATGTCACCCGTCTCCTCGAGTTTCTTTTTTGTGAAGAAGGAGGGAGGTCTGCGTCCATGCATTGATTATAGAGGTCTAAATTCCATCACAGCAGGGTTTAGTTACCCGCTACCTCTCATTGCTACGGCGGTGGAATCATTTCACGGAGCACGCTTCTTCACAACTGGATCTCAGGAGCGGGTATAACTTGGTGTGTATGCAGAAGGGAGATGAGTGGAAGACCGCGTTTAGTACCACATCTGGCCATTATAAGTACCCCGTCATGCCGTATGGGTTGAAGAATGCTCCACCCGTCTTTCAATCCTTTGTACACAAGATGCTCAGGGACCTGCACGGGCAGGGTGTGGTGGTTTATATCGATGACTTTCTGATTTATTCCGCCACGTGCGCCGCGCATGTGTCTCTGGTGTGCAAGGTGCTTGGGCGACTGCTGGAGCATGACCTGTACGGCAAGGCCGAGAAATGCGTGTTCTCCAAACAAGCCGTCTCTTTCCTGGGGTATCGCAATTCCACATCTGGGGTGGTGATGGAGTGTGACCGCGTTGCAGCCGTTCGTAATTGGCCGACTCCGACCACGGTAAAGGAGGTGCAGCGGTTCTTAGGGTTTGCCAATTACTACCGGAGGTTTGTCCGGGGTTTTGGCCAGGTTACTGCTCCCATTACCTCACAGCTGAAGAGGGGGCCGGTGCATTTGCGGTGGTCAGTGGAGGCGGGCAGAGCTTTTAGTCGTCTGAAGGCGCTGTTTACCGATGCTCCCGTATTGGCTCATCCGGACCCCTCTTTGGCATTCATGGTGGAGGTGGACGCGACCGACGCTGGTGTTGGAGTCGTGCTATTACAGCGCTCGGGCACACCCCCGAAGCTTCGCCCCTGCGCTTTTTTTTGGAGGAAGCTCATTCCGGCGGAGCGAAACGATGACGTGGGGGACCGGGAGTTGCTGGCTGTGGTAAAAGTTCTGAAGGTGTGGAGACATTGGATTGAGGGGGCGAAACATCCTTTTCTCATCTGGACTGACCACCATAATCTGGAGTACCATGTTTTTCACCAGATTTCGTTTCACCATCTCTTATAGACCAGGGGGTGCCTGAGGACACAGTTTCTGATCGGGGTCCCCAGTTCACGTCCCGGGTTTGGAGGGCGTTCATGGAGCGTCTGGGGGTCTCGATCAGCCTGACCTCAGGTTTTCACCCCGAGAGCAATGGGCAGGTGGAGAAAGTGAACCAGGATGTGGGTAGGTGTCTGCGGTCGTATTGCCAGGCCCGGCCTGGAGAATGTGCGAGGTACGTCCCATGGGCAGAGGTAGCCCAAAACTCACTCCGACACACCTACACGAACCTGTCGCCTTTCCAGTGCGGCTACCAGCCGGTCCTGGCACCTTGGCATCAGAGCCAGACCGAGGCGCCTGCGGTGGAGGAATGGCTGCAGCGCTCAAAGGAGATCTGGAGAGCCGTCCAGGTGGGCGGCAGAAGGTGAGCGCTGAGCGCCACCGCAGTGAGGCCCCCGTGTTCACACCAGGGGACCGGGGCTGGCTCTTGACCCGAAACCTGCCCCTCCGCCTGCCCTGCCAGAAGCTGGGGCCGCGGTGTGTGGGGCCATTTAAAGTCCTGAGGAGGATAAACGAGGTGTGTTTTAAGTTACAGCTCCCCCTTACTATCATATTAACCCCTCGTTTCATGTGTCTCTCCTCAGGCCGGTGGTAGCTGGTCCCCTGCCGGAAGGTGAGGTGCCGGAGGTCCCTCCGCCCCCTCTGGACATCGAGGGGCCCCCGGCATACACGGTACGTTCCATCATGGACTATAGACGCCGGGCGAGGGGCCTGCAGTACCTCGTGGATTGGGAGGGGTACAGTCCGGAGGAGAGGTGCTGGGTAACGGTGGAGGACATCTTGGATCCATCACTGCTGAGTGATTTCCACCGTCTCCATCCGGATCGCCCTGCGCCTCGTCGTCCTCGAGGGGGGGGTATTGTCACGACTTCCACTGAAGGTGGCTCCTCTCCCTGTTTGGGCGGTGCTCGGCAGTCGTAGTCACCGGCCTACTAGCTGCCACCGATCCCATTTTCTTTTTCTGTTGGTTTTGTCTTGATTGTTTTCACCTGTTGCTTATTTTGGTTCATTTATCGTCTATTTAAACTTCCAGTGCCTGCCTGCTTGTGTGCGGGATTATTCCGAATGTCAGGGGTGAAGTTGTTTTTCTCCTGCGTAATTTGTTGTATTTTATTTCCTGGTTTTTGGAGACATACCTGTTTTATGGTCATTGCCTGTTTGTTGGCTGGACCAAGCGGAATAAACGCATTCATTTGGAAGTATTGCTCTCTGCGCCTGACTTTACACCCACCATTCCTAGACTTCCGTGACAAGTACACTACAACATTTTATAGTAAGTTCTACACATGATCGAGGTATACTACAGTATAGTATAATACAGTATACTGCAGTTTACTATAAAATTCCACAATCAAGTACTGTAGTATTTTTTCATGAGGGTGAGAGCCCTGGTTTTTGACCTCTTTACAAACAGCACTGAAACTCCACAGAATAGCCTTAGGATATTTAACACATGCAACCACAGCCACACACATCGAAAACACACACACGCACATAAACACTTTGTCTTCATTGACAGACTCAGTCTGTCTATCACAGGGAAGGAAAGGGGGTATTATAAATCAGTTGATCGGCCAGCCAGGGTCCCACTGAGGAGCATCTCCTCCCCAGTCTTAAGGGCTGATTGATTGTTGGTCTATAGCCCCATTGACTACTGCTGCTGCTGAGGAGGAGACCCTATGAACCACATTCTCTTCTCTAAGACTAAAGCCCACAGTCCACTGAGGTGTGTGTGTCTCAGACCTTGTTTCTAAAATCCTGTGCCACTACTCGCCTTGTGGTAGATAATCAATGACCTCCAGAGCCTCCTCTCTGTCCTAAACACACTCCTCAAGACCTCTTGGAAATGGCTAGAGGCCACTACTCACTGATCTAACCTTTTCCATTCACTTGTGGATGATGTATGATTCACACACGCAGGCTATCTACTTGAACGCCACAGAGAACAGCTCAATTCAGAGGAAGGTGGCAGACTACAAGAAGCAGCCACTGTGTTACCAACAGTAGAGAGGAGTGAGAGAACGTCCAGCCAATCACAAAATGTGTTTGATGAGCATAATGCAACCACATGTCAGAACACATGTTTCAAAACAGTCATTAGCAATACTGACAAGGTTAAAAAGGGAAGAAAAATATGCCCTGTACTAATTATTAATTAGCCTGTTTGTCTCTGCTGGTGATCAATAATGACAACACACACACACTGTGGGGCGTGCACACACACACACACACTATCAATGAAACCAGATTACTGTCACCACAGATATCACTGCAAGAAAGATTTCACCCGCTCTGGACTCTATCCAATTTCAGCTACACAAAACATGACATGTTGATAAAATATTTGTAAATATTTGCTTTGATTTCTCAAGCTTAGGTATTGAATATTAAAGCTTTGCTCTCAGAGTCCACTCACAGCACTGCTTATTGATCAATGTCAGTGTTTCCCCTAGGATTTTTTTCAGTGCGTGATAGTGTGTGTGGTAGTGGGAGTGGCCAGTGGTGCAGTTTTAGAGGCCCTCCTCCTGGCCAAAAATGTCCTGCAATCCTACACATCTTGTCATGGGGCAGAGAGAACATTTTACAATTTTAAAACTAGTTTCCTGCAATTCAACACATTTTCCCTTGTGCTGAGAAAATGTTCAGTTTTAAAGCTACTTTCCTGCAATTATAAAAATGTTGCCAAATTATGCCTTGTTCTTAACGCTATCTGAGTAACAAAATCAACGGGGCCCATGCCATTTTTTGAATTTCAGATTCTCCCTGACTGTCTAGTTAGTTCTCAAAGATGATCTTATTTAAAAAAATCTTGCTCCATTATATTTTTCTACATATCTGGTTCTAGTCATTACACTGAACACATTTTACCACCCTGAAAATTATTTTCCAAAATAAAATCTTTAAAAAACGGTGCGCCACTGCAAAATGCATATAGGGGAAGCAATGAATTGGTTTATTATACTTCACACACACACACACACACAGTGAGTGGTCTGATCAATGGATTTTGGGATGAATAAAAGAAAGTAATGGAAGGGATCTAATCAGACAGAGGGATGGAGGGAAGGAGGAAGAGACTGGGGAGGAAGGATCCAGCTGGGGAGGAAGGGATGTACTGTACTGGAGAATGAGAGAGATGGACAGTGAGATGAGAGCGCAGAAGAGGAAGGACCAGGGCAGGCAGGGTTGTTGGCTCAGGGAGGGTTCATTCACAAGCCATTGTCCCCTCCTGATTCAGAAGTACAGTCCAGAGACCCACTCTCTCACTGGCACCGCCAGCACTGTCAACTTAACACAAAGGCAAAGGGAGATGCAAAACATGCCCTGCATCCTCTATTGAACACAGGAAGCTTCAGTTCCCTTTATAATATGTAGTTATTCTGTAACTTTGTTAACTATATATTAATAAAATATAGCAATGAATGGTTGAAGTTTAAGGGAAGCAAACTGACCAACTTCTGTGTAAAATTACTTGCTAGTATATTACCACGTAATAACAAAAAAATTGACATTACATTTGGCTACATGTTATCTGTGCGACTTCAAGTAAATTGTGACCATGTTTCTCATTTTCAACTCAGGATGTTGGCCCTGGATTTAAAGCTCAGCTGGCTTCAGAAAGGTTGAGCCCCTTTGGAGATAATGCTCTGAGCAAACAGAAAGATAATCTTCTAGAGTCTAGGCTGAATATGATCCCAATGCAGTCTATTCCATATCCGTGTCACTCTCATACCTGTCCTTATCCAGACAGACCCAGGAGAACATCAAATTCCCGATGTCACTATTTCTATATGGAAATATTTAGGGATTTTTTTATGTTGAACTAATAACTGAAAAATGACCCGAAAGTAAGCATTTCACTGTTGTTTACGAAGCATGTGACAAATACATTTTTGTTTTATGTTGATTTGATAGTATGTCAGAGGGAGTCCTAAAATCCCATTAGAACACTAGTCCAGAAAGACAGGGAGTGCACCTGTACAACTATTGTGATTTCATTATCACTTCAGTGGTGTCAGTTATGTGTACATTTTCTGTCCGTTGAATGGTTTATTGTGTTAAGCCATTTGAAGCCAAGTAAGTCAGGTTAGTTAACATGAACCAAGAAAGAAACAATGTAACGTCTTGAAATGTAACGTTACATTGCTAGCCTGTTCATTGTCTCATTGTAGTCAGGGTCTGAGTCTGGGCCACCCGTTCAAAATGATCTTCGATAATTACAAAATAAACAATTACGCCGATGAATTTTTTTTTATAGAATCGTCACAGATTTTAAAAATTACAAAAAGTAGCCTACCAGTAGTTACTCAATCCAATCGCCTACCAATAGGCTGCAGCCTAGGCAGCACCCATCATAAATAAGACATCAATCATTATAGAGCACTGGATTTCGCTACAGGGAATTCCCAGAACCCTGTTTAGTGAACTAGCTGAAACATATTTAGGTGTTGTATAAATATTATTATTAATGAGTGGTATCTGCAAATTGCCTAAGAAAAGAACACAACATTAGACAAAACTATAACAGCATCATCGTTTAACGTTCGAGCGCTCTGGTGCACCTTACCTAAAAAGCGAGTCCACTTTCTATTCTCGTAGAAGGGTGACAAATGGCTCTTGCTAAAGCAGAATTTTCGGTAAAATGCGAATTTATCAAAAAGTCGAGTTCCTTTAGTTACCAACACGGTTTCAGTGCGCGTTGTTGTGTATCCTCCGTTCCGTTATTGCGACCTCGAGCCAACCTCGTGCGGTTGAGCTAAAAAGCCTGTTCCCGAGCCATCTGGTATCCTGTCATTCCTTACCCAAATAAAAACAGCACTTCCTTGATGGACTCACTTCTCTGTCACTAGCCAATCACGCGGGGGTTAGTCTATTCGGGGGTTCAAACTATTTCAAGAATGTATAGTCAATTCGGAGGTTCAAATAATTTCAAGAATGTATCATTCACAACGTTCTTAATAAAAATGGAGGAAGATAGTTTCCGAAGAGCTTTCTTAAATCTCTCTCAAGTCGGCATTCCTTCTCTCACCACACGAGGATAGTACTCTGGACCAATCGAGCGCGCCGAACCTACTCTATAGCGCTTGGTACTACGTCTACGTTCTCCAGTGTGACATGCAAACGACTTTGTCTGTAGCCTATCCTTACATGTTTACAGAAATTTGAATTGAATAGCCCATACATATAAAATTGTGAGGGATGGATAGATCGTCACTTTTTATTTGCTGCTGAAGCTGACAACTGATGGTATTTTCTATCTAGTTGCTTCTCTCCACTCCCCCTTCCACACGTGGCTGTGTGTGTTTGGTGTGTGCATACCTGAGCCACACCAGGGTTAGTTACACTGATTTCACATGCAAAAATATCCCTCCAAGCAACATCAACATGAGGTGCTCAGCTGATTCCCCAAATGAGCTTATTTTCCACTCCTCTCTGTCCACACAATCTCACACTGAATTCGTTCAAATATGTACGAAAGGTATTTTAGAAGATCTTGTGCTTTTTTGTGCGTTATGTGGCTTAGGGTGGAAATACACACATGTTTGTGGAACTTAATTCGTAGGAAAATACACATTTTTGTGCGACTTCATTCATAGGAAAATACATTTTGTTGGAGGCAAACATTCAAACAATATTTTTTAAGTTATTGGAGCAATGCATTTTGGGCAATGGTGTTCTACACTGCCTTTTTTGTGTCCCACTGTAACGGATTTCCTCCTCTTCGTCTGAGGAGGAGTAAGGATCGGACCAAAGCGCAGCGTGGTAAGTGTCCATATTGATTTATTCTAAAAAACACAACTGGACTCTTGAACAAAATAATAAACGTGAATCAACAAAACAGTCCCGTGTGGCGACAAACACTGACACGGAAACAAACACCCACAAACCAAAAGTGAAACCCAGGCTACCTAAGTATGATTCTCAATCAGAGACAACTAACGACACCTGCCTCTGATTGAGAACCGTACCAGGCCGAACACAAAAACCAACATAGAAAAACAAACATAGACTGCCCACCCAACTCACGCCCTGACCATACTAAAACAAATAATAAAATAACAGAACTATGGTCAGAATGTGACACCCACATTTACTTTTACAAAAAACGAACGTGTTAACAACCCAATATTGTTAATCAACCAGGTTGTCACCAAAATACTAATAATATAATAGTACCCTTACATTTTTATTTTTATTTTATTAATGCCAATGCTGTTTTCTATGCTTGTTTTCGCTTAATACTTTGGGATACTGGTGCTATGTCGATTTTTAGGAGGGTTGCCAGTTTGGAGTAAAAAGCTGTGTGGTATCAATGAAGGCATCGGGAGATACATTTTCATGATGGGAAATTAATTAATAAATTAATGTGGGGAAACAGAAGACCTGCAAAAAAATCTGTTTGGTTTAAATTCCCCTGGTGTAACTGCATGGTATTTGCAACTATATTGAGTCTGGACTGTGATCAATTAAGCCATATCAATGCAGTTAAACAGGTTAATGTAAAGTAATGAATTATGTTGCCTTACACTTATGGCAATTCCAAGACCGTTTCATGATGATTATTACGGTCGTGTCAATAATTGTATATACTTAGGCTATTGTAACAGGGCACATGCCAGCATTATAGGACTACTGATTCTGCCCAGAGGACTACTTAGGCTATTGTAACAGGGCATATGCCAGCATTGTAGGCCTACTGATTCTGCCCAGAGGACTACTTAGGCTATTGTAACAGGGCATATGCCAGCATTGTAGGCCTACTGATTCTGCCCAGAGGACTACTTAGGCTATTGTAACAGGGCATATGCCAGCATTGTAGGCCTACTGATTCGGTAGACAAATCATTTAAGTTTGTTAAGCAACAAAACACAACTTATCCTTTTTTTAGGATGCAAACCAGTAATACGAATCACTGTTGGTCCATCCTGTTCTTATTTAATGAGACCGATGTAGGATTTTCTATGGCCTAGAATCCAGTGATGAAGGACGAAGCTACTCTTGGTTCTCATTGGCGAAGACTGAACTAAAGTTATGGGTTATATGTCAGAGTCTCCTATATCACTTTGCCCAACATGTTATACCCCAGAGGTTGTAAATTAACCCATTTTAAGGTGATATACAGTCACTTGTATCATTATTATAGGGCTGTGAAACCCATAGCTGAATGGGTTTTCTCACTTGAAATTGCTGCTGACATTGAACATATTTATGAGGTATGAGGTATTTCATTTCAGACTCTCCTATGCCACTATTCCTAACATCTTATACTCCATTGGTTGTAAAAAATAAAATAAAAAAATAAACCTTTTTAAGTTGATAATTACTTGTATCATTATTATAGGGCTGTGAAACCCATAGCCAAATGGCTTCAGGCAGAGTATTTCTCTGTTTTGTAACAGGCAAACAGAGCTATTTCTGTTTTGTAACATGTGGTGTCCATTTATTTACAGAACTGTGTTGATTAATTATTGCTTTCTTCAGTGGAATACAGAATATTTATAAAAATGCCAAATATACCAAAAGATAAATCAAGCAGAGATTTACGACTATTTAACCATGTTAATCATTACTGAAACATGCAAATTACTAACATTTAACCAGTTAAAGATAAAGAATACATGACAACTAGATACAAATATTTTATTACAAATAATTCTTACAAAAGTCAAGAGTTGGCTATAACATGAGTACAAACAAAGTGAGTGTGTGTATGTGTTTGTGTGCGTGTATTATGGTGTGTATTATAATTTCCCATCATAAAAATGTATCCCCAATCCCCAATCAAATACCTTCATCGATACAACAAAAAATAAATGTATTTTTTCTCCAATCTGGCAACCCTCATAAAATTCGACATAGCCTTGTATAAAATGCATTATGAAAGAAACGGTGTATGGTACACGAAAAGGGAAGCCTTGTGTTAAATGCCTTATGAAGAACATTTTGTAATGTACTGTAGGCTCCACAAAATATGAAATGCATTGTAAAGAAAATTGTGTCGGCCTACTGTTGCCTGCATGGAAAAAGGGCCTTTCTGACTACAAGTGCACTAGCATCCCAAAGTATTAAGTGAAAACACGCATAGAAAACAGTATTGGCATTAATAAATAAATAAAAGAACAAGGTAAGGCTACTATTATATCATAATTATTTAGGTGACAGCCTGGTTGATTAACAATATTGGGTTGTTATCACTTTCGTTTTATTATGTAGATACATGTGGGACACAAAAAAGTCAGTGTAGGATACCGTTGCCCATCATGCACTGCTCTAATAACTTAAGATCGTTCCAAAGTTTGCCCCCCAAAAATGTATTTTTGCTAGGAATGAAGTTGCACAAAAATGTGAATTTTCCTACGAATTAAGTCACACAAAATGTATGTATTTTTACACGAATAAAGCCACACAAAAATGCAGAGAATCTGCTGAAATACTTTTTGTACATATTTGAAGATGGATTTAGTAAATATCTTTACAGTACATTAATACAGAAAAAGCTAAATAGTCCTAGCATATTGATGTTGTTTTTTCACAGCTGAATATATTGTTAAGTATTGGAAGTGTGTGTCACACACAAACATTATTCCTGTGTACAAGAGATGACTGAGCAGAACCGATCCACCCCAGAGACTGACGGCTCACTCTGAAATGACAGATGACAGCCTTGTGACAAGACAGAGACAGAGACAGCCAGACCACTGTGACTCAGCCGGACAGAGGGCCTCTGTTTGTTTGTGTGTTTGTGCGTGTGTGTGTGCGTGTGCGTGTGTGTGCGTGTGTGCGTGTGTGTGTGCGTGTGTCAGGCCCGACTCCAGGATGACATGCCTGAGGGGGCATTTGAAATCCATCGGGGAGAACAACTAGTATTGCTTAGAGCCCTAATAATACAAGGTAATGTAGATTGGTCCTATTACTGTTTAAATGTAAATCAAATCAAATGTATTTAAATAGCCCTTCTTACATCAGCTGATAGCAAGCAATGCAGGTGTAGGAGCACGGTGGCTAGGAGGAAACCTAGAGAGGAACCAGGCTATGAGGGGTGGCAAGTCCTCTTCTGGCTGTACCGGGTGGAGATTATAACAGAACATGGCCAAGATGTTCAAATGTTCATAAATGACCAGCATGGTGAAATAATAATAATCACAGTAGTTGTCGAGGGTGCAACACGTCAGCACCTCAGGAGTAAATGTCAGTTGGCTTTTCATAGCCGATCATTGAGAGTATCTCTACCGCTCCTGCTGTCTCTAAAGAGCTGAAAACAGCAGGTCTGGGACAGGTAGCACGTCCGGTGAACAGGTCAGGGTTCCATAGCCGCAGGCAGAACAGTTGAAACTGACGGTCCGGTCTTTTGGCGAAGCGCAGTATGCTGGAGGTGAACATGGACGGCCTCCCTAGTCACCTCCGCGCTCCTGAACCAGTCGTCCACCGCAGGAGCCTCAGTCTGACCCTGATGCCACGGCGCCAGAACCGGCTGGTACCCCAATATGCACTGAAAGGGGGAGAGGTTAGTGGAGGAGTGGCGAAGTGAGTTCTGCGCTATCTTGGCCCAGGGCACGAACGCCACCCACTCCCCCGCCCGGTTCTGGCAATAGGACCGCAGAAACCTGCCCACATCCTGTTTGACCCTCTCTACCTGCCCGTTACTCTCGGTGTGAAAACCAGAGGTAAGGCCGATCGATCCCCCAGACGTTCCATGAATGCCTTCCAGACTCCCGAAGTGAACTGGGGCCCCCGATCAGACACTATATCTCAGGCACCCCGTAATGCCAGAAGACGTGAGTAAATAGGGCTTCCGCAGTCTGTAGGGCCGTAGGAAAACCGGGCAGAGGGAGGAGACAACAGGACTTAGAAAAACTATCCACAACGACCGGGATCGTAGTGTTTCCCTGTGAAAGAGGTAGATCAGTTAAGAAATCCACCGACAGATGTGACCAAGGTCGTTGTGGAACGGGTAAGGGGTGTAGCTTACCTCTGGGCAGGTGTCTCGGAGCCTTACACTGGGCACACACCGAACAGGAGGAAACATAAACCCTCACGCCCTTTGCCAAGGTGGGCCACCAGTACTTCCCAGCCAGACAGCTCACTGTCCGACCGATCCCCGGATGACCAGAGGAAGGTGACGTGTGGGCCCAATAGATCAGCTGGTCACGGACAGCAGATGGAACGTACATATGCCCGAACGGAAACTGGAGGGGAGCGGGCTCTGTACGCAACGCCTGCTCAATGTCCGCATCCAGCTCCCACATGACCGGCGCAACCAGGCAAGAGGCCGGGAGTATAGGAGTCTGATCCATGGGCCACTCCTCTGTGTCATACAGCCGGGACAGTGCGTCTGCCTTCTTATTCTGGGAACCTGGTCTGTAGGACAGAGTAAACACAAAACAGGAAAAGAACATGGCCCACCTTGCCTGACAAGGATTCCGTCTCCTTGCTGCCCGGATGTACTCCAGGTTGCGGTGGTCAGTCCAGATGAGGAAAGGGTGTTTAGCACCCTCAAGCCAATGTCTCCACGCCTTCAACGCTTTAACCACAGCCAACAACTCCCAGTCCCCCATATCAAAGTTTGGGTTGAGCTTCTTCGAGAAGAAAGCACAGGGGCGGAGTTTCGGTGGCGTACCCAAGCGCTGTAAGAGCATGGCTCCTATCCCAGCCTCGGACGCGTCCACCTTCACTATGAACGCCAAAGAGGGATCCGGATGGGCCAGCACGGGAGCCGAAGTAAAACAGAGCTCTTAGCTGTCCAAAAGCCCTGTTCGCCTCAGCCGACCACTGCAACCGTACAGGACCCCCCTTTAGCAGTGAGGAACAGCCACCTGGCCAAAACCCCGGATAAATCTCCAGTAGTAATTGGCAAACCCTAAAAATTGCTGCATCTCCTCTACCTTAGTGGGAGTCAGCCAATTACACACGGCTGCAATGCGGTCACTCTCCATCTCCACCCCTGCTGTGGAAATGCGATACCCTAGGAAGGAGACGGCCTGCTAAAAGAACAGACATTTCTCAGCCTTGACGTACAGGTCATGCTCCGACAGTCGTCCAAGTACCCTGCGTACCAAGCACACATGCCTGGCGCGTGTAGCGGAGTATATCAGAATGTCATCAATATACACCACTACACACTGCTCGTGCAGGTCCCTGAAAATCTTGTCTACAAAGGATTGAAAAACTGATGGAGCATTCATCACCGTACCACATGACAAGGTACTCATAATGCCCCGAGGTGGTACTAAAAGCTGTCTTCCACTCGTCTCCCTCCCGGATACGCACCAGGTTATATGCACTCCTGAGATCCAGTTTCGTGAAGAAGTGCGCCCCATGCATTGACTCAATCGCCATGGCGATAAGAGGTAGCGGGTAACTGTACCTCACCGTGATTTGATTGAGACCTCTATAGTCAATTCACGGGCGTAGACCTCCATCCTTCTTCTTCACAAAAAATAAACTCGAGGAGGCGGGTGAAGTGGATGGCCGAATGTACCCCTGACGCAGGGATTCAGAGACATATGTCTCCATAGCCACCATCTCCGCTTGCGACAGGGGATACATGTGACTCCTGGGAAGCGCAGCATCTGCCAGGAGAACTATCACACAATCCCCTGTCGATGAGGTGGTTATTGAGTCGCCTTCTTTTTACAGAAGGTGAGAACCAAACCGGCATATTCTGGGGGGATGCGCACGGTGGAGACCTGGTCTGGACTTTCCACCGTGGTAGCACCAACGGAAAACCCTACACACCTCCCCAAGCTCTTTCGTGACCCCCACTGTTTGAGCCCTCTGTTGCCAGGATATAGTGGGGTTATGATGACCCAACCAGGGAAGGCCTAGTACCACAGGAAACGCAGGACAATCAATGAGGAAAAGACTGATTTTCTCCTTGCGAACTCCCTGCGTCTCCATGGCCAAGGAGATGGTGGCCTCCCTGATTAGCCCGGGCCCTAATGGTCGACTATCCAGAGCGTGAACCGGGAAGGGTCTAACTACAGGAATAATGGGGATCCCTAAACTAAGGGCTACCGCTCTGTCGATAAAATTCCCAGCTGCGCCTGAATCGACGAGCGCCTTATGCTGGGAATGCGGAGAAAACTCAGGGAAACAGACAGGTACAAACAGGTGGTCAACAGAGGACTCTGGATGAGTGTGGTGCAGACTCACCTGGGGTGTTGCCTCGACTCCCAGAAGAACCGACACGGCACCGACCGGCAGTGTGCCCTCTGCGGCCACAGATGGTGCATGTGATGGTTCCTCCTCCAGTCTCCCTACACGCAGTCCCTCCCAACTCCATGGGCGCCGGTGTGGGGGTGCTGGTAGATGGCACTGGCAGATCCCCCTCTGGACGTCTGCCGGATGACCAGCAGTTTATCCAACCGGATGGACAAATCCACCAGTTGGTCAAAGGAGATGGTGGGATCCCTGCAGGTCAGCTCACATCGGACGTTCTCGCGCAGGCTGCACCGATAGTGGTCAATGAGGACCCTGTCGTTCCAGCCTGCTCCGGTGGCCAAGGTCCGGAATTCCAGGGCAAATTCCTGGCTCAAATGGAAGATCCGTTCTCCCGCTGCTCTCCCTTCAGGCGGATCGTCGAAGACGGCCCGGAAGCAACTGGTGAACTCCTTGAAGTGGTCCAACGCCACGTCATCTTCTCCCCACACGGCGTTTGCCCACTCCAGAGCTCTCCCTGAGAGGCATGAGCCGAGGGCAGACACTCTCTCCCTTCCCTGGCGCACAGTGGCCAGGTAAAGGTCCAGTTGTAATAGGAATCCCTGGCACTGTGTGGTCGTCCCATCATACTCCCTGGGAAGGGAGAGACGTATCCCACTGGGACTGGCTCCGGATGGGACGGGTAGAGGCAACCCCGGTTGCGCTGGTCGAGGCTCTGTAGAGACTTCCTGTCTCTCCCAGCGATCCATATTCGGGACAACGCGATCCATCAGGGCACCAGATGATGTAACATAGCCGAATGTTCCTGGACGCGCTCCTCGACTCCTCTAACTGGGGTACCTGCTCCTGCTGACTCCATTGCAGGGTGTGTAATTCTGTTACAGGTGTGTACGGGAGGCGAAGTCAGGTGCAGGAGAGCAGAGTAGAGTTAACAGGCGCACTTTTATTCCGGTCAATAAATAAGAACAAAATGACATCAAAGTGCCCAAAACAATGAACATGTACAAAAGTCTAGCGCGTGAACATACCCACATAGCAATAAACAATTACACACAAAGACATGGAGGGGAACAGAGGCCCTAATACATGCAGTGTGATTAGACAATGAAAACCAGGTGTGTATGGAAACAAGACAAAACAAATAGACATATGAAAAATGGAGCAGCGATAGCTAGAAAGCCGGTGAATTCGATTGCCGAACAACGCTCGAACAAGGAGAGGAGCCGACTTCGGTGGAAGTCGTGACAGTCAATTCAAATAAATGAATTAGGCCCTAATCTATGGATTTCACGACACATACAGATATGGATCAGTTGGTCATAGAGAAATAAATAATAAAGTAGGGGCGTGGATCAGAAAACCAGTCAGTATCTGGTTTGACCACCATATGCAGCATTTGCCTCATGAAG
Organism: Oncorhynchus mykiss; assembly: GCF_013265735.2. Taxonomy (NCBI): domain Eukaryota; kingdom Metazoa; phylum Chordata; class Actinopteri; order Salmoniformes; family Salmonidae; genus Oncorhynchus; species Oncorhynchus mykiss. The sequence continues at coordinate 86,039,859 of NC_048569.1, forward strand.
CGGGACATATCTTCTTCGCATAGAGTTGATCAGGCTGTTTATTGTGGCCTGTGGAATGTTGTCCCACTCCTCTTTAATGGCTGTGCAAAGTTGCTGGATATTGGCTTGACCTGGAAAACGATGTTGTACATGTCGATCCGGAGCATCCCAAACATGCTCATTGGGTGACATGTCTGGTGAGTACGCAGGTCATGGAACAACTGTGACATTTTCAGCTTCCAGGAATTGTGTACAGATCCTTGCAACATGGGGCCATGCATTATCGTGCTGAACATGAGGTGATTACAGCGGATGAATGGCACGACAATGGGCCTCAGGATCTCACCACGGTATCTCTGTGCATTCAAATTACAATCGATAAAATGAAATCATTGTCCGTAGCTTATGCCTGCCCATACCATTACCCCACCGCCACCATGGGGCACTCTGGTCACAACGTTGATGTCAGCAAACCGCTAGCCCACACAACGCCTTAAACGTGGTCTGCGGATGTGAGGCCGGTTGGACGTACTGCCACATTCTTTAAAATGACGTTGGATTATGGTAGAGAAATAAACATGACATTATCTGGAAACAGCTCTGGTGGACATTCCTGCTGTCAGCATGCCAATTGCATACTCCCTCAAAATCTGTGGCATGGTGTTGTGTGACAGAACTGCACATTTTAGAGTGGCCTTTTATTGTCTCCAGCATAAGGTGCACCTGTGTAATGATCATGCTGTGTTGTCAGCTTCTTGATATTCAACACCGGTCAGGTGGATGGATTACCTTGGCAAAGGAGAAATGCTCACTAATAGGGATGTCAACAAATTAGGGCACAACATTTTAGAGAAATGTAACATTTCTGGGATATTTAATTTCAGCTCATGAAACATTGGAACAACACTTACATGTTGCGTTTATATTTTTGTTCAGTGTAGATGCATGGAAGTAAAAAGCAAAGGCCTAAATTATACATTACATAAAAAAATCTGCCAAACAACCAGTAGGCTTACATGAGGGAAAACCAATTAATGAATCATTCTGGCATGGAGGCAAGGTCCATAAAGGTTGTAGCTTACTATTTAGACGAGTTGCAGCCTCCTCCATGCTGTGTTGAGCCTCATAAGAAGTTTCTGATTCCATACTCCTTCCTGGTGAAATGTACTTGTCAGGTCCCGCTCAAACGTCAGCTGGAGAAGCTTTTCGTTGATGTAACGTGTTCACTGAATACGTTCTTCAGAGGGGCAAAGGAATTTTCACACATTGCTGCAGATGTCCCAAATGTTAATCAAAATCAATGCTTCAGTGCCAACAGCAGTCAGCATTGTAGAGAAAGCCCACTGTATCTTTGAAGAACACTGAGTAGGGTCCATTTCTTGTTGCTGGCTGTGGTTGTGATTTCACTTTGCAAGAATCCATTGACTCTGCTTCCGCTGGTTCAGTTTTGGTTTGATCCAACTGGTCATCAGGTGCTAGTGGCTCGCTGAGCTCGGCATCACACTCAAAATGGTGGTCCTCCATTTTTTGCTATTGGCAGTGCCTAGTCATTTTCGGATATCCATGCTGATTAGCCAGCTATAATTTTTTAGCTCGCCGCTATCAAAATATAACGAAGCCAGTAGCTACTAGCTAGCCTATTATTAGCTGTAGCTGTCTTGAAAAGTGAACAAAGAAAACATTTTTACCCTCTCTGTGAGAAAAAAAAACGGTCAATTTCAACCTGCCCTGGGTGGATCCAATGAGCTTCCTAAACAAGGTAATGAAGGTGGTACCTTGTGACATTCCAATAGGAATGCATTTTTGGATTTGACTAAATATGACATTATTACATCCACCCTCCCTCCCCCTCCTCAGATCAAGAGCGCACACCCAGCAGAGCACTGTACCAGTCTGTGCAACTGGCAGTGACTGTGTGAGGTGAACCCACTTTTTAGGACACATGAAAATATTTTTTCCCTATTCAGCAAAAGTGGGAGAATAGGGCTTGAAATAATTGAAATGTTTTCTAAATATAGCAGCAATCAAATTGTAAATGACTTACTATAAAATTTCACCCTCCTTATAACTGTAAAAATAAATATGATCACACTTAGTGACAGTACAAAATTGGCATCATTTCATAGAACTGACAACAGAGAATGGTCTGCCCTGCGTCCTCTGAGCAATGCAGAGACACTTTAAGCACAAAGTGATTTTGTCCTTCTTTGATCAAGAGAAAGTTATTTAGTATTTTTTTTCACGTTGAGAGCTCGTTACCTTGAGTGCGTTCTCCCCAATTAGAGTGACACCAACCTCCTGTGGTGTGGGTGTAGGTAGTGTGTGTGTATGTGTGCGTTGGAGAGTCAGAGAAAGTATGTGTGAGTGTGCGGGTAGAGTCTAGTGTGTGTAATAGAGTCAGGGCAGAGTTACTGCAAAAAAGGGTCAATGCAGGTCCGGGTAGACATTTGATTAGCTATTTAGCAGTCTTGCTTAGCAGTCTTATGGTTTGGGAGTAGAAGCTGCTCAGGGTCCTGTTGGTTCCAGACTTGGTGCACTGGTACCACTTGCCATGCGGTAGCTGAGAGAACAGTCTATGGCTTGGGTAGCTGGAGTATTTGACAACCGCCAGGTAAAGTGGTCCTGAATGGAAGGGAGCTTGGCCCCAGTGATGTACTTGGCCGTACTCACCACCCTCTGTAGTGCCTTGCGGTCAGGTGCCTTGCTGTTGCCGTACCAAGCAGTGGTGAAGCCAGTCAAGATGCTTTCAATGGTGCAGCTGTAGAAGTTTTTGAGGATGGGGGTCCATGCCAAATCTTTTCAGACTCCTGAAGGGGAAGAGACACTGTCGTGCCCTCTTCACACCTGTGTTTGGGTGTGTGTGGACCATGTTTATTCCTTAGTGATGTGGACATCAAGGAACTTGAAGCTCTCGACACGCTCCACTACAGCCCCATCGATGTAGTGCTCGCCCCACCATTTCTTGTAGTCCTCGATCAGCTCCTTCATCTTGCTCACATAGAGGGATAGGTTTTTGTCTTGGCACCACATTGCCAGGTCTCTGACCTCCTCACTATAGGCTGCCTCATCGTCATCAGTAATCAGTCCTACCACTGATGATGTGTTGGAGTAGTGCGCAGCCATGCAGTCGTGGGTAAACAGGGAGTACTGGAGGGGACTGAGCACACACCCCTGAGGGGCCCACGTGTTGAGGGTCCGTGTGGCGGGTGTGTTTTTGCCTTCCTTCACCACCTGGGGGCAGCCTGTCAGAAAGTCCAGGATCCAGTTGAAGAGGGAGGTGTTCAGTCCCAGGGTCCTTAGCTTAGTGATGTGCTCAGAGGGAACTATGGTGTTGAACGCTGAGCTGTAGTCAATGAACAGCATTCCCACATAGGTGTTCCTCTTGCCCAGGTGGGATAGGGCAGTGTGGAGTGCAATAGAGATTGCATCCTCTGTGGATCTGTTGGGGTGGTATGCAAATTGGAGTGGGTCCAGGGTGTTTGGGATGATGGTGTTTATGTGTGCCATAACCAGGCTTTCAAAGCATTTCATGATTACAGATGTGAGTCCTATGGGGCGATAGTCATTCAGATAGGTTACCTTGGCATTCTTGGGCACAGGGACTATGGTGGTCTGCTCGAAAAATGTAGGTATTACAAACTGGGTCAGGGAGGGGTTGAAAATATCAGTGAAGACACTTTCTCTGAGTATGCTTTCTGGTAATCTGTCGGGCACTGCAGCCTTGTGAATGTTAACTTGTTTAAAGGGCTTATATCGGCTACGGAGAGCGTGTTCATAGCGTTTTCCGGAACAGCTGGTGCTCTCATGCATGGTTCCGTGTTGCTTGCTTGGTTGGGATATGTACGTACGGACACTGTGAGCATGACATCGTCAATGCACTTATTAAGGAAGCCGGTGACTGATGTGGTAATCTTCTTAATGCCATCAAATTAATCCTGGAACATATTCTTGTCTGTACTAACAAAACAGTCCTGTAGCTTTGCACCCACTCCATCGGACCACTTCCGTATTGAGCGCGTCACTGGTACTGACTGTTTGAGTTTTTGCTTATGGTTATGGTCAGATTATGGTCAGATTTGCCAAATGGTGGTTTGCTGATATCATGGTAGTGGTGGGGTTATGGAATAGACAACGAACACAATTGCATTTTATAAATGGAATTTTGAATGCACGGAGATCCTGAGGCCCATTGTCATGCCATTCCTCCGTCACCTACAGTATCTCCTCATGTCACCCATTGAGCATGTTTGGCATGCTCTGGATCGACGTGTACAACAGAGTGTTCCAGTTCCTGCCAATATTCAGCAACTTCGCTCAGCCCTTGAAGAGGAGTGGGACAACATTCCACAGGACACAATCAACAGCCTATCAACTATGTGAAGGAGATGTGTTGCCTGCATGAGGCAAATGATGGTCACACCAGATAATGACTTCAGATCCACATCACTAACTTTCTTTTAAGTATCTGTGACCAACATATGCAGATCTGTATTCCCAGTCATGAGAAATCCATAGATTTGTCCTAATGAATTGATTTCAATTGATTTCCTTTTATGAACTGTATGTCTGTAAAACCTTTGAAATTGTTGCATGTTGCACTTATATTTTTGTTCAGTAGATACACAGTACTAGTCAAAAGTTTGGACACACCTACTCATTCAAGGGTTTTTCTTAATTTAAATGTTTTTCTACATTGTAGAATAATCTATGAAATAACTATGAAATAACACATATGGGATCATGTAGTCAACAAATCAAAAAATATTTTATATTTGAGATTCTTCAAAGTTGTCACCCTTTGCCTTCACAACAGCGTTGCACACTCTCGGCTTGTTTTAACAATAGCGATATTATGGAGATTATTTCGTTTTAAAATAACCAACAGTGAGAGGTTGTAATCTGAATAAAGGGAAAAAGGCTATTCTTGAACATGGGGTGAGACTTTCTTGCTACATTGCTAGAGAACTAGTTCGGAGAGGTCTAATACTTCAATATTTAATCATTTGTGCTTTACAAATTCAGATTCATTATAAAAATAGGCCCTTTTAATTTTGTCCGGCTTGCCATTCCATAAAATTGAATATTTTTTGCTCATGTAATTGAAAAAACAGTCGCTAGGTGTAGACAAGACCATAACCAAATAGGTAAACTGGGATATAACTAAGGAGTTAAGAGTGATTTTTACACAAATAGACATGGTAGCAAGATCTTATCTATTTTTACTAACTTTCTATTAAAATGTATTGGAGTGAGATATTAATTTAAGGTTAAGGTTAGCAGTGGGGTTAAGATTGGGATTAAGATTAGGGTTAGGTTTAAAATGTTATGACTTTGTGGCTGTGCCAGCTAGTGACTACCCTGCAGAACTGCCTCCAGTAGTCATCCCAATAAATGCCAACCTGCTGTTGATCTTTCTTCATATGATGCCCTGTGGTGTGTGTTTAATATTATGTGTATTTCGGGGACAGGGATGGGGGGACTAAGACATACAGAGGGAGGGGAGGGGGGTTCAGGGGATTTACTGCTTAAGAAACACGCTTGTGATTAGGAAGCAGAGCCATCTGGTAGTCTGTGACACATACACACAGACACACAAACACAGAGAAAGACCCCCCCACACACAAACACACAGAGCATCACCTGAGTGGCTCTCTCCTGTTCAACCCCATCCACCACAATACCAAATGCTAATGAGGTTCTCTGAATTTAAAATAGTTTTTTTGAAATTTTCCACACAGACAAAACCAACAATAACACAGAGCAATCCACAAAATACATACATATGAAAAAACAAGAAGACGGAGACAGATACACAGTCCCCTCTCCGATTTCATTGTGGGGGACAAAAAACAAAAACAGCGATGTCCATGTCTTCCAAGAATAAAACAAGTTGAATAGGTGAACTCGAAAATAATGTCATTCTACTTTATTGACAATTGTTCTTCCATGATAAATATTTATATCCATTTCCCACCCCTCTCCCTAATCTCCTTCTCACACAAACAAACAATTATAAGTATTAAATTCCAATGGTACAAACAGCAACACCCAGATGCTTGGTGGGTTATGGGTTGGCAATCTCCTTCAACAGTATATTCGTATAGCCATCTCCTATAAACCGAACTACAGTGCTCCAGATATGCAAAAGCTTGTCAAGTTTACCCTGGTGGACATTAGTCAGTGTTTACAGAAGAAACAACCACGCCAGGTTTCTGAGCCACAAGGAATTGTTAGGTTTCGTGTCATCTATCCATGGTTGAATAATTGTTATTCTAGCAGCGTACCACATAAGAGCTACGATTTTTTTAGGACATTACAGTGCAGGGTTAGCCGAGTGTAGACCCATAACACATTTGAGAGGCTGTTACCAACTGGAGAGCCCAAAATATTTGAGATGTCTCTTTCCACTTTTGTGCTGCTTACATTTGTGGCATTCCCCAGAACATGCAGGGTCATAGTTACTTCTGACAACAGGTGTAGTTTGTACTTCTGTATTATTTTATAGTTTTATAGGAACAACACATTTTATTTGCTTTGGTAAGAATCCCATTCACAATTATCGGTCACCCGAAGGTCTTGTTGCTATGCACGTTTGCTACTATCATTGTTGACCTTGCCTATTGTAAAAAGGCCGCTGTATATGTAGTTTATTTTCTTATTTTTTAAGGAGCTAGCATGGACTATACATTTTTCCATCTTATTAAGGCTAGATTCCTCCTAGCTCCTAGCTGGAGGAAACAGTGAAATTGTGAGTGCGGTAAACCATATTCTTGTATCAATTTCAAGCCATCATTAAAACATATCATTCAATGTTGTAAATCCAGCTTTGTACCAATTCCTCAAGCCACGATCTATACATGAAGGAAAGAAGGGATTGATAACGACTTACACACAGAATGTCATATGAAAAGCTGCTTTTCTAGTGTTCCATGAGTCAATGGTGTTTGTGACAATAGAATTCTCCTTTAGGCTTTTATCTTGAGATATTTTCCCTAAAAAAGTTAGGTCTGTCAGAGATCCGAAAGCAACAACCCTCAGATTCCAGATCCAACCATGTTGAGTTTGGGTGTTGATCAATCCACTCAGAAATTGTGTGGACCAGTGATAGTACTGAAAGTTAGCTACAGACACATTTCAGTTGGACTTTTTCTAATGACATTTTAGGTCGCTTATTGTTCCAAGTAAATATGGACAATGCTCTGTGAATTGATTTGGAAAAACTTCCCAGGGATATGATTTGGGATCATCTGCAAAGGATATACTGTAACACCTGGGGGAGTATATTCATTATAATCACAGCAATACGTCCTAACCAAGAGAGTGACAATGAGGTCCACCTAATCAGGAGGTTTGCTGAAGTTCTCATGCCTCCTCCTGCATGTAATCATTTCTTCATAGCTTCCCTCCCTCTGCCGGCAGGACACACTTACCATCTGTTAGCTCCACAGCTAGGTTATAGTTGAACATCAACATACCTGTCAAAAATAGAGGGAGAGAGAGAGAGAGAAGGGCGGGAGGGAGAGAGAGAGGGAGAGTCCATGTACAGATTTATACAGCTAGGGTAAACCAACAACCTTCCTGTCGACATACAAGTTTGTTTTTGCAGTCTTCACTCCTTCAAGATGTGTACTGTAGTAGCATGTTAGATGTATTACTTGTTTGTCTGTCTTCCCCCCAACCGCCAGGTTACACACAACTTTATCACACACACAACTAGGCTAAACACAACCGCACAGCCTATCAGAGTTGTGTTATCAGAGAAAGAGAGAGAAGGACAGTCAAGAGAGGGAGAGCTTTATTTCATTTTTGTTTATTATCTATTTCACTTGCTGTGTCAATGTAAACATATGCCAATAAATCACATTGAAGAGAGAGAGAGAGAGAGAGAGAGAGAGAGAGAGAGAGAGAGAGAGAGAGAGAGGGAGAGAGAGAGAGAGCGAGAGTGGTGTTATATCAAACTAGCCAACTGTCAGGTTAAATGCATAGCATCCCTAGCTAAGGATTAGTTCATAATTAAATAGCACCATGCAGTGCCATGCAACAGTATAGATCTAATCAGAACTCTGCAGCCATTAGGCTTGTCTCTCTCTCTGGCTGGCTCCCTTAGTATGGTGGTCTGAGATGCTCTTCTTTCCCGCTCTCCTATGCTAATAGGATACATATGCTAATACGATACATATTCACAGTCCTAAAACACGCACTTCTAGGCACAGGGAATGGGATACACATACAGTCCCTCTGCGTGTGGTTCTTAGCACCCCAAACACTAAATGCATACTCATACTATCACAGGCACAAACACACACACCTGCATACACATACACACACACACGCACACACACACGCACATGCACACACTCACACATACACACACACGCACACATGCATGCACATAAACACACAAACACACAAACACACAAACACACACAGACACACTCAGACTCGTCTTCAGTTGCTGTGTACTTAACACACACTCGTCAGCACCCCGGCATACACACACACACACACACATTCACAGAGTCAGATCTGATGTTACTCATCTTTGTGCTAGCGAGGCGTGCTGAAAGGTTCTGCCTACATGATCCAGCCACTATCATTCCAACAAGATATCACGGTTTGACACGGTTTGACTTCAGTATTCAACGTTTGTCCAGGGTGGGCATAACTTCCAAATCCTTAAGGTAAGAGGTTAAGGGCTGGGATAGGGTTACAACAGAAACAACTCAATGGTTAAGTTTATTCTTCCAAATGGTAAAGGTAAGGGTTAAAGACATGCTCCGGAACTTTGCGACTACTAAGTATTTTTTAAAGCTTCCTCTTTGGGCTGGATGTGTCAATGTGTAGTTCATACATGCATAATCTATGAGCACAATAACTGTGTTAACTCAATTAGACATGAAATCCCTAGTTTGAAGGCAACTCTTCTGGAAGCTGTGCTAAACCATTTCCTCTACATTTTCCCCCAAGTGGACCATCCCCCTAGCAATTCATGTTCTAGCGAATGAGATTCAGCCCCTTGCCATTTGAATGACAGCTAGCAAGATGCACACAGTGCAGAGCAAGAGAGAGAGAAATGACGTGGTGCACATACTGTATACATACTGTATATGCACATACATGTATGTGACGTAGCACACCATTTTCGGAGGCCACTTTTCACTGTCCAGAATGAATACTAAGATAATTTCTTTACGGTTTGACCTAGCACTGGTATTGAACACGCGACCCCCGGACCCGCCATCCCCTTCCACAAGGACCTAGCAAACCGCAAGGCTACTTGATGGTAATAGTGCTCACTGTTGCCCCTAGTGGCCTCCATCTCCCAACATCATTGGGACCTGAATGAGCGTAGAATATTGCCTTGGATCTCAACTGACCTGGCTGATTATACGCCATAACAACCAGCCCTAGCAGCATGACATCCAGACGACTAATCAAGCTCACATCGTTTCCATGAGAGTGTGTGTGTGTGTGTGTGTGTGTGTGTGTGTGTGTGTGTGTGTGTGTGTGTGTGTGTGTGTGTGTGTGTGCGTGCGTGCGTGCAATGTGCATGCGTGCAATGTTTCCACGAGAGTGTGTGTGTGTGTGCGTGCGTGCGTGCGTACATCCGTGTGTGTGTGCATATGTGTGTGCATGAGTGGGTGTGTGCATGAGTGTGTGCATGAGTGTGTGCGTGTGTAGAATCTCTGCATGTGGTGCATATGATTATATCTCACATATATAACACATGCATTACACAATAACAACATTATGTTGTTGACACTTCTGCTCTCAATGGGAGATTTCCCCTCAGTCTTTCAAGAATCTGGAGTTTGTAGTCTAACTATACCTCTCTGTTCCACATTGCATCCAAGTACAGTAGCATGCAGTGCTGTGCTCTAACACATACCTCTGGTGTGCAACTCTCCAATTCTACCAACCTTCGTCTTGTTGAGCTTTTGGAAAGATTCCACATCTCCTTCTCCGTCTCCCTGGGTCTAAATATAGGGATGGAAATCGTGACTTTACAGTATCCCTGTATCCCTGCAAGGCTGCCAAACACACCATAGCAGATCCATCATAAGAAACAAAATAATGAAAGTATTCACTCACTAACATATGCATGGAAATACGCACATTTACAGAATAAAGATTAAGAGGAGCTTTCTTTCAATCCCTCAAGTCTCTCTCCACAGAATCCATAGTCTTATCAATTGAAAACAATAGCACCTGAAAGATACATATAAATCTTGCAGACATGCTTAAAAGGGTCAATCTGCAGTTGCTACAGGCTGTAAAATGCAGTGAATGTGTCACTTCAATAACCACTAAAATGTCCTGCATTTTGAATGCACGGGTTTCATTCCGAAATAATAGTAATCTAGCCTAGGCTTTAGACAACCATTTAGATCAGTAATGGGTCTTTTCTCTATAGTGTACAAGGTCCAGAAAGGCACATTAGCAGGCCAGTCATATTGTGTATTTTGTCAGGATGTACAGTACCAGTCAATAGTTTGAACACACCTACTCATTCCAGGGTTTTTCTTTATTTTTACTATTTTCTACATTGTAGAATAATAGTGAAGAGATCAAAACTATGAAAAAACACATGGAATCATGTAGTAACCAAACATGTGTTAAACAAATCCAAATATATTTGGGATTCTTCAAAGTAGCCACCTTTTACCTTGATGACAGCTATTGCACACTCTTGGCATTCTCTCAACCAGCTCCATGAGGTAGTCACCTGGAAAGAATTTAAATTAACATGTGTTTTAATACCAAGTCCATATTATGGCAAGAACAGCTCAAATAAGCAAAGAGAAACGACAGTCCATCATTACTTTAAGACATGAAGGTCAGTCAATGTGGAAAATTTCAAGAACTTTGAAAGTTTCATCAAGTGCAGTCACAAAAATAATCAAGCGCTATGATGCAACTGGATCTCATGAGGACCGCCACAGGAAAGGAAGACCCAGAGTTACCTAAGGTGCAGAGGATGAATTCATTACAGTTACCAGCCTCAGAAATTGCAGCCCAAATAAATGCTTCACAGAGTTCAAGTAACAGACACATCTCAACATCAACTGTTCAGAGGAGACTGCGTGAATCAGGTCTTCATGGTGGAATTGCTGCAAAGAAACCACAACTAAAGGACACCTGTAAGAAGATACTTGCTTGGGCCAAGAAACAACATGGACATTAGACCGGTGGAAATCTGTCATTTGGTCTGATGATTTTTGGTTCCAACCGCCGTGTCTTTGTGAGACACGGAGTAGGTGAAAGGATGATCTATGCATGCTCTCACCGTTGTCGCTTGCTGTAGACCACCCTCTGCCCCCAGCTGTGCCCTCAACACCATATGGGAATTTATTGCCCCCCATCTATCTTCAGAGCTTGTGCTGCTACTTGACCTAAACTGGGACATGCTTAACACCCTGGCCATCCTATAATCTGAGCTTGATGCCCTCAATCTCACACAAATGATCAATGAACCTACCAGGTGCAACCCCAAATCCGTAAACACGGGCACCCTCATAGATATCATCCTAACCAACTTGCCATCCAAATACACCTCTGCTGTTTTCAACCAAGATCTCAGCGATCACTGCCTCATTGCCTGCATCCGTAATGGGTCTGAGGTCAAACGACCACCCCTCATCACTGTCAAACGCTCCCTAAAAACTTCATCCCGTCAGTAGAGGATGCCTGGTTATTCTTTAAAAGTGCCTTCCTCACCATCCTAATTAAGCATGATCCATTCAAAGAAAATTGAACCGGGAACAAATATAGCCCTTGGTTCACTCCAGACCTGACTGCCCTTGACCAGCACAAAAATATAATGTGGCATACTGCATTAGCATCGAATAGCCCCCGTGATATGCAACTTTTCAGGGACGTTAGGAACCAACATACACAGGCAGTTAGGAAACCTAAGGCTAGCTATTTCAAACAGAAATTTGCATCCTGTAGCACAAACTCCAAAAATGTATGGGACACTGTAAAGTCTATGGAGAATAAGAGCACCTCCTCCCAGCGGCCCACTGCTCTGAGGCTAGGAAACACTGTCACCACCGATAAATCCACTGTCATTGAGAATTTCAATAAGCACCCCTACCCCGGTCAACTGCCCGGCACCACCCACAGCAACTCGCCCAAGCCTCCCCATTTCTCCTTCACCCAAATTCAGATTGCTGATGTTCTGAAAGAGCTGGAAAATCTGGACCCCTACAAATCAGCCGGGCTGGACAATCTGGACCTTCTCTTTCTAAAATGATCTGCCAAAATTGTTGCAACCCCTATTACTAGCTTGTTCAACCTCTCTTTCGTATCATCTGAGATTCCCAAGGATTGGAAAGCTGCCGCAATCATCCCACTCTACAATGGGGGAAACACTCTATACCCAAACTGCTACAGATCTATATATATCCTACCCTACCTTTCTAAGGTCTTTCGAAAGCCAAGTTAACAAACAGATCACCGACCATTTCGAATCCCACTGTACCTTCCCCCCTATGCAATCTGGTTTCCGAGCTGGTCATGGGTGCACCTTAGCCATGTTCAAGGTCCTAAACGATAACTGCCATCGATAAGAGACATTACTGTGCAGCCGTATTCATCGACCTGGCCAAGGCTTTCGACTCTGTCAATCAACACATTCTTATCGACAGACTAAACAGTCTCGGCAGACTAAACTCTTCTTCCAGACTCACATTAAGCATCTCCAATCCAAAATGAAATCTAGAATCAGCTTCCTATTTCGCAACAAAGCGTCCTTCACTCATGCTGCCAAACATACCCTCGTAAAACTGACCATCCTACCAATCCTCGACTTCGGCGATGTCATTTACAAAATAGCCTCCAACACTCTACTCAACAAATTGGATGCAGTCTATCACAGTGCCATTCGTTTTGTCACCAACGCCCCATATACCACCTACCATTGCGACCTGTATGCTCTCGTTGGCTGGTTCTCGCTTCATACTGTTGCCAAACCCACTGGCTCCAGGTCATCTACAAGTCTATGCTAGGTAAAGCCCCACCTTATCTCAGCTCACAGGTCACCATAGCAGCACCCACCCGTAGCACGTGCTCCAGCAGTTATATCTCACTTGTCACCCCCAAAGCCAATTTCTACTTTGGCAGCCTTCCCTTCCAGTACTCTGTTGCCCCAATGACTGGTACGAACTGCAAAAATCACATCTCCCTCACTAGCTTTTAGCACCAGCTGTCAGAGCAGCTCACAGATCACTGCACCTGTACATATCCCATCTATAACTAGCCCATCCAACTACCTCATCCCCATACTCTATTTATTTACTTATCTTGCTCCTTTGCACCCCAGTATCTCTACTTGCACATTCATCTACTGCACATCAATCACTCCAGTGTTTAATTGGTATATTATAATTACTTCGCAACCTTGGCCTTTTTATTGCTTTACCTCCCTTACCTCATTTGCACACACTGTATATAGCCTTTTTTTCTACTGTATTATTGACTGTAGGTTTGTTTATTCCATGTGTAATTCTGTGTTGTTGTATGTGTCAAACTGCTTTGCTTATTCTTGGCCAGGTCGCAGTTGTAAATGAGAACTTGTTCTCAACTAGCCTAGCTGGTTAAATAAAGGCGAAATAAATAAATAAATAAAAATGCTTAATTATAATTCTTAACCAACAATGCTTCAAGAAGTTTTGAGAAAAAAATATGTGTTAAAGTTGCCAATGAGATGACGGTGGTATTTATGATCACCGCCGACGATGAGACAGGCTATAGGGAGGAGCTCAGGACTTGGCAGTGTGGTGCCAGGACAACAACCTCTCCCCCATTCACCATCAATGGGACTTTAGTGGAGCGGGCCGAGAGCCTCAAGTTCCTCAGTGTCCACATCACTAAGGACCTATCAGGGTTCAAACACACCCACACAGTCTTGAAGAGGGCACGACAATGCCTCTTCTCCCTCAGAAGGCTGAGAGCATCTTGACTGACTGCATCACCACCTGGTATGACAACTGCTTGGCATCTGACCATAAGGCACTACAGAGTTTAGTGCCTAAGGCCCAGTACATCACTGGAGCCAAGCTTCCTGCCATCCAGGACCTCTATACCGGGTGGTGTCAAAGGAAGGCCCTAAAAATTTAAAAGACTGCAGACACCTATGTCATATTGTGTTCTCTGTGCTACAGTACGGCAATCAGTACCAGAGCGCCAACTCCTGAACAGCTTCTACCCCCAAGCCTTAAGAGTGCTGAACATTTAATCAAATGGTATCCCTGACTATTTGCATTGACCCACTTTTAAGCACGGACTCTCCTGCGACAGCTCTATACACACTCACTGGATTCTACACACACACACACACACACACACACACACACACACACACACACACACACACACACACAACATACGCTCACACGCATATAGACGACGCCAAACACACACACATTCACACAGTCGCATTTTCACACTCTTCACATACGCTGCTGCAACTAATTATCTATCCTGATCGCTTAGTCACTTTTACCCCTACCTACATCCATAGCCGTGGGTGCTGAAGCACCCCCTGAAAAATAAGAATTTTCAACAAATTTATTTTTGAAGGAAAATTATTATTTTTAAAAATAAAAGTAGTGCACTGGGCCTTTACTAGTATTAGCAGACTGATATAGACATATGTAGAGCAAGCAAAAAATGTTTTCAGCATCTACACCTTGGCTCAAAAGGTAGTTGTATAATTAAGAACAATAGTTTTGTAATATAATTGTCAGAGTTGTTGCCCTGTCTCTTTCTCTGTGATTGTCATTCTAATGGGATCCAGAAAGAACAAAACCCTGTCTCTTTCTCTGTGATTGTCATTCTAATGGGATCCAGAAAGAACAAAACCCTGTCTCTTTCTCTGTGATTGTCATTCTAATGGGATCCAGAAAGAACAAAACCCTGTTTCTTTCTCTGTGATTGTCATTCTAATGGGATCCGGAAAGAACAAAACCCTGTCTCTTTCTCTGTGATTGTCATTCTAATGGGATCCAGAAAGAACAAAACCCTGTCTCTTTCTCTGTGATTGTCATTCTAATGGGATCCAGAAAGAACAAAACCCTGTCTCTTTCTCTGTGATTGTCATTCTAATGGGATCCAGAAAGAACACAACCCTGTCTCTTTCTCTGTGATGTCATTCTAATGGGATCCATAAAGAACAAAACCCTGTCTCTTTCTCTGTGATTGTCATTCTAATGGGATCCAGAAAGAACAAAACCCTGTCTCTTTCTCTGTGATTGTCATTCTAATGGGATCCAGAAAGAACAAAACCCTGTCTCTTTCTCTGTGATGTCATTCTAATGGGATCCAGAAAGAACAAAACCCTGTCTCTTTCTCTGTGATTGTCATTCTAATGGGATCCAGAAAGAACAAAACCCTGTCTCTTTCTCTGTGATTGTCATTCTAATGGGATCCAGAAAGAACAAAACCCTGTCTCTTTCTCTGTAATTGTCATTCTAATGGGATCCAGAAAGAACAAAACCCTGTCTCTTTCTCTGTGATGTCATTCTAATGGAATCCAGAAAGAACACAACCCTGTCTCTTTCTCTGTGATGTCATTCTAATGGAATCCAGAAAGAACAAAACCCTGTCTCTTTCTCTGTGATTGTCATTCTAATGGTTCCAGAAAGAACAAAACCCTGTCTCTTTCTCTGTGATTGTCATTCTAATGGGATCCAGAAAGAACAAAACCCTGTCTCTTTCTCTGTGATTGTCATTCTAATGGTTCCAGAAAGAACAAAACCCTGTCTCTGTCTCTGTGATTGTCATTCTAATGGGATCCAGAAAGAACAAAACCCTGTCTCTTTCTCTGTGATTGTCATTCTAATGGTTCCAGAAAGAACAAAACCCTGTCTCTTTCTCTGTGATTGTCATTCTAATGGGATCCAGAAAGAACAAAACCCTGTCTCTTTCTCTGTGATTGTCATTCTAATGGGATCCAGAAAGAACAAAACCCTGTCTCTTTCTCTGTGATGTCATTCTAATGGGATCCAGAAAGAACAAAACCCTGTCTCTTTCTCTGTGATTGTCATTCTAATGGGATCCAGAAAGAACAAAACCCTGTCCTCAAACATTTACATAAAAATATGCAAAGTTATGGGGAAAGACACAAAACATCCACATCAAATGAAATATTTTTTTCTCAATAAAATAACATGGAAAATAACCACTTTTTGTGCAGTATTAATTTACCATCCTTACAAACCACTTAAAGGAAATCTACATTATTGTATTGTACATAGGCTGGTCATCTACAAAGGTTGGTCATCTACACTGCATAGAGTGTCTACTAAAATGGAGTACATTGAGACAGCAAGTGGTTTGTGATGATGTGATGTGATGATGTGGCTCAGTTGGTAGAGCATGACACTTGCAATGCTAGGGTTGTGGGTTTAATTCCCATGGGGACCAGTATGAAAAATCACACCCTCACTACTGTAAGTTGCTCTGCATGGAGTGTCTACTAAAATTGATAAGGAATTAATAAACTGTTTCTGTTAGAAATAGAAATAAGTTGCATTTGCAAACAGACAAAATGGCGGCGAAAGAAATGGTAGCAGTTTTACGGTCGCCCAACCAATTGTGCTTGTGTTCTTTTTCGCGTTATTTGTAACTTGTTTTTTACATGACCAACTGGCAGG
The DNA here is from genome assembly GCF_013265735.2 of Oncorhynchus mykiss. NCBI lineage: Eukaryota > Metazoa > Chordata > Actinopteri > Salmoniformes > Salmonidae > Oncorhynchus > Oncorhynchus mykiss. The sequence goes on from NC_048569.1 coordinate 86,056,496, forward strand.
TGTCTTCACTGACATTTTCAGCATGTCCCTGATTGAGTCTGTAATACCAACATGTTTCAAGCAGAACACCATAGACCATGTGCCCAAGAACGCAAAGGCAACCTGCCTAAATGACTACAGACCCGTAGCACTCACGTCTGTAGCCATGAAGTGCTTTGAAAGGTTGGTAATGGCTCACATCAACACCATTATCCCAGAAACCCTAGACCCACTCCAATTTGCATACCGCCCAAACAGATCCACAGATGATGCAATCTCTATTGCACTCCACACTGCCTTTTCCCACCCGGACAAAAGGAACACTTATTTGAGAATGCTATTCATTGACTACAGCTCAGCGTTCAACACCATAGTACACTCAGAGCTCACTAAGCTAAGGATCCTGGGACTAAACACCTCCCTCTGCAACTGGATCCTGGACTTCCTAACGGGCCGCCCCCAGGTGGTGAGGGTAGGCAGCAACACATCTGCCATGCTGATCATCAACACTGGAGCTCCCCAGGGGTGCATGCTCAGTCCCCTCCTGTACTCCCTGTTCACCCACGACTGCATGGCCAGGCACGACTCCAACACCACCGTTAAGTTTGCAGACGACACAACAGTGGTAGGCCTGATCACCGACAAAGACGAGACAGCCTATAGGGAGGAGGTCAGAGACCTGGCCGGGTGGTGCCAGAATAACAACCTATCCCTCAGCGTAACCAAGACTAAGGAGATGATTGTGGACTACAGGAAAAGGAGGACTGAGCACGTCCCCATTCTCATCGACAGGGCTGTAGTGGAGCAGTTTGAGAGCTTCAAGTTCCTTGGTGTCCACATCAACAACAAACTAGAATGGTCCAAACACACTAAGACAGTCGTGAAGAGGGCACGACAAAGCCTATTCCTCTTCAGTAAACTAAAAAGATTGGGTATGGGTCCTGAAATCCTCAAAAGGTTCTACAGCTGCAACATCAAGAGCATGACTGGTTGCATCACTGCCTGGTACGGCAATTGCTCGGCCTCCAACCGCAAGGCACGACAGAGGGTAGTGCGTACGGCCCAGTACATCACTGGGGCTAAGCTGTCTGCCATCCAGGACCTCTACACCAGGCGGTGTCAGAGGAAGGCCCTAAAAATGGTCAAAGATCCCAACCACCCCTGTCAAAGACTGTTCTCTCTGCTACCGCATGGCAAGCGGTACCGGAGTGACAAGTCTAGGACAAAAATGCTTCTCAACAGTTTTTACCCCCAAGCCATAAGACTCCTGAACAGGTAATCAAATGGGTACCCGGACTATTTGCATTGTGTGCCACCCCCACCCCAACCCCTCCTTTTACGCTGCTGCTACTCTCTGTTTATCATATATGCATAGTCACTTTAACTATGCATTCATCTACTTACTAGCTCAATTGGGCTGACCAAACAGTGCTCCCGCACAGTGGCTAACCGGGCTATCTGCATTGTGTTCATTCAGCCACAGCCTACAGAGCTCCACAACCCCTACCTGTATGGAGGCGCTGTCCATTCAGCAGCACCCCACGGAGCTCCACTATGCCTACCTGTACGGAGGCGCTGTTCATTCAGCCACATCCTACAGAGCTCCACAACCCCTACCTGTATAGAGGCACTGTTCATTCAGCCACACCCTACAGAGCTCCACTATGCCTACCTGTATAGATGCGCTGTCCATTCAGCCACACCCCACGGAGCTCCACTATGCCTACCTGTATAGAGGCGCTGTTCATTCAGCCACACCCCACGGAGCTCCACTTTGCCTACCTGTATAGAGGCTTTGTCCATTCAGCCACACCCCACAGAGCTCCACAACACCTACCTGTACGGAGGCGCTGTCCATTCAGCAGCACCCCACGGAGCTCCACTATGCCTACCTGTACGGAGGCGCTGTTCATTCAGCCACATCCTACAGAGCTCCACAACCCCTACCTGTATGGAGGCGCTGTCCATTCAGCCACACCCTACAGAGCTCCACAACCCCTACCTGTATGGAGGCGCTGTCCATTCAGCCACACCCTACAGAGCTCCACAACCCCTACCTGTATAGAGGCACTGTTCATTCAGCCACACCCTACAGAGCTCCACTATGCCTACCTGTATAGATGCGCTGTCCATTCAGCCACACCCCACGGAGCTCCACTATGCCTACCTGTATGGAGGCGCTGTTCATTCAGCCACACCCCACGGAGCTCCACTTTGCCTACCTGTATAGAGGCTTTGTCCATTCAGCCACACCCCACAGAGCTCCACAACACCTACCTGTATGGAGGCGCTGTTCATTCAGCCACACCCCACGGAGCTCCACAACGCCTACCTGTATAGAGGCACTGTCCATTCAGCCACACCCTACAGAGCTCCACTATGCCTACCTGTATAGATGCGCTGTCCATTCAGCCACACCCCACGGAGCTCCACTATGCCTACCTGTATGGAGGCGCTGTTCATTCAGCCACACCCCACGGAGCTCCACTTTGCCTACCTGTATAGAGGCTTTGTCCATTCAGCCACACCCCACAGAGCTCCACAACACCTACCTGTACGGAGGCGCTGTTCATTCAGCCACACCCCACGGAGCTCCACAACGCCTACCTGTATAGAGGCACTGTCCATTCAGCCACACCCTACAGAGCTCCACAACCCCTACCTGTATGGAGGCGCTGTCCATTCAGCCACACCCTACAGAGCTCCACAACCCCTACCTGTATAGAGGCACTGTTCATTCAGCCACACCCTACAGAGCTCCACTATGCCTACCTGTATAGATGCGCTGTCCATTCAGCCACACCCCACGGAGCTCCACTTTGTCTACCTGTATAGAGGCTTTGTCCATTCAGCCACACCCCACGGAGCTCCACAACACCTACCTGTACGGAGGCGCTGTTCATTCAGCCACACCCCACGGAGCTCCACAACGCCTACCTGTATAGAGGCACTGTCCATTCAGCCACACCCCACGGAGCTCCACTTTGCCTACCTGTATATAGGCGCTGTCCATTCAGCCACACCCCACGGAGCTCCACTATACCTACCTGTATAGAGGCGCTGTCCATTCAGCCACACCCCACGGAGCTCCACTATGCCTACTTGTATAGAGGCACTGTCCATTCAGCCACACCCCACAGAGCTCCACTATGCCTACCTGTATAGAGGCACTGTTCATTCAGCCACACCCCACAGAGCTCCACTATGCCTACCTGTATAGAGGCACTGTTCATTCAGCCACACCCCACAGAGCTCCACTTTGCCTACCTGTATAGAGGCGCTGTCCATTCAGCCACACCCCACAGAGCTCCACTATGCCTACCTGTATAGAGGCACTGTTCATTCAGCCACACCCCACGGAGCTCCACTATGCCTACCTGTATAGAGGCGCTGTCCATTCAGCCACACCCCACAGAGCTCCACTATGCCTACCTGTACGGAGGCGCTGTTCATTCAGCCACACCCCACAGAGCTCCACTATGCCTACCTGTATAGAGGCGCTGTCCATTCAGCCACACCCCACAGAGCTCCACTATGCCTACCTGTATAGAGGCACTGTCCATTCAGCCACACCCCACAGAGCTCCACTATGCCTACCTGTATAGAGGCACTGTTCATTCAGCCACACCCCACAGAGCTCCAATATGCCTACCTGTATAGAGGCACTGTTCATTCAGCCACACCCCACAGAGCTCCACTTTGCCTACCTGTATAGAGGCGCTGTCCATTCAGCCACACCCCACAGAGCTCCACTATGCCTACCTGTATAGAGGCACTGTTCATTCAGCCACACCCCACGGAGCTCCACTATGCCTACCTGTATAGAGGCGCTGTCCATTCAGCCACACCCAACGGAGCTCCACTATGCCTACCTGTACGGAGGCGCTGTCCATTCTGGGGTGCTGAATCAAGGGCGCGGTCTGAATGTGTAGATCTTTCTTCATTCCTTGGTCGAGGTTGTTTGTCTTTTGCGTCCTTGTCAATTGTAGGCCTAAGTAATTCATTTGACGTATGCCTTTTATTTCAATGCATGTGTAGGATTTATCTGGCATAGCTTTCATTCGCTGTCAGCTATTGCTCCAGTTACCTTCACATTGATGTCTGTGTTTGAAGTCGGCCTTGATGGCGTGTATTGTGCATCTATTTAATACTGCACTGTATGCGCTGTTCCACAAGTAGGCTAAATTAGTCAATGTAGCCTATGTATGATAAGGTTGAATAGTACATTGTAAATGCCATTCTACATTAAAAAAGCTTAACCTAATATAAACCTAATATTGAGGTGATATTGTCTAGGGGAAATTTTTGCTTGTTTTTGTTGTTCTCCAAAATAGTTATTTCCCAAAAGTTATTTCCCAAAATTTGTTGTTGCTATTTTGTCTTACTTTTTAACTCTGTATTGTTGTGAAAGGGCTCGTTAGCATTTCACGGGTAAAGTCTACACCTGTTGTATTCGGCGCATGTGACAAATACAACTTGATTTGTTTTTGATTGGTTGTCAATGTTTTATCGTTGAAGAGACAGGGGGAAAAAATCACTCTGAAAGTGATCCAAACGATAGCTCTCGTTATCGTTCTACACTCTTTTTGTAGTTATGGCTGTAGTGTGAACGCTCCTGTTCATTTGAATTGGAATGATTTATTTATTTACTGTTATAGTCATCGTTATAGTTATCATCCTTGGTGTGGACGGCCCTGTTCCCCCTAGAGTTGATGCCCGTGCAGAAATCGAATTAGCATAATAAAAACTATCTCATCAAAATCTGCCTGTTTAAACTAGAGATATCTGCAATAGCATGAAAAAGTCTGTAGAGCCCGAAAGGTTTGGGCTACACATGACTAGTCTGAAGGTAACCTGCTACCGGGAGAAACATTTATCGAAGTGAATAGGGCATTTCCATGTCAAAGGTACAGTACATGAGAAATTCCACTGTAAAAATAACCACATAATATTCTGTTAGAAAGTTTGGGGTCACTTAGAAATGTTCTTGTTTTTGATTTTTTTGTCCATTAAAATAACATCAAATTGATCAGAAATACAGTGTAGACATTGTTATTGTAAATGACTATTGTAGCTGGAAACGGCTGATTTTTATGGAATATCCACATAGGCGTACAGAGGTCCAACAGCAACCATCACTCCTGTGTTCCAATGGCACGTTGTGTCAGCTAATCCAAGTTTATCATTTTAAAAGGCTAATTGATCATTAGAAAACCCTTTTTCAATTATGTTAGAACAGCTGAAAACGGTTGTGCTGATTAAAGAAGCAATTAAACTGGCCTTCTTTAGACTAGTTGAGTATCTGGAGCATCAGCATTTGTGGGTTTGATTACAGGCTCAAAATGGCCAGAAACAAAGAACTTTCTTCTGAAACTCGTCAGTCTATTCTTGTTCTGAGAAATGAAGGCTATTCCATGCGAGAAATTGCCAAGAATCTAAAGATCTCGTACAAAGCTGTGTACTATTCCCTTCACAGAACAGCTCAAACTGTCTCTAACTAGAATAGAAAGAGGAATGGGAGGCCCCGGTGCACAACTGAGTGGGAGGACAAATACATTAGAGTGTCTAGTTTGAGAAACAGACGCCTCACAAGTCCTCAACTGGCAGCTTCATTAAATAGTATCCACAAAACACCAGTCTCAATGTTTACAGTGAAGAGTATACTCTAGGATGCTGGCCTTCTAGGCAGAGTTGCAAAGAAAAAGACATCTCTCAGACTGGCCAATAAGAAGAAAATATTAAGATGGGCAAAAGAACACAGACACTGGACAGAGGAACTCTGCCTAGAAGGCCAGCATCCCGGAGTTGCCTCTTCACTGTTGACGTTGAGACTGGTGTTTTGCGGGTACTATTTAATGGAAAGCATTGCATTTGGAACAAAACACTCACTAAACCCTAAACCTCAACTAAATATTGTAATAAATAACGTGGAAATTGAGCAGTTTAAGATGACTAAACTGCTTGGAGTAACACTAGATTGTAAACTGTCATGTTCAAAACATATTGATGCAGTAGTAGCTAAGATGGGGAGAAGTCTGTCTATAATAAAGCAATGTTCTGCCTTCTTAACAACACTATCAACAAGGCTGGTCCTACAGGCCCTAGTTTTGTTGCACCTTGACTACTGTTCAGTTGTGTGGTCAGGTGCCCCAAAAAATAACTTAGGAAAATTGCAATTGGCTCAGAACAGGGCAGCACGGCTGGCTCTTGGATGTACACAGAGAGCTAATATTAATAATATGAATGCCAATCTCTCCTGGCTGAAAGTGGAGGAGAGATTGACTTCATCACTACTTTTATTTATGAGAAGTATTGACATGTTGAATGCACCGAGCTGTCGGTCTAAACTACTGGCACACAGCTCGGACAGCCATGCATACCCAGCAAGACATGCCACAAGATGTCTCTTCACAGTCCCCAAGTCCAGAACAGACTATGGGAGGCACAGGTACTAAGCTCAGCAAAAAAGGAAATGTCCCTTTTTCAGGACCCTGTCTTTCAAAGACAATTCATAAAAATCCAAATAACTTCACAGATCTTCATTGAAAGGGGGTTAAACTGTTTCCCATGCTTGTTCAATGAACCATCAACAATTAATGAACATGCACCTGTGGAATGGTCATTAAGACACTAACAGCTTACAGACTGTAGGCACTTAAGGTCACAGCATTCACAGCATTCATATACCACAACCCTACAGATTATCTCTCAACCCCAACAGTTATTACGAAAACATAATAAAGAAGAGTTTTCCAAGTATACAGTGCCTTGCGAAAGTATTCGGCCCCTTGAACTTTGCGACCTTTTGCCACATTTCAGGCTTCAAACATAAAGATATAAAACTGTATTTTTTTGTGAAGAATCAACAACAAGTGGGACACAATCATGAAGTGGAACGACATTTATTGGATATTTCAAACTTTTTTAACAAATCAAAAACTGAAAAATTGGGCGTGCAAAATTATTCAGCCCCTTTACTTTCAGTGCAGCAAACTCTCTCCAGAAGTTCAGTGAGGATCTCTGAATGATCCAATGTTGACCTAAATGACTAATGATGATAAATACAATCCACCTGTGTGTAATCAAGTCTCCGTATAAATGCACCTGCACTGTGATAGTCTCAGAGGTCCGTTAAAAGTGCAGAGAGCATCATGAAGAACAAGGAACATACCAGGCAGGTCCCAGATACTGTTGTGAAGAAGTTTAAAGCCGGATTTGGATACAAAAATATTTCCCAAGCTTTAAACATCCCAAGGAGCACTGTGCAAGCGATAATATTGAAATGGAAGGCGTATCAGACCACTGCAAATCTACCAAGACCTGGCCGTCCCTCTAAACTTTCAGCTCATACAAGGAGAAGACTGATCAGAGATGCAGCCAAGAGGCCCATGATCACTCTGGATGAACTGCAGAGATCTACAGCTGAGGTGGGAGACTCTGTCCATAGGACAACAATCAGTCGTATATTGCACAAATCTGGCCTTTATGGAAGAGTGGCAAGAAGAAAGCCATTTCTTAAAGATATCCATAAAAAGTGTCGTTTCAAGTTTGCCACAAGCCACCTGGGAGACACACCAAACATGTGGAAGAAGGTGCTCTGGTCAGATGAAACCAAAATTGAACTTTTTGGCAACAATGCAAAACGTTATGTTTGGCGTAAAAGCAACACAGCTGAACACACCATCCCCACTGTCAAACATGGTGGTGGCAGCATCATGGTTTGGGCCTGCTTTTCTTCAGCAGGGACAGGGAAGATGGTTAAAATTGATGGGAAGATGGATGGAGCCAAATACAGGACCATTCTGGAAGAAAACCTGATGGAGTCTGCAAAAGACCTGAGACTGGGACGGAGATTTGTCTTCCAACAAGACAATGATCCAAAACATAAAGCAAAATCTACAATGGAATGGTTCAAAAATAAACATATCCAGGTGTTAGAATGGCCAAGTCAAAGTCCAGACCTGAATCCAATCGAGAATCTGTGGAAAGAACTGAAAACTGCTGTTCACAAATGCTCTCCATCCAACCTCACTGAGCTCGAGCTGTTTTGCAAGGAGGAATGGGAAAAAATTTCAGTCTCTCGCAAAACTGATAGAGACATACCCCAAGCGACTTACAGCTGTAATCACAGCAAAAGGTGGCGCTACAAAGTATTAACTTAAGGGGGCTGAATCATTTTGCACGCCCAATTTTTCAGTTTTTGATTTGTTAAAAAAGTTTGAAATATCCAATAAATGTCGTTCCACTTCATGATTGTGTCCCACTTGTTGTTGATTCTTCACAAAAAAATACAGTTTTATATCTTTATGTTTGAAGCCTGAAATGTGGCAAAAGGTCGCAAAGTTCAAGGGGGCCGAATACTTTCGCAAGGCACTGTATGTGTGATGTTTATACATTGTACATTGTGTGGAACATGTCCACATCAAAGGGAATGTTTTGGGGAAGATGAAATGTTAAGTTAGTTGTCTAAAATGGGATTTGAGAAAAATCTAGCCCTTGCCTCATTAACTTGGTACGCCCAGAGAATTGCCCGAAAGGCGGTTACGCCCACTTCTGACCCAAGGGTATAAAACCTGTGAGTATAGAATTTACAATAGAACTATGTGACCCCAGCTGCAGCAGGATCTGAAAAAGTCAACGCAACGCAAGTTTGAGGACAAAGAAATCCTTTTCTACCCAAGCTACGGATGAGTAGCTGTGTCTAAGAAGGTGAATTCAAGTCGAACCACCTAGCCTCCATCTCCCATCGAATCGTGGTATCTAAAGGGTTTCATTCCTATGCTGTGAGCTCTGAGCTACAGAGCTGTCTGTCCTCAGAAGACCCCTTCCAGAGAAAGGGGTGAGGTAACAGATTCCTAAACCACAAAGGACACTGACACCGGGAGGACGAGCAGGGAGGTGCGCAGGAGAAGTGCGTCATCGACCAGCAGAACAGTCCACGCAGAGAATCCCCGGAGATCACCCCCCAAGTAATTACATCATTATATTCTGACCCATAAGAGCGGCAGTTTGAGGCAAGGCTAGGGCTAGCTAGCATAGCTGACAAATTCACCCAAATGTATATTTATCTTGGGTACTTCTTTTTTTCTCTCTCTTTTGAAATCCCCATTGTGGGTAACATGCGCCATAGTGTGTTGGCCCGTTATACTAAGTTCTAATCAATAGCCTTTATAATGTGTTTTGTCTATGTGTATCTTTCATCATCATTTTAGCTTTTTAGTAAATAAATATTCAACTAAGATTTGTGTGGTACGAACTCATTGGTGAGACCCGGGTCCGTGCAGATTCACGGGCTTTACGACGTTCAGAACAAGATTGGTAGAGGCAACTGGTTAATTAGCGGCTGTTGTAAAATCGATATTCTGATATTCTCTGAGGTAATTTGGGAAATAGAAACTCAATAAAAACTAGTTTTCCCATGGTGCCCCAGGGTAATGAGTTAATAATTGCTTGATTCAGTTAATCACGTAATTAGAAACTTGTAATCATTCGATGAGCATCAGTCGTCACATTAACCAATACAACGTCACCACAGACACTAAAGAGGCCTGAAAAACACTCTGAAAAACACCAAAAGAAAGATGCCCAAGGTCCCTGCTCATCTGCGTGAACGTGCCTTAGGCATGCTGCAAGGAGGCATGAGGACTGCAGATGTGGCCCATGCAATAAATTGCAATGTCCGTACTGTGAGACGCCTAAGACAATGCTACAGGGAGACAGGATGGACAGCTGATCGTCCTCACAGTGGCAGACGATGTGTAACAACACCTGAACAGGATCGGTACATCCCAAAATCACACCTGCAGGACAGGTACAGGAAGGCAAGAACAACTGCCCAATTAACACAAGGAACGCACAATCCCTCCATCAGTGCCCAGACTGTCCGCAATAGGCTGAGAGAGGCTGGACTGAGGGCTTGTAGGCCTGTTGTAAGATAGGCCCTGACCAGACATCACCGGCAACAACGTCGCCTATGGGCAGAAACCCACCGTCGCTGGACCAGACAGGACTGGCAAAAAGTGCTCCTCTCTGACGAGTCACGGTTTTGTCTCACCAGGGGTGATGATCGGATTCGCGTTATCATCAAAGGAATGAGCGTTACACCGAGGCCTGTACTCTGGAGTGGTATCGATTTGGAGGTGGAGGATCCGTCATGGTCTGGGGTGGTGTGTCACAGCATCATCGGACTGAGCTTGTTCTCATTGTAGGCAATCTCAACGCTGTGCGTTACAGGGAAGACATCCTCCTCCCTCATGTGGTACAATTCCTGCAGGCTCATCCTGACATGGCCCTCCAGCATGACAATGCCACTAGCCATACTGCTCATTCTGTGCTTGATTTCCTGCAAGACAGGAATGTCAGTGTTCTGTCATGGCCAGCGAAGAGCCCAGATCTCAATCCCCTTGAGCACGTCTGGGACCTGTTGGATCGGAGGGTGAGGTCTAGGGCCATTCCCCCCAGAAATGTCCGGGAACATGGAGGTGCCTTGTTGGAAGAGTGGGGTAACATCTCACAGCAAGACCTGGCAAATCTGGTGCAGTCCATGAGGAGGAGATGCACTGCAGTACTTAATGCAGCTGGTGGTCACACCAGATTCTGACTGTTACTAATATAAACAGATGTAGATCACAGATACTACACCTTCCACAATACTACAATCTATTGACTGATACAGAAAAAGAATGTGGTAGTTTACTCATATCACAACATTTATTGTAAACAGTACTGTTGTACTGTCACAGTATGTACTGTAACCGTCTGTGACCATTTTAAGGGAGGCTCCACAGGCTGTGGCCTAAGGTAACATGACAGATGTTCTTGTGTAGCATGGAAGAGCAGTATTCAACTCAGAGTTTGTGAAAAGGGAGGACTAAGAGGGGGGAGACATGGTTGTTTCTTCCTCATGGGAATCTCCAGTCTCCTGGCACTCTGGCAGCGGCTCCATCTCTTCCTCTCCCTTTTCCGAGATGTTATCCTCTGTTGTGTCCATGTCCATTTCTATAGCTGCCTTGTGATTCTCATCTGACTTTCCTTCTCCATTTTCCTGCTCTTCTTTAACCTCTTGCTCCTCATCTAACCTCTCTTCTTCAGCCTCTTGCTCTTCATCTACCGTCTCTTTTTCAGCCTCCATTTCCTCTGTGTTCCTGCTGTTTTCTTGCTCCAGCTCAGGACCATCAGTGCCTCTCTGAGAGTACCCATCAGCTCTGACTGGGTCTCTGAAAGGATTTTGGTAATTTCCTGATCCTGCTGCCCAGGGACCAAGTCAGTAAGGTTGAAGGACTGTTGCAGCAGATTGGGATATTCCTCCAGGTAGGCTAGGGCCTACACTAACCAGGCCACTAGCAGCTGTACTAGATCATTTTTTGTGTGGCCCCTGCTGCCCCGATATCAGCAGCCAGCCGAGCCCAGCGGGCCAGCAAGAAGCTCTGCAGTACGGGCCACATCCACATCTCCAGGGGCTGGAGGTGTAAGGTGCAGCCGGCGGGGACCACGGCCGGCGAAGACCACGGCCGGCGGGGACCACGGCCGGCGGGGACCACGGCCGGCAGGGACCACGGCCGGCAGGGACCACGGCCGGTAGGGTGACAGCTGCACCAAGGGGGGTCAAGAAATCCGTAGACACGTGTCCGTGGTGGCCATCCAGGATCAGCATGCCTTTGGTGCTCCTGCTCCGGTCCAACATGTGTTGGAGCCACACCAGAGCCTACCACAGCTCCAAATCTTCGTCACTGGTGAATCTCTCTACCTTGGCATCTAGCAGTACATAGTTGGGCAGGCCTGTGCCCTTCATCTCGGGGAGCTGCCCTTTGATTAGGACCAGGGTGCGCAGTATGGTGCCATCTACTTTGGCTGGATCCGCAAGCGCCTCAAAGTCTACAAATACGTCCAGCACGTCCAGCTACTCTATGTCTGTGTGTGGCAGATCGTGGGCCTGGATGTGCTTGCCAGTGAATGTCGTGAAGGAGTTAGCTTTGTCCTCCATGGAGCGTGGCATCTTATTCTCTCACCTTCTCCCATCTCTCCATCCTTCTCTCTCACTTTTTCCCATCTCTCAATCTTTCTCTTCCCCATCCCCATCTCCCCATCCTTCTCTCTCACCTTCTCCCATCTCTCCATCCTTCTCTCTCTCTCTCTCCTTCCCATCTCTCCATCCTTCTCTCTCACCTTCTCCCATCACTCCATCCTTCTCTCTCACCTTTTACCATCTCTCCATCCTTGTCTCTCACCTTCTCCCATATCTCCATCCTTATCTCTCACCTTTTCCCATCCCTCCATCCTTCTCTCTCACCTTTTCCCATCTCTCATCCTTCTCTCTCTCCTCCCCATCTCCCCATCCTTCTCTCCCATCTTCTCCCATATCTACATCCTTCTCTCTCTCCTTCTCCCATATCTCCATCCTTCTCTCTCACCCTCCCATCTCTCCATCCTCTCTCACCTCTCATCTCTCCGTCCTTCTCTTTCTCCTCCCTATCTCTCTATACTTCTCACTCAACATCTCCCATCTCTCCATCCTTCTTTCTATCCTCCCCATCTCTCTCCTCTCACCTATTCTTGTCCTCTCCCTATCCCTCCTCTCCCTCCCCCTCGCCATCACCCTTTCACTCTCTTCCCCCTCTCTTCTCCCTCCCCCTCACCATCTCCCATTCACTCTTTTCCCCCTCTCTTCTCCCTATCTCCCTCTCATCCCTCTCTCCCTCTCTCCCCTCTGCCCCAATGTCACTCCAAAACTCCAGTCAGGTAATCACCATCTCTGTGGGAGTCATTACTGGGTCATTGAGCTGTCTCTAACTATCCATTCACTCTCACGCGCTGTCTGTTGAATATAGATGAACTGTATTCACCTCAACAAGGCCAGTTAATGAATAGGGGATCTGCTTTAATGAGGCTAACTGTCAGTGAAGCACAACCTGCCTCATTCGCTCATCTCTCTTTTATGTGTAATTATGCACACACACTTGGAAGTACACACACACAGACATAGGCATAAGCATGCACACAAGCACGGATACACACACACGCACGCACGCACACACACACTCTGTCACATTGAGCTTCAAGAGCAGTGTAGAAGTAGCTCTGGCAATCTTCCAGGCTCAATCAACGTGGCTTTAAAACTCACTGGCTCAAACATCAAGGACGCTTAATACTTTGATAGGAGTTGGATGGAGAGGATGATGGGAAAGATTAAGACGTCCATCTGTTTCTGGTCACAGAGTGAAGATGGGCACAACACACACACACTGCATACACAAACACAAATGCTGCATACACACACACACGCCGCATATACACACCAGTGGCGTATATATTTATGGATGCCAAGGGAAGCCAGGATCCCCCCAAAAATAAAAAAATAGATTAAATAACTTATCTTTCGTCTCTCTGTGTTTTCATGATTTTCCTTCAATTCGCAAGAGGCTGAATGTATCTCACCTGAGAAAAGCATCCAAGCGAGCGAAACAGCGCCCCTCTCTCTATGTATGTGTAGGCCATCTATCTGATGCTGTCTGGTAAAAAAAGAGTATGACGCTGTTGCCGCCTTAGCATTGAATGCAAGGGAAGCCAGCGAGCATTTGGCCACCCTTGATAAAAAAGTATAAATAAATAGCCAATCAGCGTTCAGCTAAACTGAGTGAGCTCAGTTTGGAGCCAGTTTGGATTTGGCTTCACTCCTATCACAGAGAAACACGTCACTGATAGAAACAATTTGAATTGTTGAATCTCGTTGTGTTGTTGTCCTCCGGTGGCTGGCTAGCTAGCTAAAATTGTCCCTTTACTAAATTAGCCATGGATGGAGTTAGAGATTTGGACTTGTGGTTTTAATTAATTATCTGTACTGGCCAATGATTATAACGGCAATTCGGATCCAACCATAAAATACATTGTGCCCCTGGACTGAGAGGATGGAAGTTCAATATTTAGTTAGATGTAGAAGGCTAATGTTAACTAGCTAACGTTGCCCATGAAAGGAAGTTAGGCTAGCGAGCAAGCATTTGAGCCAGGTAGCCTAGAAGAACAAAAACTAAAAGCATGTACTACATGACAGTCTTAGACCGTTTCCTCGACATGAAAGAGAGGAGGATGGCATTGGCGTTTCTCTACAAGTAGGGTGAGTCAACATGTTTTTATACTTGCATGAACGTATACTGTACACACTCACACATCAGAACCATGGACAGCCACATCATATTTAGCTTACATTGATTGGACTAAATTGTTTTTGGTATCTTTTAGTTGTCACTGTATTAGACTAAAGCATGGGTGATTTAGATTATGTTGAAATGTTAAAGTTGAAATGGTGCTGGAATAGTGGAGGAAACTCCTATTTTTTTGTGTGCAACTTGCAGTAACTCTCATTGGTTCTAAATCAATAGTTGTTTAGTTGTCCTAAAATGTTGGAAATATGAATTTTTCTTGACCATGCTGTAGGTCATGTAACTGTTTGTTACATTCAATATCCTTTGTGAGGTTGCTCTCCGCTACTGTCTTCTTATTGTCTCAGTCTTAGGCCTGGACACTCTAAAAAGAAAAGGTTCCTGGAGTTTCCTTTAGGGGTTCTTCAAATTTAAACTGTGGGGCAACCCCTATAAGTTCTTCAAATAACCCCTTTCAATGGATCCTCAAAGAACCTTTGGAAGAATCTTTTGGGGTTCATGTTTGAACTACCCCCCTATTATTATTGTTAATAATAATAATGTGCATTACAACAATAACACTATATTTTAACTCTCAGTGTTTATTTTGATTTTAGTGGAAAAGTAGAATACATTTTTTTGAATATGAGATAAACTCGCAGTAGAGCACCAGGTCCAATGGATATATCATCTGGCGTGTTGATGTTAATGTGTTGATGTTCTCCGTGTCCATAGCCAGAATGATTTTGCAGTGCAAGGTGTTCAAACAGGTTTCCTGTTATATTCATCAGAGCTGTAGGGAGGGTGAAGTCTGTGAATCCCAAAAATAGTATTTATACAGATGATTAACAAAACATGCACACAACAGTGTTCATACCTTGGTTTTGTATAGAATGTTAATGAAAAAACAGTTTTGATAATGGTTTTCATACACATACCTTGTCCACAATGTAGAGGCCTAT
This sequence comes from Oncorhynchus mykiss, assembly GCF_013265735.2. NCBI lineage: Eukaryota > Metazoa > Chordata > Actinopteri > Salmoniformes > Salmonidae > Oncorhynchus > Oncorhynchus mykiss. The sequence continues at coordinate 86,071,572 of NC_048569.1, forward strand.
GGGACATTCATTGACAAGTGAAGGAAGGAGGATGGTAAATGTGATCTGCATAACATACCAATACTAATTCACATGCCTTTTGCATGCCTCCTCGTCTGTATACCTGCAGACACAGACACAACATTGAGTAGTTCAGTCATCTGCACCCAATACAGCTAGCCTTTAACATATTCTTATAGCCCAACATATTCTTACCTCTGTGTTGATTTTATATCCATTGAATTGTGTCCATTTTCTGTTTAAGAAAGATTTGCACAAATATGAATAGATAGATGGTATCATCACAAAATAATATCAATTTAGATCATATAAGGGACAAACCTTACCTTACCTAAATTGAGGAGATCTTAAAAATGTTCAGTTAAGTGCCTGCACCAGCTGTCCTCTGAAATCAAAATGTTTCAGTTGGGCAGAAAGGTTCCTGCAAAAACACCCACCAATTAAGGAGGTTATTCGATGAACCTCACCTCCTATGGGGTCCTTGGAAGAATCCGTTGGGGGCCATTTTCAGTGCCAAGAACCCTAAGGTTCTTCGAAGAACCCTTGTTGAACCCCTCATTTTTAAAGAGTATATCATGGTGGCAAGGCATATGAACTAACAGGTTATAGAGCAAACAATGCAATTATCACAACACATTGGTTGGAATATGATATTTTCTTCTGGCTTGGTTTCCCCAGTGATTTTCCCACTCACCGCTACTGATACACACACTTCCTTCCCTCTCCTCGCCCCAGGGATCCTCTGAACACATTAACATCTGCCTCCCATGAAGCATTGTTACCTATCGCTCCACAGAAGCCGAAGCCCTACTACTTCAAGGTCTCAGAATTTGTGATGCACTGCTAACTAGCTAGCCATTTCACACCGGTTACACTTACCCCCTTTGACCTCCTCCTTCTCCACTGATCCAGGTCAACAGCATCAGTCTAACAGTGTTGAGAGAGAGAGAGAGAGAGAGAGAGAGAGAGAGAGAGATAATTGCATTGTACTTTATTGACTGAAATGCTGTACCACTACACTGCTTTGGCAAAATCTACAAATTGTATTTCATGCCAATAAAGCAATCTGAATTTGAGAGAGGGAAGCTTAGCCCTTTCTACCCTATACCCAGTATGCCCTACCTTACCCACAGAGAGAGACTACACCAGACTATTTGGCCCTACCTATCCCAGAGACTAACCCAGTCCAGTCCACCCTAGCTCACCCAGAGAGAGACTACACCAGACTATTTGGCCCTACCTATCCCAGAGACTAACCCAGTCCAGTCCACCCTAGCTCACCCAGAGAGAGACTACACCAGACTATTTGGCCCTACCTATCCCAGAAACTAACCCAGTCCAGTCCACCCTAGCTCACCCAGAGAGAGAGACTACACCAGACTATTTGGCCCTACCTATCCCAGAGACTAACCCAGTCCAGTCCACCCTAGCTCACCCAGAGAGAGAGCAATTCTTCCCTGAACAGTCACTTTCGATGAAATGTGTGCTACACACCTTTGTGTGTTTGGTGACAGTGAAGTTGTCACAACGTACTGCCAACAAAAACCTTTTTCTGATCTCTACATGGACTGGGAAACGATGGAAGCTCACAATACCATTATATTTTGAAGAAACTGAACACAGAGGCACTGAACAATGTTCATTAGCACCTCTTTCACGGGGCTGTAATTTAAACGTAGTCATTTCGAACTATTTCAGTCAGAAATGCAAGGTTAGAAAGATGAATGAATGAGACGACATATACCATGTAAACTAGAGCAACCATTTCAGTAACAGGTGCAATAGATTGGATTAGTTTAGTTTTTCATGACAATGAGAAGCTTGGTTTTGCAGACCTCTCGGTCACTGGCATAGCGAGCTTTGGCCTTGTGTTTTAGGTTATAGTCCTGTTGAAAGGTGAATTCATCTCCCAGTGTCTGGTGCTTAGCTCCATTCCTTTCCTTTTTTCCCTGAAAAACTCTCCAGTCCTTAACGATTACAAGCACACCCATAACAGGATCAAATCAAATCAAATGACATTGGTCACACACCCATGGTTAGCAGATGTTATTGCGAGTGTAGCGAAATGCTGATGCTTCTAGTTCCGACAGTACAGTAATATCGAACAGGTAATATCTAACAAATTCCACAACAAATCCTAATACACATAATCTAGTAAAGGAATGGGATAAGAATATATAAATATAAAATATATGGATGAGCAGTGACAGAGCGGCTAAGATTCAATAGATAGTGTAGTATAGAGTATATATATATATATGAGATAAGTAATGTGAGATATGTAAACATTCTTAAAGTGGCATTATTAAAGTGAATAGTGTTCCGTTTATTAAAGTGGCCAATGATATCAAGTCTGTAGGTAGGCAGCCGCCTCTCTGTGGCAACAATCTGATGGCCTTGAGATAGAAGCTGTTTATCAATCTCTCTGTCCCAGCTTTGATGCACCTGTACTGACCTCACCTTCTGGATGGAAGCGGGGTGAAGAGGAAGTGGCTCGGGTGGTTGTTGTCCGTGATTATCTTTTTTGCCTTCCTGTAACATTGGGTGGTGTAGGTGTCCTAAAGGGCAGGTAGTTTGCCCCCGGTGATGCGTTGTGCAGACCTCACTACCCTCTGGAGAGCCCTGCGGTTGTGGGCGGTGCAGTTGCCGTACCAGGCTGTGATACAGCCCGACAGGATGCACTCGATTGTGCATCTGTAGAAGTTAGTGAGGGTTTTCAGTGACAAGCACTGCTGCGCCTTCTTCACCACACTGTCTGTGTGCGTGGACCATTTCACCTTCCCCTGCTGTTCCGTCGATGTGGATAGGGGGGTGCCCCCTTTGCTGTTTCCACGATCATCTCTATTGTTTTGCTGACATTGAGTGAGAGGTTGTTTTCCTGACACCATACTCCGAGGGCCCTCACCTCCTCCCTGTAGGCTGTCTCGTCGCTGTTGGTAATCAAGCCTACCACTGTTGTGTCATTTGCAAACTTGATGTTTGAGTTGGAGGCGTGCATGGCCACGTAGTCGTGGGTGAACAGGGAGTACAGGAGGGGGCTGAGAATGCACCCTCGTGGGGCCCCAGTGTTGAGTATCAGCGGAGTGGAGATGTTTCCTACATTCACCACCTGGGGGCGGCCCATCAGGAAGTCCAGGATCCAGTTGCACAGGGCAGGGTCAAGACTCTGGGACTCAAGCTTAACTTCTTATGGGCAGGTTGTATGGTAGCGTCCCACCTGGCCAAGATCCGGTGAAATTGCAGAGCGCGAAATTCAAACTACAGAATTATAAATATTTAACTTTCATAAAATCACAAGTGTAATACATCAAAATAAAGCTTAACTTCTTGTTAATCCAGCCGCTGTGTCAGATTTTTAAAATGCTTTACAGCGAAGGCCCACCATGCGATTATCTGAGGACAGCACGCCGCATACAAAACCATGAAAAACATATTTCAACCGGGCAGGTGAAAGTCAGAAATAGCGATATAATAAATGCCTTACCTTTGATGATCTTCTTCTGTTGGCACTCCAAAAGGTCCCAGTTACATCACAAATGATCATTTTGTTCGATAATGTTCTTCTTTATATCCATAAAAACTCAGTTTAGCTGGCGCGCTACAGTCAGTAATCCACCCAGTGTCCCTCCATCAAAAGGCGTACAAAATTAATCCCAAATGTTACGAATACACTTTTCCAAACAAGTCAAACAACGTTTATAATCAAACCTTAGGTACCCTAATACGTAAATAAATGCTCAAATTTAAGACGGAGAATAGTTATTGTCTTTACCGGAGAAAAATACCAAAGAACGCGTTCTCATTCACACGCTTGGAAACACTACAGCCAAAATGGGAGCCACCTAGATAAACTACAATTTCTGGGTCATTTTTCCAAAAAACAGCCTGAAACTCTTTCTAAAGACTGTTGACATCTAGTGGAAGCCCTAGAAACTGCAATTTCAGAGGACTTCGCCTTATAATAAGAGTGACAGCCATTGAAAATACTGGTAGGCTGAATTTTCTTTTTTGGGGGGGGGGGGGGGGGTTTGTCCTCACGTTTTCGCCTGCCATATCAGTTCTGTTATACTCACAGACATTATTTTAACAGTTTTAGAAACTTTAGAGTGTTTTTTTTATCCAAATCTACCAATTAGCTTCTGTGAATGAGTAACACTTTGGGCACGCTTTTCATCCGGACGTGAAAATACTGCCCCCTACCCAAGAGAGGTTAATGGTAAGTTTGGAGGGTACTATGGTGTTTAACGCTGAGCTGTAAATGAACAGCATTCTTACATGTACATAGGTATTCTTCTTGTCCAGATAGGATGGAGCAGTGTGCAGTGTGATGGCGATTGCATTGTCTGTGGACCTATTGGGATGGTAAGCAAATTGAAGTGGGTCTAAGGTGACAGGTAGGGTGGAGTTGATTTGATCCTTGACTAGTCTCTAAAAGCACTTCATGATGATTGAAGTGAGTGCTACGGGGGAGATAGCCATTTAGTTAAGATACCTTAGCTTTCTTGGGAACAGGAACAATGGTTGCCATCTTGCAGCATGTGGGGACAGCAGACTGGGATAGGGATTGATTGAATATGTCCGTAAATAATTTAGAATCCCACATTACCTTCTCCACTATGCAATCTGGTTTCCGAGCTGGTCATGGGTGCACCTCAGCCACGCTCAAGGTCCTAAACGATATCATAACCGCCATCGATAGAAGACAATACTGTGCAGCCGTATTCATCGACCTGGCCAAGGCTTTCGACTCTGTCAATCACCACATTCTTATTGGCAGACTCAACAGCCTTGGTTTCTCAAATGACTGCCTCGCCTGTTTCACCAACTACTCCTCAGACAGAGTTCGGTGTGTCAAGTCAAAGAGTGTGGCCGACTCTTTTCTCTGTATACATCAATGATGTCGCCCTTGCTGCTGGTGATTCTCTGATCCGCCTCTACGCAGATGACACCATTCTGTATACTTCTGGCCCTTCTTTGGACACTGTGTTAACTAACCTCCAGATGAGCTTCAATGCCATACAACTCTCCTTCCGTTGCCTCCAACTGCTCTTAAATGCAAGTAAAACTAAATGCATGATCTTCAACCGATCGCTGCCCGCACCTGCCCGCCCTTCTAGCATTACTACTCTGGATGGTTCTGACTTAGAGTACGTGGACAACTACAAATACCTAGGTGTCTGGTTAGACTGTAAACTCTCCTTCCAGACTCACATTAAGCATCTCCAATCCAAAATTAAATTTAGAATCGGCTTCCTATTTCGCAAAACAAAGCATCCTTCACTCATGCTGCCAAACATACCCTTGTAAAATTGACTATCCTGCCGATCCTTGACTTCAGCGATGTAATTTACAAAATAGCCTCCAACACTATACTCAGCAAATTGGATGCAGTCTATCACAGTGCCATCTGTTTTGTCAGCAAAGCCCCATATACTATCCACCACTGCCACCTGTATGCTCTCGTTGGATGGCCCTCACTTCATATTTGTCGCCAAACCCACTGGCTCCAGGTCGTCTATAAGTCTCTGCTAGGTAAATCCCCGCCTTATCTCAGCTCACTGGTCACCATAACAGCACCCGTAGCACGTGCTCAAGCAGGTATATTTCATTGGTCACCCCCAAATCCAATTCCTACCTTGGCTGCCTTTCCTTCCAGTTCTCTGCTGCCAATGACTGGAATGAATTGCAAAAATCACTGAAGCTGGAGACTCATATCTCCCTCACTAACTTTAAGCATCAGCTGTCAGAGCAGCTTAGAGGTCATTGCACCTGTACATAGCCCACCTGTAAATAACCCATCCAACTACCTAATCCCCATGTTATTTTTTCTCTCCTTTGCACCCCAGTATTTCTACTTGCACATTCATCTTCTGCACATATACAGTGGGGCAAAAAAATATTTAGTCAGCCATCAATTGTGCAAGTTCTCCCACTTAAAAATATGAAAGAGGCCTGTATTCATCATAGGTATACTTCAACTATGACAGACAAAATGAGAGAAAAAAAATCCAGAAAATCACATTGTAGGATTTTTAATGAATTTATTTGAAAATTATGGTGGTAAATAAGCATTTGGTCAATAACAAAAGTTTATCTCAATACTTTGTTATATACCCTTTGTTGGCAATGACAGAGGTCAAACGTGTTCTGTAAGTCTTCACAAGGTTTTCACACACTGTTGCTGGTATTTCTGCCCATTCCTCCATGCAGATCTCCTCTAGAGCAGTGATGTTTTGGGGCTGTTGCTGGGCAACACGGACTTTCAACTCCCTCCAAAGATGTTCTATGGGGTTGAGATCTGGAGACTAGCTAGGACACTCCAGGACCTTGAAATGCTTCTTATGAAGCCACTCCTTCTTTGCCCGGGCGGTGTGTTTGGGATCATTGGGCAGGGTAGGCAGGGTAGCCTAGTGGTTAGAGTGTTGGGCTAGTAACCGAAAGGTTGCAAGTTCAAATCCCCAAGCTGACAAGGTGCAAATCTGTCATTCTGCCCCTGAACAGGCAGTTAACCCACTTTTCCTAGGCTGTCATTGAAAATAAGAATTTGTTCTTAACTGAATTGCCTAGTAAAATAAAAATGTCATGCTGAAAGACCCAGCCACGTTTCATCTTCAATGCCCTTGCTGATGGAAGGTTTTCACTCAAAATCTCACGATACATGACCATTCTCATTCTTTCCTTTACGGATCAGTCGTCCTGGTCCCTTTGCAGAAAAACAGCCCAAAGCATGATGTTTCCACCCCCATGCTTCACAGTAGGTATGGTGTTCTTTGGATGCAACGCAGCATTCTTTGTCCTCCAAACACGACAAGTTGAGTTTTTACCAAAAAGTTATATTTTGGTTTCATCTGACCATATGACATTCTCCCAATCTTCTTCTAGATCATCCAAATGCTCTCTAGCAAACTTCAGACGGGCCTGGACACGTACTGGCTTAAGCAGGGGGACACGTCTGGCACTGCAGGATTTGAGTCCCTGGCGGCGTAGTGTGTTACTGATAATAGGCTTTGTTACTTTGGTCTCAGCTCTCTGCAGGTCATTCACTAGGTCCCCCCGTGTGGTTCTGGGATTTTTGCTCACCGTTCTTGTGAGAATTTTGACCCCACGGGGTGAGATCTTGCGTGGAGCCCCAGATCGAGGGAGATTATCAGTGGTCTTGTATGTCTTCCATTTCCTAATAATTGCTCCCACAGTTGATTTCTTCAAACCAAGCTGTTTACCTATTGTGTGACTGTTTGAGGTTGTGGACAGGTGTCTTTTATACTGATAACAAGTTCAAACAGGTGCCATTAATAGAGGTAACAAGTGGAGGACAGAGGAGCCTCTTAAAGAATAAGTTACAGGTCTGTGAGAGCCAGAAATCTTGCTTGTTTGTAGGTGACCAAATTCTTATTTTCCACCATAATTTGCAAATAAATTCATAAAAAATCCTACAATGTGATTTTCTGGATTTTTTCTCATTTTGTCTGTCATAGTTGAAGTGTACCTATGATGAAAATTACAGGCCTCTCTCATCTTTTTAAGTGGGAAAACTTGCACAATTGGTGGCTGACTAAATACTTTTTTGCCCCACTGTATCACTCCAGTGTTTAATTTCTAAATACTTCACCACTACGGACTATTTATTGCCTTACCTCCCTAATCTTACCTCATTTGCACACAATGTATGTAGACTTTTCTATTGTGTTATTGACTGTACGTTTGTTTATTCCATGTGTAACTCTGTGTTGTTGTTAGTGTCTCACTGCTTTGCTTTATCTTGGCCAGGTCACAGTTGTAAATGAGAACTTGTTCTCAACTGACCTACCTGGTTAAATAAAGGTTACATTTAAAAAAAATAAAAACACCATGAGTCGTTGATCATGAAACATACACCCCTGCCCTTCTTCTTATCGGAGAGATGTTTATTCCTGTCGTTGCGATGCACTGAAAATCCCGTTGACTGTACTGACTCTGACAGCATGTCCCAAGCTAGCCATGTTTCTGTGAAACAGAGTATGTTACAATCCCGGATATCTCTTTGGAAAGCAACTCTTGTCCTAATTTCCTCAACTTTGTTAACTAGGGACAGGACATTAGCGAGTAATATACTCTGAAGCGGTGGGTGGTGTGTGCACATCCGAAGCCTCATTAGAAGACCGCTCCGGCACCCTGTCCTTCGGCGGCGTTGTTTTGGGTCGGCCTCTGGCATCAGTTCGAATGCTCTAGGAGGTGCAGATGAAGGATCCTCTTTGGGAAAGTCGTATTCCTGGTCGTAGAGCTGGTAAGTTGATGTCTCTGTGATATCAAATAGTTATTCCTGGCTGTATGTCATAACGCTTAAGGTTTTCTGGGCTAACAATGTAAGAAATAATACATGAAAAACAAAATACTGCAGTTTCCTAAGGACTAGAAGAGAAGCTGCCATCTCTATCGGCGCCGTCTTTGTTAAGTGATGCAACCACCACTGTGCTTGAAAATATGGAGAGTGGTACTCAGTGGATTGGATTTGCCCCAAACATAAACACTGTATTCAGAACCAAAAGTTAATTGCTTTGCCACCTTTTTTGTAGTGTTACTTAAGTGCCTTTCTGCAAACAGGATGCATGTTTTGGAATATTTGTTATTTTGTACAGGCCTTTTCACTCTGTCAATTAGGTTAGTGTTGTGCAGTAACTACAATGTTGATCCCTCCTCAATTTTCTCCTATCACAGCCATTAAACTCTGGTACTGGTTTAAAGTCTCCTTTGGCCTCACTGTGAAATCACTGAACGCTTTCCTTCCTTTCCAGCAACTGAGTTTGGAAGGACACCTGTATCGTTGTAGTGACTGGGTGTATTGATACACCATTCAAAGTATAATTAATAACTTCACCATGCTCAAAGGGATATTCAATGTCTGCTCTGTTTTTTTTTTGGCCATCTACCAATACTGTAGGTGCCCTTGTTTGTGAGTCATTGGAAAACCTCCCTGGTCTTTTTGGTTGAATCTGTGTTTGAAATTCACTGCTTAACTGAGGAACCAGATACTTGTATGTGTGTGGCACAGAGATGTAGGGATAAAAAATTAAGTTAAACACTATTATTGCACACAGTGAGTCTATGCAATGTATTACATGACTTGTAATGGCAAAATGTAGATTTCCACCTCAATAGACATACTTCAAAGTAAGTGCTATTCATGTGTAATACATGATTCTGACATGCAAAAACGTGGAACATCTGGAAAGAAAACATCTGGGAGATAAGGAACTGATCAGATGATAGTTTAGAATACACAAGATCAAGCACACACAAAAGTTACCTTTCATTGACAAGTTATTGATGACTAGAGCTGGAAACACACAAGATGGCTTCCACAACATGTGAACAATATCAGAAAAAAATGGGATTGTTAGACCTAACAACTGGAAATGGGTAGATGTTTTAGTAAGTGGTGTCAGGTGTGGTCACGGGATGTTTCCAAGTGTCCCTTGGAAACAAGTGGCATATGTCTGTAAATTCGATCATTCTAGTGCTATTACATATTTGCAATCCCTAACTGTTATTTGTTCAGTATTAAAAAAAACAATTTCTACCATATTAACCTCAGTGAAACATTGTGGTGGTGTTATGGGGAATCCAGGGTACAGTCAAGTGTCCTTTCAACATCTCCAGTGTCAGAATGTGGTAATTGCACAGTTTTTGCACACTGGATGTGCCTAAAAGTTATTATTCACCAAAAAAACTGAATTCCTACAACACCAACCTCTCTCAAACATGCGGTGGTGTCGGAGGACATATAGGGGATATCCAAGTGTTTTTTCAACCTCTCCAAAGTGCCTGAAAGTTTAGCCTATGCATATCCAATATATTGGTCCCACAAACAAATAAACTGTTTACAAAAACAATACAAAAGCAACAGAAATATGGTACCAGTCAAAGGTTTGGACACACCTACTATTTCAAGGGTTTTTCTTTATTTTTTACATTGTAGAATAACAGTGAAGACATCAAAACTATGAAAACACATGAAATCATGTAGCAACCAAAAGTGTTAAAATATATTTTCGATTTTTGATTCTTTAAAGTAGCCACTCTTTTCCTTGATGACAGCTTTGCACACTTTTGGCATTCTCTTAACCAGCTTCACCTGGAATGGTCTGAATAGTTATGTATATGTAATATACACATTTGCTAAATTTTCTAAATCTGTTTTTGCTTCGTCATTATGGGGTATTGTGTGTCGATTAAATTGTTTTTTTCCCTAATCAATCAATTTTAGAATACGGCTGTAACGTAACAAAACATGGAAAAAGTCAAGGGGTCTGAATACTTTCCAAATGCACTGTTTGTGTAGACCTGTGCTGGATTCATGACATTTTTTAATAATTTCTTTTTTCTATTTTACTTCAGGAATGGTGTTGAACCCCTGCTCGGATGAAACCTGTCTCCTGGATGAAACAATTGATCAGTCACTCTCCCAGTGGTGGAAAAGTACACAATTGTCAAAAGTAAAGATGCCTTAATAGAAAAAGACTCAGGTAAAAATGAAAGTCACCCAGTAAAATACTACTTGAGTAAAAGTAAAAAAACATTTAGTTTTAAATATACTTAAATATCAAATGTACATGTACAGTGGGGCAAAATAGTATTTAGTCAGCCACCAATTGTGCAAGTTCTCCCACTTAAAAAGATGAGGCCTGTAATTTTCATCATAGGTACACTTCAACTATGACAGGCAAAATGAGAAATAAAAATCCAGAAAATCACATTGTAGGATTTTTAATGAATTTATTTGCAAATTATGGTGGAAAATAAGTATTTGGTCACCTACAAACAAGCAAGATTTCTGGCTCTCACAGACCTGTAACTTCTTCTTTAAGAGGCTCCTCTGTCCTCCACTCGTTACCTGTATTAATGGCACCTGTTTGAACTTGTTATCAGTATAAAAGACACCTGTCCACAACCTCAAACAGTCACACTCCAAACTCCACTATGGCCAAGACCAAAGAGCTGTCAAAGGACACAAAAAAAATTGTAGACCTGCACCAGGCTGGGAAGACTGAATCTGCAATAGGTAAGCAGCTTGGTTTGAAGAAATCAACTGTGGGAGCAATTATTAGGAAATGGAAGACATACAAGACCACTGATAATCTCCCTCGATCTGGGGCTCCACGCAAGATCTCACCCCGTGGGGTCAAAATTATTACAAGAGCGGTGAGCAAAAATCCCAGAACCACACGTGGGACCTAGTGAATGACCTGCAGAGAGCTGGGACCAAAGTAACAAACACTACGTCGCCAGGGACTCAAATCCTGCGGTGCCAGAGGGGTCCCCCTGCTTAAGCCTGTACAAGTCCAGGCCCGTCTGAAGTTTGCTAGAGAGCATTTGGATGATCCAGAAGAAGATTGGGAATGTCATATGGTCAGATGAAACCAAAATATAACTTTTTGGTAAAAACTCAACTTGTCGTGTTTGGAGGATAAAGAATGCTGAGTTGCATCCAAAGAACACCATACCTACTGTGAAGCATGGGGTGGAAACATCATGCTTTGGAGCTGTTTTTCTGCAAAGGGACCAGGACGACTGATCCGTGTAAAGGAAAGAATGAATGGGGCCATGTATCGTGAGATTTTGAGTGAAAACCTTCCATCAGCAAGGGCATTGAAGATGAAACATGGCTGGGTCTTTCAGCATGACAATGATCCCAAACACACCGCCTGGGCAATGAAGGAGTGGCTTCGTAAGAAGCATTTGAAGGTCCTGGAGTGGCCTAACCAGTCTCCAGATCTCAACCCCATAGAAAATCTTTGGAGGGAGTTGAAAGTCAGTGTTGCCCAGCAACAGCCCCAAAACATCACTGCACTAGAGGAGATCTGCATGGAAGAATGGGCCAAAATAGCCAACAAAGGGTATATAACAAAGTATTGAGATAAACCTTTGTTATTGACCAAATACTTATTTTCCACCATAATTTGCAAATAAATTCATAAAAAAATCCTACAATGTGATTTTCTGGATTTTTATTTCTCATTTTGCCTGTCATAGTTGAAGTGTACCTATGATGAAAATTACAGGCCTCATCTTTTTAAGTGGGAGAACTTGCACAATTGGTGGCTGACTAAATACTTTTTTGCCCTACTGTAATTACTAAAATACGCTTAAGTGTCAAAAGTAAAAGTATAAATCATTTCAAATTCTTTGTATTATGCAAATCAGTTGGCACCATTTTCTTGTTTTTAAAAAAAATGTATGGATATCCAGAGGCACACTCCAACACCCAGACATAATTTACAAACAAAGCATGCGTGTTTACTGAGTCCACCAGATCAGAGGCAGTAGGGATGACCAGGGATGTTCTCTTGATAAGTGTGAATGGACCATTTTCCTGTCCTGCTAAGCATTCAATATGTAATGAGTAGGTTTGGGTGTCAGTGAAAATGTATGGAGTAAAAAGTACATTCTTTTATTAAGGAATCTAGTGAAGTAAAAATAAGTCAAATATAAATAGTAAAGTACAGATTCCCACCGCCCCCAAAACTACAACTTAAGTACTTTATACCGCTGCACTCTTCCCCCATCCTCACCTCCAGGAATTCCTGGCTGACCATGTTAGTGCTGCATAACCTATTGGAGCCAATGCAAACACAACACTATTTAGGATATCTAGTTTATTCAATTGGTATACTGACTTGCTTTTTGAAAGAAATCTTGAACATATTGCAAAGCAATTGTTGTCCCACAGGTGTCTGGAGGCTATCCAAGGCTTTAAAAGAAATCAAGACAACTACTAGACATTTACACAATTGTATTTATTTCACCTTTCATGCTACACAAAGATAAATAGAATAGATTTTTTCAAAACGAATTAAATCTGTTAGTTGGACTTATTGCATCCGTTACTGAAATGGTTGTTCCAATTTGGATGTTTTATGTAGTCTACTGTATTAATCTTTCTAACCCTGGCAGTCATTGTGAATGCAGATTGTGGGGGAATTAAAGTTATAATATTCAGATATCCCCAGTCAGTGTGGATTGCAATTGGAATCAGATATCACTTTGAAGGCCTGCATAATGTGACTTGATGCTGGTTTTGCAGGTAACCAGCATATATTGGTATGCTGGTGACTAGTTTGTGTGTCCAAAACACAGCAAAGGCTGGCCACCTGCGAAAACACAACAAAGTCTGGCCACCAGCGAAAACACAACAAAGTCTGGCCACCAGCGAAAACACAACAAAGTCTGGCCACCAGCGAAAACACAACAAAGTCTGTCCACCAGCGAAAACACAACAGTCTGGCCACCAGCGAAAACACAACAAAGTCTGTCCACCAGCGAAAACACAACAAAGTCTGTCCACCAGCGAAAACGCAACAGAGGCTGGCCACCAGCGAAAACACAAGTCTGGCCACCAGCGAAAACACAACAAAGGCTGGCCACCTGCAAAAATCCAACAAAGTCTGGCCACCAGCAAAAACACAACAAAGTCTGGCCACCAGCGAAAACACAACAAAGTCTGGCCACCAGCGAAAACACAACAAAGTCTGGCCACCAGCGAAAACACAACAATGGCTGGCCACAAGTGTAAACAACGAAAACACAACAACAGCCGGCCACTAGCGAAAACGCAACAATGGCTGGCCCCCAGTGAAAACCCAAGAGCGAAAACACAACAAAGGCTGGCCACCAGCGAAAACACAACAAAGGCTGGCCACCAGTGAAAACACAACAAAGGCTGGCCACCAGCAAAAACACAACAAAGGCTGGCCACCAGCGAAAACGCAACAGGGGCTGGCCACCAGCGAAAACGCAACAGAGGCTGGTGACTAGCGAAAACGCAACAGAGGCTGGTGACTAGCGAAAACGCAACAGAGGCTGGTGACTAGCGAAAACGCAACAGAGGCTGGTGACTAGCGAAAACGCAACAGAGGCTGGTGACTAGCGAAAACGCAACAGAGGCTGGTGACTAGCGAAAACGCAACAGAGGCTGGTGACTAGCGAAAACATAACAGAGGCCTGCGAAAACACAATGAAGGCTGGTCACCAGCAAAAACACAACAGTGAAAAGATGACAACGGCTGGTCACCAGCAAAAGCACAATAAAGGCTGGTCACCAGCGAAAGCACAACAAAGGCTGGTCACCAGCGAAAGCACAACAAAGGCTGGTCACCAGCGAAAGCACAACAAAGGCTGGTCACCAGCGAAAGCACAACAAAGGCTGGTCACCAGCGAAAGCACAACAAAGGCTGGTCACCAGCGAAAGCACAACAAAGGCTGGTCACCAGCGAAAGCACAACAAAGGCTGGTCACCAGCGAAAGCACAACAAAGGCTGGTCACCAGCGAAAGCACAACAAAGGCTGGTCACCAGCGAAAGCACAACAAAGGCTGGTCACAGGCAAAAGCACAACAAAGGCTGGTCACCAGCAAAAGCACAACAAAGGCTGGTCACCAGCGAAAGCACAACAAAGGCTGGTCACCAGTGAAAGCACAACAAAGGCTGGTCACCGGCGAAAGCACAACAAAGGCTGGTCACCAGCGAAAACACAATTAAGGCTGGTCACCAGCGAAAACACAATTAAGGCTGGTCACCAGCCTAGGCTGCTCTATGCTCCCCCCCCCCAGCATGGTTACAGCCAAATCAAACACTAAGAGGAGATACAGTAAGATGTTGATAGAGCACCCTCTCCTGGTAGTTCTGCTACAGTACACTGGAAATAATACTCTAACCCAGAGGTTCTTAAGCTTTTTCAGCTTGAGACTCAAATGAGAAATGTACCGTCTCCACACGAACCAAATTAAGAAACATAAATGTTTACTCATAACTCGACCCACCTCTCACATGCTCAGGGCACACTTCGGGTCCCAAACCATAGTTTAAGAAACCCTGCTCTCAATCACAAATTATGCAAATATCCCACTTCTGATTTCTTATATTATCCCATGGGATCACATTTTCCTCCATTCCCAAACCCTTTCAGATTATAGAAACAATATGTCAGTTTCTCACATGATGTCCATGCCAATCTATCATGTTTCAGCACATTCTATATATGAGCGGTCTTCTTCTAGCCTGGGTATCAATCTGTTGGTTGCATCATGCTAAGGAGTTGGAACGATAGCAAACAGGTCTGGGACCAGGCTATTCTTGTTCTACTTTCATCTAAATTTGGACCTTTCTGAATGGGGCAACCAGGAAAATGTATTAATGGACCAGGTGGGTGTTGTTGTTTGGCTTATAGCCTACCTCCAGTGAGGTGAGAGCAGCTGTGATCTTTGTTCTCAATGATAAATAAGGTTGTGTTCTGCTGTGAAGCCATGCTTAACCCAGGTCCCTGCCTAGCGACATGGCTAATCTGTGTCACAGCAGGCAGCAACTCAGTATGTCATCTGTGTCACAGCATGCAGAAACTCAGTATGTAATCTGTGTCACAGCAGGCAGAAACTGTATTCTCCCACCCTCAAGAAAACCAAGTCGATATATACCACAAAATAATGGTTCACTGTGGCAGCTCATGGGTCCCCCAGTATTGTCTGTCTGCAACCCTACCCTGTCTGAGTGACTGATGGCCCCGGTAATGGTGGAATAGAAAACACCTTTAGATGGGATCTTTCTCAGCATGGACCACCTTCAACTCAACCATTTCTTAATAAGTCAACAGTCGTGGCAATAAAGATTTTATTGTGACCACGAAAACTACACAAGATCTTGACAAGTATTACATATCACTCTGGTATTTTCCTTTTTTCATTGGTGTCAAAATGTACATTATTTTATCATGTATACACATACAGTAGCAACAGCTTTTTCAATAGAAAAAGGCACGCAATGAAACTAGATGGCACATCTTTACATATCGTAAAGAAGTTTCAAATACAGTACATTTACAACGAAGAAAATATATATATATTTTTTGAGGGCTCAGTCAATGCAATTGCAGATCTAAAAGGCGATTCTCCACAACTGTTACAATGAGTGTTCCAAAAGCATCCAAATCCAACATCCACCAGAGTCCAACCATTCAATAACACCTGCTTTGAGACACGATCCCATCATGTGCTTATGCTGTACAGTCTATCGAGCTCAGAGCAGCCATCGGAAAGAAAATAGACCTTTTCAGGAGATAGGCCTTTATTTTCCTTTTTTCTATTTTTTAAAGTAAATTCATCCCAGCATAATAGTTCCTGGAAGTGTGCAGCACTGAATGAAGGAGCCTCCACCCCTCTGCTCTCCTCCCTCCGAGATGTGACAGAGCTGGCTTCCTGTGGACTGAACAGTAGCACTGTAGACGGAGAGAATGTGCTTATAAAATGGCATCCTATTACTTATAAAGTGGGCAGAGGCTTAGCATCTAGGACACCTCGCACCATTGGATGCCTTTTCCCCATATTCTAAATGTCCAATAGAAGTGCACAACTTTTGCCCAGGGCCCATAGGGATCTAAGTGTACTATATTGGGAATAGTGTGCCATCTAAAAACAGCTAAGGTTCTGTAAATGCCCTCCACAGAATAGATGAGCCTATCACTGACTGAACACCGGCCACAGGCCATTGTCTGTGTCTCTCCTGAGTTCTCTCCCTCCTGAGGGAATAAACAGCAGCATCAGACTGAATCAGCTGTCCTGTGCTTTGAGTGGACTGGAGGGAGCAGTTCTGAACTGGGGGAGGTAGAGGGGGACACTCCTCATCCCTACCACCGACCCCTCGTCACTGTACTCACTAAACATAGAGTCCTGACTCCCGAGCAAAGGGATGGACTCAACGGACGAGCCCCCTCTCCCCAGAACCATCACCTCTTTGAGAAGCATAGCCCTTGTGTCTTCCTCCTCCTCACTCTCCTCCTGACAGTCCATCCCCAGGTAATACAGGTCCTTCTCCTCAATTACCTCTATCCCCCCATCCCTCTCTCCTCCCAGGGCCTCATCCTCCTGCTCTGAAGTCTCGGAAAACTCCTCGATAGAGTTGTAAGAGCAGGAACGCCGTGGGTCCAGGTCCGACTCTCCGGCTCCGGAATGGGAGATTTCCAGCTCCCACAGGCCTCCGGGGAAGGAGCCCGAGATGTCGGAGTTGTTGCCTGAGAAGTTGCCCTCGTCGCTGGAACTGCTGAGGCTGCCCTCCTGCTTGTAGAGGTGGTGGGGGTTGTCAGAGAGAAGCACGGTGGCGTAGGTCACTGACGGCTGGGCTGAGCTCTCCAAACTCCTGGGGAGATCTGGGAGTTGGAGGCTCTCCTCCTCCTCTGGGAGCCCAGGCACCTCTGAGTCCACACAGAGAGCTGGGGAGGAGGCTGGGATCAGATCCTTGTCTGAGCCTGACGTAGGGGGCCCAGTCTTCTCCATGATGGTGGCCTGGGAGATGGTCTCTGAGACGAGGAGTAGTGGCCAGGCTGGCAGACCCTCTGGGTGGCGGAACAACTGCTCCATAGTGTCAGCCTGGACAAGAAGATAGGAGGAGAGTTAGGACTACAGCAAGGTGAACAAGACTATGGATTAGATATGACTTGTTCAATACTGTGGCAAGCTGTCCTACACAGCACATGCATTTTTTGGTCTCTATGGTCTCTTACTGTGTTAGTAGCCTGCTATATCTTTAAGTGTGTTTTCATGGCTAACTGTGTGTGGAGTAATATTCCTGTACACCTCACCTTCCCGAAGTCAATCCCCTGAGCCCAAGAACAGTTGTTGGGGTTGGGAACATCTTTCCACATAAACTTCTTCATGCTGGGATTCAGACAGAATAGAATTTAACAACAAGGTATGGAGCCTTTCAGTCTCCAATCCAACACTCTCACTCATATACATTTACAAAGCGTAGTGCGTTTGTGTACGGATGTGTGCTTAGGTGTAGCTAGGACTGAGGGCAGCATGTGTATGTGAAGTGAGCGCCTCACTCGCTCACCCCCTTTCTCCCTCGTTCTCAGAACACATTCAGCCAATCACCATAGTAATTGAGCCCTGAGGACATTCTGTACATTGTTGAAATGTCACGTATAATCGAATTCCATTCCTAATCAATGTGTCTGACTGTGTTCCTCAGATCAATAACTACCTGGTATCACCATTTTAGTCTTAACCACCTGCACAGAGGCAAAAAACATTGATCTTCTCTTTCTAATGTCAGACACAGTCCAAAAGTACTTTCTGTAAATACACCACTGGTATAGAACAGAACACACCACTGGTATAGAACAGAACACACCACTGGTATAGAACAGAACACACCACTGGTATAGAACAGAATGCAACACTGCTATTGAATGTCTACGACTGAGCAAAAATCTGTTAGCAGTATATACAGTTCATTGTCAAATGATTAAACTTTAAATTATATTCAATAATGATGTGAAATATAATCTTACTGGTTTTGGGATATGACCAGGGTGACGAAGAGGACAATGGAGAGGAAGGCGATGATCATCAGAAGCATGTAGGCAGCAGGCCCAGCATCACTCCCCCTAAAGACTGGAGGACAGGACAACACCCTGTGTAAGTCTATCAGTCAATCAATCAATCCACATTGGATCATATTCCTATTGACAAGATGGCACCAGAGATCAACCAATTTTTTTTGTGTTCATTTCTTTTCGTTGTTTGTAACTTATTTTTAAACTTATTTTGTACATAATGTTGCTGCTTACCGTCTCTTATGACCGAAAATAACTTCTGGGCATCAGAACTGCGATTAATCACCACGGACTGGCAGAATACTTTTTTTCCTTTAACGAGTCCGATGTGAATGACATACTGCTTCCCGGGAACAGGCCCAGATCCCCGTCATTTGTGTGAAGAGGAGGCGGAGAAAAAGGGTCTAGAGGGCGGGCTGCCTTCTGAGAATTCGTAGCCAATCTAATAAACCCCAACTTCCTTCCATTCTGATAGCAAACGTGCAATCTTTGGAAAATGAAATCTACAGCGGAACCATTAAACAGGCAAAGTGTCAACACAGGACTAAGATCGAATCGTACTACACCAGCTCTGACAATCGTCGGATGTGGCAGGGCTTGCAAACTATTACAGACTACAAAGGGAAGCACGAGAGCTGCCCAGTGACACAAGCCAACCAGACGAGCTAAAGTACTTCTGTGCTCGCTTCGAGGCAAATAACACTGAAACATGCATGAGAGCACCAGCTGTTCCGGAAGACTGTGATCACGCTCTCCGCAGCTGATGTGAGTAAGACCTTTAGACAGGTCAACATTCACAAGGCCGCAGGGCCAGAGGGATTACCAGGATGTGTACTGCGAACATGCGCTGACAAACTGGCAGGTGTCTTCACTGACATTTTCAACCTCTCCCTCTCCCTGTCTGAGTCTGTAATACCAACATATTTTAAGCAGACCACCAGAGTCCCTGTGCCCAAGAACACTAATGTACCCTGCCTAAATGACTACCGACACGTAGCACTCACGTCTGTAGCCATGAAGTGCTTTGAAAAGCTGGTCATGGTTCACATCAACCCTAGACCCACTACAATTTGCATACCGCCCTAACCGATCCACAGATGATGCAATCTCTATTGCGTTCCACACTGCCCTTTCCCACATGGACAAAAGAAACACCTATGTGAGAATGCTATTCATTAACTACAGCTCAGCATTCAACACCATAGTGCCCTCAAAGCTCATCAATAAGCTAAGGACTAAACACCTCCCTCTGCAACTGGATTCTGGACTTCCTGGCGGGCCGCCCCCAGGTGGTGAGGGTAGGTAAGAACACATCCGCCATTCTGATCCTCAATTCAGGGGTGCGTGCTCAGTCCCCTCCTGTACTCCCTTTTCACTCATGACTGCACGGCCAGGCACGACTCCAACACCATCATTAAGTTTGCAGATGACACAACAGTGGTAGGCCTGATCACCGACAAGACAGCGTATAGGGAGGAGGTCAGAGACCTGGCCGTGTGGTGCCAGGACAACAACCTCTCCCTCAACATGATCAAGGCAAAGGAGATGATTGTGGATTATAGGAAAAAGAGGACCAAGCATGCCCCCCCCCCCCCCTCCCCATCGACGGGGCTGTAGTGGACCAGGTTGAGAGCTTCAAGTTCCTTGGTGTCCATATCACCAACAAACTAACATGGTCCAAACACACCATGAGTCGTGAATCGGGCACGACAAAACCTATTCCCCCTCAGGAGACTGAAAAGATGGATCCTCAGATCCTCAAAAGGTTCTACAGCTGCACCATCGAGAGCATCTAGACTGGTTACATCACCAGGCGCCTGCTCGCATTCGACCGCAAGGCACTACAGAGGGTAGTGCATAAGGCCCAGTACATCACTGGGGCCAAGCTTCCTGTCATCCAGAACCTCTGGATGGCATATGAAGGAAGACCCTAAAAATTGTCAAAGACTCCAGCCACCCTAGTCGTAGACGGTTCTCTCTGCTACCACACGGCAAGCGGTACCGGAGCGCCAAGTCTAGGTCCAAGAGGCTTCTAAACAGCTTCCACCTCAAGCCATGACTCCTGAACATCTAATCAAATGGATACCCAGACTATTTGCATTGCACCCCCCTCTTTTATACCGCTGCTACTCTCTGTTATCATCAATGCATAGTCACTAACTCTACCTACATGTACATATTACCTCAACTAACCAGTGCCCCCGCACATTGACTCTGTACCGGTACCCCCCCCTGTATAGTCTCGCTATTGTCATTTTACTGCTGCTCTTTAATTACTTTTATTTCTTATTCTCACTCATATTTTTTTTTTTAACTGCATTGTGGTTTAGAGGCTCATAAGTAACCTGTTGTATTCGGTGCATGTGACTAATAACATTTGATACCAATACATTACCTTAGAGGAACTGTGATAAAACACTTCTAGAATTGGCACTACATTTTTTAACATATGACTTACATTATAGATGCATGCATTTCAGTGCTTTAATATATAAAATAAACACAATCCATACTCGTATGTCAAATACATAGGCTGCGTTTACACAGTCAGCCCAATTTTGATCATTTGTCCAATTATTGTAGAAAGATCTGATTGGTCAAAAGATCCAAATTGGGCTACCAGTGTAAATGCAGCCATTGAGACACATTTTTGGCCTGTTGTATTGTATGTTCCTATCTTGAGGGAGGGCTTACCTTTAGTATACACTGGCTCTCCTTCTCCATCCGCGAACACTGGATACAAAATAAACTCGTACTCATCAGTGTCATAGAAATGACCTGGGAAATATAGTCAGAGGACAGAGAGCGGCTCAGATTAAAACAGATTGAACCATTTAGTCACAGAGAACAGAGGCTCAGATTAGAATAGACTGAACCATATAAAGTCACAGAGAACATAGAAACGTGCAGATTAGAAAAGATTGAGCCATTTATAGTAACAGAGTAAAGAGGGGCTCAGTTTAGAACAGATTCAACCATGTCTATAAAACTCACTAGAGGGCGCCAGAAGCTCACAGCCAACAACCTCTCAAACTGGAACTCCAAACGAATTGAAGTGCCACAGTTTGACTAGAAGCTGTTAATGGAGCCTCTTGGACCTAGACTTGGTGCTCTGGAACCGCTTGCTGTGCGGTAGCAGAGAGAACAGTCTATGACTAGGGTGGCTGGAGTCTTAACATTTGTAGGGCCTTCCTCTGACACCACCTGGTATAGAGGTCCTGGATGGCAGAAAGCTTGGCCGCAGTGATATACTGCACCGTACGCACTACCCTCTGTGGCACTTTGTGGTCAGATGTCAAGCAGTTTCCATACCAAGCGGTGATGCAACCGATGGTGCAGCTGTAGAACTTTGAGGATCTGAGGTCCCATGCCAAATCTTTTCAGTCTCCTGAGGGGGAATAGGCATTGTCGTGCCCTCTTCACGACTGTATTGGTGCATTTGGTCCATGATAGTTTGTTAGTGATGTGGACGCAAAGGAACTTGAAGTGATTGGGGGTATGCTCAGCCCCACTTTTCCTGTTGTCCACAATCAGCTCTTTTCTCTTGCTTACATTGAGGGAGAGGTTGTTGTCCTAGCACCACACTGCCAGGTCTCTGACCTCCTCCCTATAGGCTGTCTCGTTGTTGTTGGTGATCAGGCCTACCACCGTTGGGTTGTCGGCAAACTCAATGATGCAGTCATGGGTAAATATAGAGTACAAGAGGGGACTATTTTTAATTTTATTTCACCTTTATTTAACCAGGTAGGCTAGTTGAGAACAAGTTTTCATTTACAACTGCGACCTGGCCAAGATAAAGCAAAGCAGTGCAACACAAACAACAGAGTTACACATGGAATAAACAAGCTAAGAACGCACCCGAGGGCTCCCACGTTGAGGATCAGAGTGGCAGATGTTTTGTTGCCTACCCTTACCACCGGGGGGAGGCCCGTCAGGAAGTCCAGAATCCAGTTGCAGAGGGAGGTGTTTAGTTGCAGGGTCCTTAGCTTAGTGATGAGTTTTGTGGGCACAATGGTGTTGAACACTGACCTGTAGTGAACGAACAGCATTCTCACATAGGTGTTTATTTTGTCCAGGTGGGAAAGGGCAGTGTGGAGTGACAAGCCTTTCAAAGCACTTCATGGCTACAGACGTGAGTGCTATGGGTCAGTAGTCATGTAGACAGGCTACCTTGGGGATCTTGGGAACCGGGACTATGGTGGTCTGCTTGAAAATGTAGGTATTACAAACTCGGTCACGGAAAGGTTGAAAATGTCAGTGAAGACACTTGCCAGTTGGTCAGCACATGCTCCGAGTATGCATCCTAGTAATCTGTCTGAATGTTGACCTGTTTAAAAGGTCTTGCTCACATCGGCTACGGAGAGTGTGATCACACAGTCATCCGGAACAGCTGGTGCTCTCATGCATGGTTTAGTGGGGCTTGCCTCGAAGCGAGCATAGAAAGCATTTAGCTCGTCTGGTAGGCTTGAGTCATTGGGCTGCTCATGGCTAGGTTTCCCTTTCTAATCCGTAGTAGTTTGCAAGCCCTGCCACATCCGATGAGCGTCAGAGCCGGTGTAGTAGGATTCGATCTTAGTTATGTATTGACGCTTTGCCTGTTTGATGGTTCGTCGGAGGGCACAGGGCAATTTCTTATTAGGGATTTTCTTGTCTCGCTCCTTGAAAGCGGCACCTCTAGCCTTTAGGTCAGTGCAGATGTTGCCTGTAATCCCCGGCTTCTGGTAGGGATATGTACGGTCTCTTTAGGGATGATGTTATCGATGCATTTATTGATGAAGCCAGTGACTGATGTGGTATACTCCTTAATGCCATCGGATGAATCTCGGAACACATTCTGTAGTAGCAAAACAGTCCTGTAGCTTAGCATCCACATCAGACCACTTCCGTATTGAGAGAGAGTCATTGGTACTTCCTGCTTTAGTTTTTGCTTGTAAGCAGGAATCAGGAGGATAGAATTATGGTCAGATTTGTCAAATGGAGGGTGAGGGAGAGCTTTGTATGCTTCTCTGTTTGTGAAGTAAAATTGGACCAGAGTTTTTTTCCCTCTGGTTGCACATGTGTAGCTGTTATCTTGCTGATGAACAGAAAACCCAGCCAACTGTATATTATCAATTTCCTCGTTCAAACACGACTCGGTGAAACATAATATATTACAGTTCTAATGTCCAGCTGGTAAGATGGTCTCGAACCGAGCTCTACCAGTTTATTCTCCAGTGATTGCACGTTCGCCAGTAGGACGGATGGTAAAGGAGGATTATCCACTCGACAAATTCTCACAAAGCACCCTGATCTGCGCCCACTGTTTTGGCGTCTCCTCTTTATGCGAATGACAGGGATTTGTGCCTGGTCCGAGAGGAGCCGTACATTTTTGGCCTTCGATTTGTTAAAGAAAGAGAATGAAAGAGAGAGAGAAAGAATGAGAGGGGAAATGAGACGGCAAGGTACAACAGGAAGTACATGTACATACCATATAGGTAGAGGAGCTTGTCAGTAGGGGGAAACCTGGTCCACCTCTCTCTGCTCTCTGGGGTCTGGTCCGGCCTGTCCTGGTGGTTCTGACCGGACCACTCTACGACTAGGGACCACGGTACACTGCTGTTGGGCTGCAGAGACCACAACAGGACCACACAACTACTGTTCACACGGGACGCACTGAATGAACGCACACACTGACCTGGAGAGGGAGGGGCAGAAAAGGGAGGACGAGAGAAAGTGGGGAAAGGAAAGGACGAGAGAGAGAAATAAAAATGAAGTTTATATTTTCTCTTCATGAAAAAGCGGTCGGCTGTGAATGCCCTCACGCGTCTGAGCGGTCGGCTGTGAATGCCCTCACCCACTAGTAGACTTATGATGACTGTGGTTTGAGTTCTGACCCTCTACTGGATGTCCAGTAGGAACAATGCCGATACTCCTTTCTGTCTTCATCATCAACACACACGCACACACTTAAGTGTAACTGTCACTAAGGAAGAGGGATAATGCCCTCGAAGCCGGTGGTTGGAGGATATATTGGCAAGGTTTGCCAGCCCACGACTTTCTCGGGCCTAACAACTCCCATGCCAATATATCCTCCAACTACCGGCTTTGAGGGCATCATCACTTTTATCCAACAGGTTACCAACATATTCAAATAATGATCTACATATTTTCATTAAAACCATTTTTATTAATTCATTCGTAGTATTTCATCATTCCACAAGATATCATCCCGACACAAATCAAGAGACGCGACCCAGTCGTTCATTCTTTTGTTCTGTATCTATGGACGTGACCCAGTTGTTCAGTCTTTTTGTTCTGTAGCTATAGACGCGAACCAGATGTTCATTCTAAATGGTCCATTGCAATACTGACTGGCAATGTTCTAATCCCTTGCTTGCTAGCTAGCCAACTACGGCTAATTTACAGTCACGTCAAAAAGTGCAGCAAAGTAGCAGCATTTGCATTTGTTTAAGCTGTTTTCTAGTTTGATTTATTTGGCTACATCCATAACAATGAGCTTATGATGCGCGACTTTGCCTGGCAGAGAAAATTCTCTCTCATCAGGACACTGTTCAGACAAAAGAAAGAATCTATGACATTCATTTCAGCTGATTTTAATAAATGAAACCATACATTCTCTTTATTACCCACCCCAGCAGACATAGCTATAGCTACTGATTGTATGTACCATTTATCTGTACATTCTCCTGGATTGTGCATTGGTTGAAATATCTGTCTCAGTCTGTGCTACTACTTCTGCTGCCTTGCTTCAGCCTTTAAGGTGTTGATGGTGCTGCGGTGTTGACTTTGTTTTCGGCCAGGATGTTGCTCCAGAGTTTACTGTCGGTTAGTGACGGACGCCAGTAGCTATGGAGCGAACCTTCGCACCCATGTCCACTCACTGACAATCTACCTCGCTTCTAAACCAGCATTGGCCAGTTTCTGGTCTGTCGTTGTCCAGATGCTGTGATTAGTGTATGAAGTTGTTCCAGCTGCCCTACAGATCTTGGGTAAAAGTGCTGCCAGATACTTCACGCCCATCGGCTCTGACGTTTACCAGGTCGAGTCCCCGATACACTCTCCTCTCCTTGGGTGGAGATAAAATGCAAGGGCGTTCTCCGGGCATTTCGATAGATATTGCCCTGGCTGCTTAAACACGAATCCCCTCTTGGACTCCCTGCCCCTCTCCCTTAGGTGCAGATGATTCTTTGTGGCCTTGTTATATGCGAGAGTGGCGTGTGAGTGAGAGAGAATGCACCTTTTTAATATTGTTGCCTAATTACAAGTGCAACTTGTAAAGAAAACACAAACAGGCTATGAACAACATACCTTAGACCGTTCTCATCTGTTTTTACGAGGAATGAGATGGCCTTTAGTTGTCGGTTCCCCTCTTCTACCCAGATGTAACTGGAGGTTGAAGTACACTTTCTGGATTCAGAGCCTGGGAGTTTTGGAGCTTGGGCCATTGTCCTCATCGGTGGCTGTTTGTGATATATTTTCCTTGACGCCTTAGCGGTTTGATGTTGCCCAGAAATACATGATTAGAGGTGGTAAATTCGGTGTCCTTCATATGGCACCAGCTGCGACCAGTGGGTGGATCATTTAGAAACCGGTTGAGCTCACTACGAAGTGCCAGGTAGCTACATATGCTATATTGCTCCCCCTTCCCATTTCGTACATATGTTGGAGAAGGATGTTAAACTCTTCCTCAGTGACAGTTGTCGTGTCTCTTTGGCTATGTCGGATTAAGTGATATGACATGCTATTCTATAAAATCATTTCTCCGTAATTAATATTACCCAATTGAGCTAATCATGTAAATGTAATTAACTAGAGAGTCGGGGCACCACAAAATAATATTTAGAGCTGTTATCTTCCGAATAAACTCTTGAAGACCTAGTAATGTTTTACATCAATAGCAGTCAATATTAATCGTCATCTTAATTCAGTCTCATCTGAAAGTTGTAAATTCTTTTATCTGCACGAACCCTGGCTAACTAGTTGAATCAGCAATACAAAATTGGGTTTAATTATTTATTTACTAAATACATAACTAATCACACAGAATTACACACACACAATTAAATCATAACTTGATTACAAATTACGTCATAAAGGAAAACGTCCCTAGCGGGCGGAACAGATATGACAGCTTGTTACACAAAAGAAAAGGTCTGGGTTTGAGTGAAAGAGCGGGAAGACTGAGGAACAAAGGGCGAAGCTGTGCTATCGTAAATGCAGTATCTTATGCATTCTAAATTACCACCAATTTGGAAAAAGAAAATGCTATATTTACTCTGAGCTGCGCTTCGTAGGTTGGTGGGAGATGGAAGGCCGTGTTGCCCAACCGAGTCCTTTGAAGCATGTCTCTGCTGGTAATTGGTTACGTTGTAGTAACGTCGTTTGTGTGGTATGTCGTGTGGTAGACGGGATACTCTGTCTGTTCATTCCTAACCTGCGTTTGCAGCTGCTGTTGCTAACTCAACGGCTAGGAGGTATCACTTCTGTAGTGAATAAGAGTTCAAAGTTCATACCATTCGCAACCAAAGCTCACCTTATGAAAATCCAAATCTCACATTTTAGAAGCTAAAATCACATTTCATCCCATCACGAATAATTTCATATTCAAACATTTAAATGGAACAATTCCATGTGAATCCGATAACTCTGATGTGTAGACTTTCCACTGTAGAGTTTGTCATCTTATCATTGATGAGAATGTCTCAAATGACAACCAAACTGACATCATACTCATTAAGTACCACCGCATATGTTCAATTGGTCGGATTACCAGAATATAGTTAATTTCCCCCCACCTTCTGATGTTCCCAGAATCTCTATGTTAACCAAGGGGTTTTCAAATGTAACATCAGTAGGGTAGAGAGAGGAAAAAGGGGGGAAGAGGTATTTATGACTGTCATAAACCTACCCCCAGGCCAACGTCATGACACAGTTTTGAAGTCAACAATTGTTTAATTCTCTGCAAGTCAGCCCTTGAAGCAACACACAGCCCAGTTTGTATTCTTAACAATGCAGTATCCCCCAAATCTGCATGCCTGGGGATTATTAACATCTCTTTTCCCCATTCATCCATTGGCATGCCGCCGAAAATATAAAAATAAATGTTCCACTCTTCCATTTTAGTTTTCGCAACAAAGTATCGATTTAGCCAGTCAACTGAAAAACGTATGTGTTGCTATGACAACCAGCTCAATTTGCTGCTTTACATGGGACGGTGGAGATCCCAATTCAATATCGAAAAAGGTCTGAGACAGACAACCAAGTTTATACAAATCTCTGCTGTTGAAAACCAAATGCTAGTCTAAAAGAGATGGGAGATAATGTCTAGATGCTTTTTACAGTGGAGATCAAGATTTAGCAGGTGGTAACTTGTGAAATAGACACCGGCTGGAATGTGGTTTTAACCAATCAGCATTCAGGATTAGACCCACCCGTTGTATAAACACACTGATTATATACCATGGATCTTGACTGGGAACGAATCTTGGTGGAATAATACAATTCCGAATGAATTGTGTTTCTATAACGCAAGAACATGCACAACATAACAGTATCAGTAAAGTGTCAGAATTAGAGTATATACACATGAATCAATAGCATAATATTACACTACCATAACACCGATATAAACAAGGCTATAAACATAGCAGAATAAACAATAACCTAAACCATAAACATCTTGTCGTAGAGAGAGAAACCAATTACTGACACTGACAAGAAAGATTTGTGTCACCCTCTCTCCCTGGCCCATTGCCACAGGAAGTAGGGGTGCTGAGGGTCCTGCAGCATGCCCTGAAAAATATGAATAAAAGTAGTGCACTGGGCCTTTTACATGCCTTGATAGCATGTATTATACATCTATTTCATGTTGGATGCACTGTTCCACAAGTAGGCTAAATGAGTCAATGTAGACTATGTGCATTCGGAAAGTATTTCTCACTTTTTGTTTTTAAAC
Source organism: Oncorhynchus mykiss (assembly GCF_013265735.2). Taxonomy (NCBI): domain Eukaryota; kingdom Metazoa; phylum Chordata; class Actinopteri; order Salmoniformes; family Salmonidae; genus Oncorhynchus; species Oncorhynchus mykiss. The sequence goes on from NC_048569.1 coordinate 86,099,887, forward strand.
GTTACAACCTAAAACAAATCCTCATCAATCTATTTACAATACCCCATAATGGCAAAGCGGAAGCAGATTTTTCAATTATGATTTTTTTTGCGCAAATGTATTCAAAATAAATAACAGAAATACCTGAATACCTTAATTATTCAGACCCTTTGCTATGAGACTCGAAAACTTATTGGAGTCCACCTATGGCAAATTCAATTGATTGGACATGATTTGGAATTGCACACACCTGTCTATGTAACAGTTGACAGTGCATGTCAGAGCAAAAACCAAGCCATGAGGTCGAAGGAATTGTCCGTAGAGCTCAGAGAGAGGATTGTGTCGAGGCACAGATCTGTGGAAAGGTACCAAAACATTTCTGCAGAATTGAAGGTCCCCAAGAACACAGTGGCCTCCAAGTTTGGAAACACCAAGACTCTTCCTAGAGCTGGCCGTCCAGCCAAACTGAGCAATTGGGGAAAAAGGGCCTTGGTCAGGGAGGTGACCAAGAACCCGATGGTCACTCTGACAGAGCTCTAGAGTTCATTTGGGGAGATGGGAGACCCTTTCAGAAGGACATCTCTGCAGCCCTCCACCTATCAGGCCTTTATGGTAGAGTGGCAAGACGGAAGACACTAGACGGAAGGACTTTCAGACCATGAGAAACTAGATTTCCTGGTCTGATGAAACCATGATTGAAGTCTTTGGCCTGAATGCCAAGCATCAGGTCTGGAAGAAACTTCCACCATCCCTATGGTGAAGTATGGTAGTGGCAGCATCATGCTGTGGGGATGTTTATCAGCGGAAGGGATTGGGAGACTAGTCAGGAGTGAGGGAAAGATGAACAATGAACAAAGTAAATAGAGATCCTTGATGAAAACCTGCACCAGTGCGCTCAGGACCTCAGACTGGGGCAAAGGTTCACCTTCCAACAGGACAATGACCCTAAACACACAGCCAAGACAATGCAGGGGTGGCTTCGGGACAAGTCTCTGAATGTTCTTGAGTGGCCCAGCCAGAGCCCGGACTTGAACCCGATTGAACATCTCTGGAGAGACCTGAAAATAGCTGTACAGCGACGCTCTCCATCCAACCTGACAGAGCTTGAGAGGATCTGCAGATAAGAATGGGAGAAACTTTACAAATATAGGTGTGGCAAGCTTGTAGCGTCATACCCAGGATGACTCGAGGCTGTAATCGCTGACAAAGTACTGAGTAAAGGGCCTGAATAATTACGTAAATGTAATAGTTTTTTTTAAGTCAATTTGCAAACATTTAAAAAAAATCTGTTTTTGCTTTGTCATTATAGGGTATTGTGTGTAGATTGAGGGAAAAACTTTTTTTTTTTTTAGAATAAGGACGTAACAAAATGTGGAAAAAGTCAAGGGGTTTGAATACTTTCCGAATGCACTGTATGATGAGGTTGAGTAGTACATTGTGGACGCCATTCCACAGACCTTTTAACCTAATATAAACCTAATGTTGAGGTGATAATGTCTATGGGACATTTTTATTTGAGTTTATTTTACAGGGACAGTGAAAAGTGCCGGTTTTAGCCAGCCGGCTAATTTTCAACCGCAGTCCCTGGGCAGGTTATTCAAAACAATTACAATAGAGACAAACAATGAGCAGTGAGCACATGCAGAGCAACATAGGACAAGCAACACGTAGCATGCAGACAGAGCAACATAGGACAAGCAACACGTAGCATGCAGACAGAGCAACATAGGACAAGCAACACGTAGCATGCAGACAGAGCAGCAGCACAAAAAGCAACAAAGTGTTTCCAAATCTCACAAGCTACAGACAACAGATAACATGGACAGCGGCAATACACAGCTAGGGATAATGTTCACAAGTCTGATTGTCCTGTTGCCATCCCACGTTTGTTTTTGCTGTTCTCCAAATAGCATTTTAGAGTTGTGTCGAAGTATAAATGAGCTTCAACTGGTGGATGTATTTCTACACACACCACTTTGCCATACCCCAGGCACAGATAGAACAATGAGACGGATATTTCACTGGATGTAGAAATATGAAGCATCCGCTTGGCATTTCCACTCACCACCAAATATTTTTTTACATTTGTTTTTACATTTTACCTTTATTTAACTAGGCAAGTCAGTTAAGATATGGTAATGAGAGGAAGCCCAGTGGCGGGCAGAGGGAACGAGATGGATTTTGGCCTACATTCTGCAAATTTTCTCATAGATGAATCTCAATACAGTTTTCTGTTCCCAAAACTAGAATCTGATATGAACAGAGTGGACTAAATTTTGTAGACTTTTGCCTTTGCAAAAGTTAAGAAATCGTGTTGTTTACGAGTGCAAAGTTGAATTGTGTTATTGCACACGAGCATTTCCCAGAGTAGGCGTTCCCTGACGGAAATATGCAGATGTTTGCTAGAACGGCCCAATAGGATCTCGCTAGCTTGTGCTTGGCTCTGCCCACCTCCTTACTTGTTCTGCCCACTATGAATCATCTGTTCCCATTGGAAACGACAGGCTGTGGTCCATCTTCGTTTAGTTATAAAAATCTTTGCCCTAGGTTTAGCTGAACGTCATCCCCAAACTTCCCGCTGCTATGCTCCGGGCTGGTGTGAGAATCTGCAATGCTTATCTTATCGTATCTGCCCCAGCACCACAGGGTCATGAATTACTCTGCACATGCGGGTGCTCCATGACCTGTCTGGGAAGGTTCTAGAAGCTCGCAACAAACCACTCTTAACAAAGGCCACTATGGAAAGCGCAGCGGTAGCATGTGTATATGAAAAACTATGTTTACCAACACAACAGTGACACCTACGGTAACGGGGCATAATGCTATAAATGATATGCTAAACAGAATAGTAATAGCTGTACTATAGAACATATGGTTCCAAATTGAGCATAGTTACTGAGTCATTTGTGGTTATTACCCCCATTACTACACAACATGTAAAAAGAAACCCGATAGACCCCGCCCCCGAAACTTACATTTCAATTCACGCACAACATTCAGGTATTCATGTTACTATCCACAATAAAAATTGTCCTCAGAAATTGTGCGTCTTCTTTCTTCCTATGATGAGTGAGGGATTCCTAAAAGGGTAGGCTGCTGGGAATTAGCAAAACGAAGAGTGTTGCCCTCCTGTCCTTGACTAGAAAATAAACTGAACATCATATTTCATTTTTTTGGCCCATCCAAGTTGAGAGACCAGTACCTATTTTACTAATAATAACAGTACCAGCATCACAGTTAATGGTTTCCTCTCAGCCAACAAGTTATTCATGAAAATATGAATAACAGATGAAAACACACAACAAACATCCTGGTGTGTCACAAAGACATGTGCCGAGAAGAGCTCCATTTGACAATGAATTCCAAGTCCATTATAATAATTAGAGATGATGGTTTTTGATCCACTCTCAGGCTTTTAACTGACATCAACATGCCTAATAATTTATATTGGAGTCATTTAGCAGACGCTCGTACCCAGAGCGACTTACAGGAGCAATTAGGGTTAAGTGCCTTGCTCAAGGGAACATCAGATTTCCCACTTAGTTGGCTCGGGGATTCAAGCCAGCGACCTTTCGGTAAACTGGTCCAAAATGTTTAACCACCAGGCTACCTGCTGCTGTTCTCACCCTTCCTCTCCTCTCCCTCTCTAGTGAAGCCGCACCCCACTCTGGTCTTGAGGCAGTGAGCATGCCCAGTTTAGACCAACATGCCTGTTATCTCTCACTGATGACCACAAAGTCAGAAACATAGTATTTCAACTGACTATGACATGAAGCAAGAACACCAACTAAATATGCTATTTTAAATTGGGAAAACAAACAAGCAGTTTTCAAATAACATTTTCTTTCTTCCCAGATATTTGTTTCTGAACGCAAACTCTTTTGACCGCTAGTAATCTGTTTATGCTAGTAATCTGTGTACTGGGTATAACAATCCTTCAGCCCTCTACAAATACAGTACATTCCCATTCAGTGTATTTTTCAGCAGCGACTTACGTTTGGGGTGTCTATCCAGGGTCATGTGGGTGTTCCTAGTGGAAGAGCCCTGGCTGTTCTGAGCCTTGACCGTCACAGAGTGGACCTCCCCTCTCCACTCAAAGCTATAGGATGACACCAGGCCTATTCTCTCCTCAGTAACAGTGTCCCCAGAGTCCTGGTGCTGTACTACAAGTTCCTCCACACAGTAGGTTGGCTCCACTATGGGGGAATGCTATGGGGAAGAGGAGAGGGAAGAGTTGAGACTATCAAGGACTGTAATGAGGATTTGTTATCCAATGTGCTACTTCCTTATATTATCTGATCTGAGATAGGTAACTGAGTACTGCTGTATTGCACAGACTCATCTAGTATTTTCAGAATAAACTAAGAACAACGATGTAGTGAAAGGAGAGGAGGCACCTTCGTACACATGTTCAAAAATATCTAACTCTCTCTGATGTTGACATTTAAACCACATACGATGAAACATGTAATGTGTCCTCTGAAGGCTATGGACTGTACCTCGAAGAGAAGAGTGACGTTCGTCTGCATACTTGCTGGATCCTCCTGAAACACTCGCCAGAAATCAGGACCCTGGTCAGGAGCTGAGAGAACAGAATATAGATGTTACAGCTGTGTGTGTGTGTGTGTGTGTGTGTGTGTGTACCTACTGTATGACTGAGGCTTGAATCTCCTATCAGAACGTTATTTTCCATTAGCAGCAGGCTACATGAAAGTTAGAACAGCTGGATAGGGGAAACGGCTCAAGTCGCACAAAATGGAATATAACGTTTCAGATAAAGTTCTAAAGACCTACATCGCTATACTGAGAAGGTTTTAGGTTCAATAAGGACATATTTGAGTGTTTTTGGAGCATTTGTTAATGTTTATTCGGACCCCCGTACTGCACAACGAGGATGAGGAAGCGAATCGCTGGTTGGGGTAGGTTTCTCAAAAACAAGTGAAATCACAAGATCACATGGATCTTTTTATTTCTTTATGACACTAACCTGTATAAATAAAAGTGAAATGACATGCATGAAGTGATGAGGAAGTCATCCAGTACAATAATGTACCTCTGCTGTTGTGAGTGGTGGTGTAGAGCAAGTGACTCCAGTCACTCCAGGTCCCGGAGCCGTTGATGTGCATACAGCGGACCTGCACATTGTACACCCCACACACATCTGGTTCAAGGACCTCAGCCCATGACTCAGTCTGCAGAGCTAGGACCTGTGGAACATATTCCAATTAAATCACATATTTACACAAAATAATTTATTTCTCAATGATAGCTTCAAAATAAATAAATATTTATCCATTAACTCATAAGCAAATGGATTTTGGGAAAATACACTATATGACCAACGTTATGTGGAGAGATGCTCTTCGAACATCTCATTCCAAAATTATGAGTATTAATATGGAGTTGGTCCCCCCTTTGCTGCCATAACAGTCTCCGCTCTTCTGGGAAGGAGTTCCACTAGATGTTGGAACTGCTGAGGGGACTTGCTTCCATTCAGCCACCAGAGCATTAGTGAGGTCGGGCATTGAAGTTGGGCGATTAGGCCTGACTCGCAGTCAGCTTTCCAATTCATCCAAATGGTGTTTGATGGGGTTGAGGTCAGGGCTTTGCGCAGGCCAGTCAAGATCTTCCACACCGATCTCGACAAATCATTTCTGTATGGACCTCGCTTTGTGCACAGGGGCATTGTCAGGCTGAAAACAGGAAAGGGCCTTCCCCAAACGGTTGCCAAAAAGTTGGAAGCACAGAATTGTTTAGAATGTCATTGTATGCTGTAGCGTTAAGATTTCCCTTCACTGTAATTAAGGGGCCTAGCCCAAAGCATGAAAGATAGACCATTATTACTCCTCCCCCAAACTTTACAGTTGGCACTATGCATTCAGGCAGGTAGTGTTCTCCAGGCATCCTCCAAACCCAGATTTGTCTGTCGGACTGCCAGATGGTGAAGAATGATTTATCACTCCAGAGAACACGTTTCCACTGCGCCAGAGTCCAATGTCCGCGAGCTTTACACCACTCCATCTGACGCTTGGCATTACGCTTGGTGATCTTATGCTTGTGTGCGGCTGCTCGGCCATGGAAACCCATTTCATGAAGCTCCCGACGAACAGTTATTATGCTGACATTGCTTACAGAGGCAGTTTGGAACTCGGTAGTGAGTGTTGCAACCTAGGATAGACAATTTTTACATGCTATGTGCTTCAGCATTATGCAGTTCTGTTCTGTGAGCTTGTGTGGCCTACCACTTCACGGCTGAGACGGTGTTGCTCCTAGATGTTTTTACTTCACAATAACAGCACTAACAGTTGACCGGGGCAGCTCTAGCAGGGCAGAAAGTTGACGAACTGACTTGTTGGAAAGTTGGCATCCTATGATGGTGCTACGTTGAAAGTCACTGAGCCCTTCAGTAAAGCCATTCTACTGCCAATATTTCTCTATGGAGACTGCATGGCTGTGTGCTCAATTGTATACACTTGTCAGCAACGGGTATGGCTGATATAGTCGAATCCACTAATTTGAAGGGTTGTCCATATACTTCTGTATATATAGTGTATACTGTACGTCTTAAAATATATGAATGTTAGGTGATCCAGCAAGAGAGGGAACATTTTGAATGGAGAAAAGATTTCCAAAATACCCATGTGCCCAGAGATAGTGGGCATTTTCAAAATTAAAAATATTTTCCAAAATATTCTCATCTGCCCACCAAAAGTGTTAATCAAAGGTTTTATTAAAATTACGTATTCTGCTTCATGCCACCAAGTCATTGTTCCTCTACCAGTAAATGCCATGTATTTTAGGGCAAATAATGCCACTCCTAGATCAGAGATAGAAAATAGAGACCAGCTGATGCTCATGGCCAGGCGGTTGGAGCTAGATGAGCTCAAGGCCGCATCCGATATGGCCCCCTATTCAGGGTTCCCCAACTAGCAGCCCACTGGCCGAATTTGGCCGGCCGGTGATTTTATTTCGCCTCCCAGATTTTCTGAGCAAAACAAAAAGTTAGATATAAAACATTCTTTTGACATAAAATACAGTAAAAACACCAGCAAATCAGCTCCAATTGATTTTAATATTGGAAATATCTGTTCCAAAATTATTCCCACGCATAATAGAGATATATGTAATCGTATACTAATGTAAACCAGGTTTGAAATTATTACGTTTTAGTCAAATAATATATCTGTTTGGGCTTCTTGCGGTCAATTTACAGTCCACAAATGATTTGTAATTATGTTCTGGCACCCTGACCATCCGTTCAAGAATAAATCGGCGGCCCCCGGCTGAATCTAGTTGATGATCCCTACATAGTGCATCACTTTGACCAGAGCACTCTGGCAAGAGCCCTACGTACCTGCCAGAATGGATGGGCCTTGCCAGTTGAGAGGGCATAGCGGACCTGGTACTGCATATCATAGATGGGCAGTTCTGGGGGCACCCACGCCAGCTTTAGGACCCCACTGGGCATGCTCACTGCCTCAAGGCCTGAGGGAGGATGGGGCTTCACTAGAGGAAGGGAGAGGACAGTCATTATGTAGCCTGGTCAAGCAGACTATACATGTTTTAAAAATATATACTAAATATTATTAACACATGCTGGTGCAGTAGGTTTCAAAAAGCCACAACATGTAAGAAAATAAATGTAACAAGACCAGAACTCCTATACTGGTCCTAACTCACCGTGATCCATAGGTGTGATGTAGACAGGATGTGACCTCGTGCTGTTGTCCGTCTTGGCCTCCATCCACAGCTTGTAGCAGGAAGTCACTCTTATTGGCTGCAGATTGCAGCTCTTCACTCCCCTATAGCCGCTGGACTCACACTTCGCCTGCCTGACCACACCCACTGGCACACCCACCCTCTCCGCCTCCTCCATGACGTCACAGGACAGGTCGGCCACCCTGGAGAATTTAATGGACACACACACAAAGACCGTCAGGGTGAAAACACCTTTACCACTTCTGGGTATGTATGAACCATGTCATAGTCAATGGTATGCAACAAGTAAACTTCTACACTGCCTGAGTTTTGAAATCAAGGCAATAATTCACAAATTATCACACACACAGTCATTTACATTTTGCTTGACAACCTGGACTCAGGGGTAGATGTAACATAGTAAACATAAATCTGTCTCCCTCCATTTAGGTGGGCCTAGCCCTGTCACAGATGCCATGGTTGTCCTTAGTTTAAAGATGGACAAAACACCTGTCTCTGGATTACATCTGTTTAGCTATCATTCTCCATCCATCCACCCAACCATTCATCCCACTGATTTCAAAAACTCAGTCCTCCAGGAAATGGAGAGCAACACTTATGCAGTTCTACTAAGCAATATGTATATTTTTAAAGTCGCGTTAGACAGGATTACCTACACGTTATTAAGGCACATGAAAGTTCACGTTGTAGAAGGCATTTCTGGCCAAAAACTCAATTTGATTAAAAAAAAAAAAAAAAAGATTAGGCTCTCGTGTGAAGTAGTGACCCGCGACATACTGTACACCTAGTTTCCTGAAACGGGTCACAAATAGCTAAAATCAGGCCTTCATGGTTGAATTGCTGCAAAGAAACCACAACTAAAGGACACCAATAAGAAGAAGAGACTTGCTTGGCCCAAGAAACACGAGCAATGGATATTAGACCGGCAGAAATCTGTCCTTTGGTCTGAGGAGTCCAAATTTGAGATTTTTGGTTCCAACTGGCATGTCTTTGTGAGACGCAGAGTAGGTGAAAGGACGATCTCCGCAGATGTGGTTCCCACCGTGAAGCATGGAGGAGGAAGGTGTGATGGTGCTTTGCTGGGGACACTGATTTAGTTAGATTTTACGGCACACTTAACCAGTATGCTTACCACAGCATTCTGCAGCGATATACCATCCCATCTGGTTTGCACTTAGTGGGACTATCATTTTTTTCAACAGGACAATGACCCAACACACCTCCAGGCTGTGTAAGGGCTATTTGACCAAGAAGGAGAGTGATGGAGTGCAGCATCAGATGACCTGGCCTCCACAATCACCGACCTCATCCCAGTTCAGATGGTTTGGGATGAGTTGGAGCGCAGAGGGAAGGAAAAGCAGCCAACAGGTGCTCAGCATATGTGGGAACTCCAAGACTGTAGGAAAAGCATTCCAGGTGAAGCTGTTTGAGAGAATGGCAAGAGTGTGTAAAGCTGTCATCAAGGCAAAGGGTGACTACTTTGAAGAATCTCAAATATATTTTGATTTGTTTAACACCTTTTTGGTTACTACATGACTCCATATGTGCTATTTCATAGTTTTGATGTTTTCACTAGTATTCGACAATGTAGAAAATAGTAAAAAAAACTTGAAAAAAAACTTGAATGAGTAGGTGTGTCCAAACTTTTGACTGGTACTGTACGTGACCCGTTTCAGGACGCTAGGCATATGGTCACGTCACTACTTCACAGGAGGCATTTGATGTTTATCAAAATGTGTCTTTTTTGGCCAGAAATGCATAATGTTAGATAGCATTTGGTGTAGGGGGACAAAATACTTTTATGCACAATGGCGCACGTGCAGCTGGTTTGGGTTCTGTGTTTTATACAGTAGATTTGTTCTGTGTGCGCTATTGCATGGTGGCTAGCTATGACAATTCGTTTGTAGCGCTAGTAGTATTGTATGGGTTGGGTTAATTAATACACATTGTTTAGTAAGCTCAAACCATTAAAATTGTAGCAACCAGGAAATGACAGAGCGATTTATGTACAATACATCTAACAAAGAGCCAAATGTAAGATCCTCCAGTATTTCAAATGCTCTAATAGACTGATCTTAATCATACGATAACCAAGTCACTTTAACTTTGTGTACAGGTGTATGTGTAGGTTTTACAGGTGTTTGTGTAGGTTGTAAAGGTTTTTGTGTAGGTTGTACAATGCTGTAAGTAGTATTTACCTGGACATGAAGTTGATTCCACCTATTGGTAGGTTGTTCCACCTACAGGTCATACTGTCCAGATCCCCACTGGTCACACAGCTGATATCAATGACCGGATCTAAAACACACAGATAATCTACATCAAATAAATACATTTCCAGGCCTCCCACAGTGGTCTAGGGCACTGCATCGCAGTGCTAGCTGTGCCACCAGAGACTCTGGGTTCGCGCCCAGGCTCTGTCGCAGCCGGCCGCGACCGGGAGGTCCGTGGGGCGACGCACAATTGGCCTAGCGTCGTCCAGGTTAGGGAGGGTTTGGCCGGTAGGGATATCCTACCGGCCAAAAGGGATATCCTTGTCTCGTAGCCGGGCGCAGGGCACGCTAACCAGGTAGCCAGGTGCACGGTGTTTCCTCCGACACATTGGTGCGGCTGGCTTCCGGGTTGGATGCGTGCTGTGTTAAGAAGCAGTGCGGCTTGGTTGGGTTGTGTTTCGGAGGACGCATAGCTTTCGACCTTCGTCTCTCCCAAGCCCGTACGGGAGTTGTAGCGATGAGACAAGATAGTAACTACTAACAATACCACAAAATTGGGGAGAAAGTGGTGTAAAAAAACAAAATAAATAAAAAAATTCCTGAGGTCTAACCCTAACCCAATCCAAACAACCATCCACCCCAGCACACCTTTAATGTAGATCGTTGAGTAGTGGTAGTTACAGCTATACATCTCCCCAAAAGGCTGGCAGCAATGCAGGGTGTCAGACAGTCTCTGCTCTGATGGTCGAACCGTTATCTTACTGACACGGTCGTTGACTGCAGCGTACTGGCTCTTAGGAAGGCGGTCACGGGAGTTCAGAATCCAGACCATGGTGCTGGCGTTCACCCGGAGGTCATTGCACACGCAATAGACGGTCACGCTGTCTCCAAAGCTAGCCACCACTCTCTCAGGGAGATATGTCACATCTGAAACAAAGCAAAGTGAACTCAGTCAGAAAAACTGTATAACAGGCTAATAGCCACATCACATAAAACCTTCAAACTTTTCTAAACTTTATTAGGGTAATGTCAAAAGTAAGTCAAGCCATTGTTTATTAGGGAAAATTCGAGGTGGAAATTTTATCGCAGCAAACATAACATTACAGTTGGAACTAGTGGTTAACTGCCTGTTCAGGGGCAGAGCGACAGATTTGTACATTGTCAGCTCGGGGACTTGAACTTGCAACCTTCCGGTTACTAGTCCAACGCTCTAACCACTAGGCTACCCTGCCACCCCATATATGGCATATATGGCAGGGTCTACAGACAATCACGGACTACAAAAGGAAAACCAGCCACGTGGTGGACACCAACGTCTTGCTTCCAGACAAACTAAACACCTTCTTCGCCCACTTTGAGGATAACACAGCGCCACCGACGCGGCCCGCTACCAAGGACTGTGGGCTCTCCTTCTCTGTGGCCGACGTGAGTAAGACATTTAAGTGTGCAAACCCTTGCAAAGCTGCTGGCCTAGACGGCATCCCTAGCCTCATCCTCAGAGCATGCGCAGACCAGCTGGCTGGTGTGTTTACAGACCTATTCAATCTCTCACTATCACACTCTGATGTCCCCACATGCTTCAAGATGGCCAGCATTGTTCCTGTACCTAAGAAAGCAAAGGGATCTGAAATTAATGACTATCACCCCGTACCACTCACTTCTGTCATCATGAAGTGCTTTGAGAGACTAGTCAAGGATCATATCAACTCTACCTTACCTGTCGCCCTAGACCCACTTCAATTTGCTTACCGCCCCAATAGGTCAACAGACGATGCAATCGCCATCACACTGCCCTATCCAATCTGCACAAGAAGAATACCTACGTAAGAATGCGGTTCATTGACTATATCTCAGCATTCAACACCATAGTACCCTCCAAGTTCATCATTAAGCTCGAGGCCATGGGTCTTGACACCGCTTGTACTCCCATGACTGCGTAGTCAAGCACACCTCCTACTCAAATCATCAAGTTTGCAGACGACACAACAGAAGTAGGCTTGATTACCAACAATGACGAGACAGCCTACAGGGAGGAGGTGAGGGCTCTGGGAGTGTGGTGCCAGGAAAATAACCTCTCGCTCAACGTCAACAAAACAAAGGAGATGATCATGGACTTCAGGAAACAGCAGAGGGAGCACCCCCCCCCCATCCACATCAACGGGACCGCATTGGACAAGGTGGAAAGCTTCACATTTCTCAGTGTACACATCACTGACAAACTGAAATGGTCCAACCAAACAGATCGTGGTAAAGAAGGCACAACAGTGCCTCGTCGATCTCAGGAGGCTGAAGCATTGTAGCTTGGCACCTAAAACCCTCACAAAAGCTTACCGACGCACAATTGAGAGCATCCTGTCGGGCTGTATCACCGCCTAGTACGGCAACTGCACCGCCCACAACCACAAGGCTCTCCAGAGGGTGGTGCGGTCTGCCCAACGCATCACTGGGGGCAAACTATCTGCTACTTTCAGAACTACTCATTCAAGTGTTTTTATTTTGACCATTTTCTACATTGTAAAATTTTAACTATTGACTATTGACTTTAACTATAGTGAAGACATCAAAACTATGAAATAACACATAAGGAGTCATACACATAAGTAACCAAAAAAAGTGTTAAACCAATCAAAACATATTTTATATTTGAGATTCTTCAAATAGCCACCCTTTGCCTTAATGACAGCTTTGTACACTCTTCCAGTTTAACATTTATTTTTTGTTTGTTTATGGAGGTACACAAAATCAAATCTATTGACTGAAAGCTAAAAGGGCCATAGCCTATGTGATTAGTTGCATGTAATGATCTTGCTCTTAGCAATGAGACCTCTCAAGTGTAATAAAGAGAGGACATGAAAGAAAGGAGTGAGTGAGTGAGTGAAAACATCCTGGAGCCTCTCCAGGCTCTGCGTGTGTGTACGTGTGTGTCTGTATATGTTTGTCTTGACCAATATAAAATATAATTACAGTTGAAGTCGGAAGTTTACATACACCTTAGCCAAATACATTTCAACTCAGTTTCACAATTCCTGACATTTAATCCTATTAGAAATTCCCTGTCGTTGGTCAGTTATCATCACTACTTGATTTTAAGAATTTGAAATGTCAGAATAATAGGAGAGAGAAAGATTTAAGCTTATTTCTTTCATCAAGTTCCCAGTGGGTAAGAAGTTAACATGCACTCAATTAGTATTTGGTAGCATTGCCTTTAAATGGTTTGATTTGTGTCAAACATTTCAGGTAGCCTTCCACAAGCTTTTGGCCCATTCCTCCTGACAGAGCTGCTGTAACTGAGTCAGGTTTGTAGGCCTCCTTGCTCGCATGCTCTTTTTCAGTTATGCCCACAAATTTTCTATCGCATTGAGGTCAGGGCGTTGTGATGACTTTGTTGTCTTTAAGCCATTTTGTCACAACTTTGGAAGTATACTTGGGGTCATTGTCCATTTGGAAGACCCATTTGCGACCAAGCTTCAACTTCCTGACTGATGTCTTGAGATGTTGCTTCAATATATCCACATCATTTTCCTCCCTCATGATGCCATCTATTTTGTGAAGTGCACCAGTCCCTCCTGCAGGAAAGCACCAACACAACATGATGCTGCCACCCCCATGCTTCACGGTTGGGATGGTGTTCTTCGACTTGCAAGCCTCCCCCTTTTTCCTCCAAACATAAAGGTGCTCATTATGGCCAAACAGTTCTATTTTGTTTTCATCAAACCAGAATACATTTCTCCAAAAAGTACGATCTTTGTCCCCATGTGCAGTTGCAAACCGTAGTCTGGCTTTTTTTAAATGGCGGTTTTGGAGCAGTGGCTTCTTCCTTGCTGAGCGGCCTTTCAGGTTATGTCGATATAGGCCTTGTTTTACTGTGGATATAAATACTGTTGTAGCTGTTTCTTCCAGCATCTTCACAAGGTACTTTGCTTTTCACAAGTATATTAATCTCTAGGAGACAGAACGCGTCTCCTTCCTGAGCGGTATGACGGCTGTGTGGTCCAATGGTGGTTATACTTGCCTACTATTCTTTGTACAGATGAACGTGGTACCTTCAGGCATTTGGAAATTGCTCCCAAGCATGAACCAGACTTGTGGAGGCCTACAATTTTTTTCCTGAGGTCTTGGCTGAGTTCTTTTTATTTTCCATAATGTCAAGCAAAGAGTTAAGGTAGGCCTTGAAATACATCCACAGGAACACCTCCAATTGACTCAAATGATGTCAATTAGCCTATCAGAAGCTTCTAAAGCCATGACATCATTTTCTGGAATTTTCCAAGCTGTTTAAAGGCACAGTCAACTGAGTGTTTGTAAACTTCTGACCCACTGGAATTGTGATACAGTGAATTATAAGTCAAATAATCTGTCTGTAAACAATTGTTGGTAAAATGACTTGTGTCATGCATGAAGTAGATGTCCTAACCGACTTGCCAAAACTATAGTTTGTTAACAAGAAATTTGTGTAGTGGTTGAAAAACAAGTTTTAAATGTCTCCAAGCTAAGTGTATGGAAACGTTCCACTTCAACTGTATATTTCCATTGTCCTGGCTCTTCTGTGTGTTTTTTCAATAATCACTTCTACACTGGGGCAGAATCCATCAGTGGTCCCCATCTTTCATTATGTGTGTGTGTTTTCAATAATCACTTCTACACTGGGGCAGAATCCCTCAGTGGTCCCCATCTTTCATTATGTGTGTGTGTTTTCAATAATCACTTCTACACTGGGGCAGAATCCATCAGTGGTCCCCATCTTTCATTATGTGTGTGTGTTTTCAATAATCACTTCTACACTGGGGCAGAATCCATCAGTGGTCCCCATCTTTCATTATGTGTGTGTGTTTTCAATAATCACTTCTACACTGGGGCAGAATCCCTCAGTGGTCCCCATCTTTCATTATGTGTGTGTGTTTTCAATAATCACTTCTACACTGGGGCAGAATCCATCAGTGGTCCCCATCTTTCATTATGTGTGTGTGTTTTCAATAATCACTTCTACACTGGGGCAGAATCCCTCAGTGGTCCCCATCTTTCATTCTGTGTCTTTGTCCTTTATGAAGAGCCTTCATCATGTGAGTCAGAGAGGGCTGACAGATTAATCTACAGCTCTGCAGTAAAGCTATAGGAGGAGAGGTTGGACATAAACAGACAACCTCCGAAAACCAACTCTCTGCATGAGTCATCACAGAGAGGGAGAGAGGGACAGAGAGAGAGAGAGAGAGAGAGAGAGAGAGATGGGAGGGAGAGAGAGGGTGAGAGAGACAAAGGGGAGAATAAGCTAATAAACTCATCTACTGGGTGAAATTCCACAGTGTGCATCACAGCAGCAAGATTTGTGACCTTTTGCCACGAGAAAAGGGCAACTAGTGAAGAACACCCACCATTGTAAATACAACCCATATTTATTTATTTTCCCTTTTGTACTTGAACTATTTGCACATCTTTACAACACTGTATATAGATATAATATCACATTTGAAATGTCTTTATTATTTTGGAAATTCTGTGAGTGTAAAGTTTAGTGTTCATTTGTATTGTTTATTATCTTGGTAATGTTAAAGAAAGTGAAGTAGATAATCAACAATAAAAATTAATAAAGCGCTTAAATTAAATATGTAATAATTAAATATGTGAGAGTGAGTGTGAGAGAGAGCGAGATCAACTAGACTAAAATTTTATTTTGATGAAGATAATAATATAATCCCCACCTTCATATTCCAAATCTAATATTGTCTTTATTAATCCATCCAGCTCCCTAATTGCCACCTTGATCCTGTCCCCATATTTGACATTACATCCGACAACCTGAGACAACTTCACAATTTCCAAAACAAATATGTTGGCCAAGTTACCCAATGTATACTGTATCGGCTGCAAGTGTATGTAATGCATATTTCTGAATCATCGCGTCTCTAACAGTACAGTATGCAGCAGTTACAGACCCATCCCAGTCTCCTCATCCAGGGGTTCCAAACCAAATATGTTTGCTAAGTTACCCAATTTCCCAAATAGGTTTGCTAACTTAGCAAACCTATTTGGGTAATTGGGTAAATTAGCAAACATATTTGGGAAATTGGGTAACTTAGCAAACATATTTGGGTAAGTTACACAATGTATACAGTATTGACTGCATGGAAATGCAATGCATATCTATGAATCCTCAAGTCTCTAACAGTGTAGTATGCAGCAGGTACAGACCCATCCCAGTCTCCCCATATGTGTGTGTTTGTGTGGGCAAAATCTATCAACCACAGATGATTTATGACAGTGTGCTAGGAAAATAGCTTCTCCTTTCTCTGTTGCTCATTGTGAAAAAAACTGATTTCAGTCTTGGGGGTGTGGTTCAATGTGGCAGTTACTGAAGCTTGTCCCACATGAGCCACCATAGGAACAGAGCCAGAATTACTTCTGAACTAATCTAAGATAACTCAAAAGAAGGCTGTAATTTTTCCGTATGTTTTTGCAGAGGTTTTAGTCATGCAGTTTTACATCCAGCTAAAGTGTTTTTCCATAGGAAAACAGTATTTTTCACACCGGGTGCCTTTCCTTCGCTGGGCAGGCCGTTTGGGAACTTTTAGGCTAAATTAGAATATACCCGCTTCTCCAGGCACCACTACACCACTGCATAGGGCAGTCACACACAGCATGGTGTTAAATTCCATAAACTTATAATAAGCCAGTAGGTCCCAATAACAATACAAAAACACAACCATTAAGCATTACCCAATCTAAATTCAACTATCAGTTCTAATTTAAACATATTTTTCTTCTCTATGCTGCCTGATCTACTTTGCCTGCGCGCATGACAGACAGTCGTTGATCGGAGCACATCTCCGGAGTCACCGGAGGAGCACTTATTAATCCTGCAGTAAAAATTCATTTCGGCCAGCAGGCCAAACGAACGACTAAAATGAACGAGTTACTCAGAAAAACAAATCATGAGTAAAAAGAGTTGTTCAAAAATAACTAATCATTGGCAAACTGCACATAACTAAAGCATATGTGTACATTGCTGTGTAACCAGAGGTTTTATTGTGCAGGTATACAGTATGTGAGGGGACTTTATCTGACTATATTTAATGTGTGTAAGTAGGGCAAGGCAGAGGTCTTACTGTGCAGGCAGAAGTCAAGCGAGTATGATAAGTTAACTCTGTGTTTATGGTGTGTTTCTGTGCAGACAGAGAGAGAGAGGTCTCACTTTCCAGACGGATACGATGTTGCTGGCTCCAGTCACTCCACAGGTGAGGCAGAGCAGGGTGGTGAGACCGGATCTGGAGAGTATATTGCAGACCAGGCCTCAGTCCAGTCAGAGACACCCACTGGGCTCCAGACACGTTCACGTGCTGGAACAGAGGAATAGGGGAGAGAAACACAAGATGTCATACAGAAGTTACTCCATCTGCAAAATGCAGTGTCAACATGGATTGACAATTTGACACAAATACAAAATGGCATTGTGATGACTGAGAACATAACTGAAAATGATATCTACATCTAAGAAAACCATGAGTGGCATTAAGACTCAACATCCTCTATCCGCTAGGTGTTTGCTCTTGTTCTCTGTTGAATTATTATTGGCTTTAGCTTTATTTTCTTTAAGACCTGTACTTAGATGTTGTGTTTGCTTGGAGGCCAGTGTGTTCTTACCAGCCAGTTGGGGTGAGAGGTACTTTGGGAGGTATTGTATCGGACCTCATAGCTCAGTTGGACAGGGCTGGCATGGGGCTGTGGGTCGCTCCAGCTCAGAATCAACTCTCCCTCTGTGGTCTGGGTGTGTGTTAGGTTCAGTGGTGGGCTTGGTTTCCCTGTACAACACAAGCAAATCATAATCATCTTCATCATCCTCCAAACTATGAAACACCATTATCGTCGTCATTATGGGCAGCAGGTTGCCTAGTGGTTAGAGGCAGGTAGCCAAGTGGTTAGAGAGGGGGCGGCAGGTTGCCTAGTGGTTAGAGAGGGGGTGGCAGGTAGCCAAGTGGTTAGAGAGGGGGTGGCAGGTAGCCAAGTGGTTAGAGAGGGGGTGGCAGGTAGCCAAGTGGTTAGAGAGGGGGTGGCAGGTTGCCTAGTGGTTAGAGAGGGGGTGGCAGGTAGCCAAGTGGTTAGAGAGGGGGTGGCAGGTTGCCTAGTGGTTAGAGAGGGGGTGGCAGGTAGCCAAGTGGTTAGAGAGGGGGTGGCAGGTTGCCTAGTGGTTAGAGAGGGGGTGGCAGGTAGCCAAGTGGTTAGAGAGGGGGTGGCAGGTAGCCAAGTGGTTAGAGAGGGGGTGGCAGGTAGCTTAGTGGTTAGAGGCAGGTAGCCAAGTGATTAGAGAGGGGGCGGCAGGTTGCCTAGTGGTTAGAGAGGTGGTGGCAGGTAGCCTAGAATTTGTTCTTAACTGACTTGCCTAGTTAAATAAAAGGTAAACAAAATAAATTATTAATAATCGTCATCATGGCATCCAATGTCGGATCTTAATTTGACCAGTATTTTGTAGCAACATGATTTGAAAGTTTAGTCCGTAATGTTGCTTGATCGGTGGTTAGGCTATTAGCTGGACAAAAGTAGGCTACATGAAAAGTGCAATACTGTTAATACACTGAACTAAAATATAAACGCAACATATAAAGTGTTAGTCCTAGTTTCAAGAGCTGAAATAAAAGATCACAGAAATGTTCCATATGGACAAAAAGCTTATTTCACTCAAATTTCATGCACACATTTGTTTATATCCGTTAGTGAGCATTTCTCCTTTGCCAAGATAATTCATCCAATTGACAGGTGGGATTAAACAGGTGCACCTGGGGACAATAAAAGGCTACCCTAAACTGTGCAGTTTTATCACACAACACAATTCCAAAGGTCTCAAGTTGAGGGAACGTGCAATTGGCATGCTGCCTGTAGGAATGTCCACCAGAGCTGTTGCCAGAGACGTGAATGTTAATTTCTCTACCATAAGCCGCCTCCAATGTCATTTTAGAGAATTTGGTAGTACGTCCAACCGCCCTCACAACCGCAGACCACGTGTGTCGGTGTCATGTGGGCGAGCGGTTTACTGATATCAACGTTTTGAACAGAGTGCCCCATAGTGGTGGTGGGGTTAGGTTACAGGCAGGCATAAGCTACAGACAACGAACACGAGTGCATTTTATCGATGGCAATTTAAATGCGCAGAGATACCGTGACGAGATCCTGAGGCCCTTTGCTGTGTCATTCATCCGCCGCCATCACCTCATGTTTCAGCATGATAATACACCGCTCCTTTTAGCAAGGATCTGCACGCAATTCCAGGAAGCTGAACATCTCCCAGTTCTACCATGGGCTGCATAATCTCCAGTTGTCTCCCATTGGGATGCTCTGGATCGACCTGCACGACAGCATGTTCCAGTTCCTGCCAATATCCAGCAACTTCGCACAGCCATTAAAGAGGAGTGGGACAACATTCTACAGGCCACAAACAGCCTGATCAACTCTATACAAAAGAGATGTGCTGCACTGCAAGAGGAAAATGGTGGTCACACCAGATACTGACTGGTTTTCTGATACAGGTCCCTACTTTTTTTTTTAAAAATGTAAAGGTATCTGTCATGTGAAATCAATAGATCAGGGCCTAATGATTTTATTTCAATTGACTGATTTCCTTATATGAACTGTAACTCAGGAAAATCTAAAAATTGTTGCATGTTACGTTTCTATTTTTGTTCAGTATATAACCGTGTGTTTGTGCAGGATTTCATCAAGCTCATCTGCATTTCCAGCACAGGAACATTCTCATTAACAAACAAGTGATATCTGTATTTCTACACTGCAGAGACAATAGTCTCAGGCACATACAGTACTGTAACAGCCATTGGTGACACATTGATTGTCCCTAATAACTGCATTGGTTATAGACTCAAACAGGCTTCATACAGGGCAGCCAAATGATGAAATGAGCAGAAACATATATGAGATGACAGGCTCAGTGGTGTATGAACATGATATAATAACGTCTATCTGAAAGACAGCATCTCGACTTTAGTGGTCCATTGGCTTCTTACTGAATACCGATCAATAAGGCCAAGCTCCTCATGTCAGGAAAATCAATACCTGTCACACCCTGACCTTAGAGAGCCTGTTAATTTCTCTATTTGGTTAGGTCAGGGTGTGATTTGGGTGGGCATTCTAGTTCTCTATTTCTTTGTTGGCCGGGTATGGTTCCCAATCCAGAGGCGTCTATCGCTCTCTGATTGGGAATCATACTTAGGCAGCCTGTTTTCCACCCGAGTTTGTGGGATCTTGTTTTTGCACAGTAGCTGTATAGCCCTGCAGAACTTTACGTTCTTGTATATTTTGTTGTTTTGCCAGTGTTTCAGCATTAAATATCATGAACACTTTCCACGCTGCGCTTTGGTCTCATTCATTCAACGGACGTAACAATACCTCAATTTAATTCAAATAACTGAAAATGCAACCCAGTACCAAGGCAGAGTAGAAGACACCCTTTCGCAATTTCTTCCTGGAATTTTAACATATATTACAGTATTTGACAGTGAGATGCATCTTCCTGGTATTTAAAATGCTTTGTTCATTTTGAGGTTCGTGTTTACCAGTGATTGACTTGACAGGGGCGTTATTTGTAACCCATCTTATAAAACAGAAAAGTGTGATAATTATAGGGCTGTCCCCGACAAAAACAATATCTTAGTCAACCGAAAGTCATCTGTTCTTTCGACCAATTGATTGGTCGAAATGTTTCAACGTGTATTTTTCCATATAGAGATACACCCTATGTGTTTGAATAAAAATTATATGCATTGAGCTTGTCTGATGCTTTAAGCTTATGGTTTGATGAAGTAAGACAAACATCTCAAGAGGTGGCCAGAGATCTAGATAACCGGAAGAAAAAAACCTGACCCAATTATTTTCCTCCCGCTCCTGCTAGCTTTCGCAGATTCTGCCATTACTCTCTTGAAGTTGCCGGTAATAGGCTACATGAGGAGTCGGCAACCTTTCTCGGTTGACGGTGCGTATGTCAGAGCAAAAATTAAGCCATGAGGTCAAAGGAATTGTCTATAGAGCTCAGAGATAGGATTGTGTTGAAGCACAGATCTGGAGAAGGAAAAAAAGAATAATTCTGCAGCATTTAAGATAACCAAGAACACAGTGGCCTCCATTATTAAATGGAAGAAGTTTGGAACCACCAAGACTCTTCCTCGAGCTGGCCGCCCGGCTAAACTGAGCAATCGGGGGAGAAGGGCCTTGGTCAGGGAGGTGACCAAGTGTGCTAAAATCTTCCTAGAAGTCAGAGGATGTACAAAGCATGTCAAAACACTGAATTTTGGCCCTTTAGCAAGTATAAAAATTCATATTCATATAAAAAAAATCTGACCTATAATAATGTTCCATGTGATCTAAATTAAATGACACTTCAATTAATTTAAGGCTTTTAAAACTCAATATTTGCACAATTTCTACTTGCATCAAACCAATGTTCCATTGACCAACAAGGCCGCAAAGAGCTTAGATTGAGCAAACAAGGTATGCGTTTCCCATCAGTGGAGAGATCTCCAGCTCATCACCATGGTTCCTGGGACCAGAGTAAACACTAATCTTGGCCTGCCTGGAAGTCCCAAAGGGCAGCTGGTATCAGACCTACTGAAGCTGCCCGTTACACTCACTATACTGTACAAGTGTGTATGTGGTCTTTAAGCCTAAACAAATAACTCCCCAGTTTCCTCATGGTACAAATGGCTCCCTAGATACCGCTAGCCTACATAATAAACAGTGCCAGCTCGCCAGGCAGCACGCTGGTACTTGGTAAAATGTTAAGTGATATGCATTGACCTCAGAATATGAAGACCAGATAGATAAGCCATTAAAGCAATTGACATCCTCTAACATCTTCAGAAGAGAGGTTGAGAGGGAGATCAGGTACATTCACACTCCTTACAGAGACGCTGAGACGTCCTTGGAGGGACGCTGAGCATCACCAGGGGACCTGCTGTGGTGTTGGACACATTGGCTGTCACCACGACGATACTGCTGACCACATGGAGAGCAACAGAACAGGTGATGGAATCCTCTCCCACACAGTCAGTCCCATGTGTGGAGTTAACCTCAATGTCAGGCAGTGTTCTGAAATAGACAAGACATTTATGCACTTCGCCAGATGAGGACATGGACTGCTTCACCCATATGTACCACGTTTAGCCCTGTGTCCTAAACCCAGCTTAAATAAATATGCTTTCAGTCAGTAAAGATAAGAGGCTAGTGTAGTTTGCTAATCATAGACTAAGCACAGGTCAGGTTGCAACCTAGCCTGGTCCCAGATCTGTTTGTGCTATCAACTCCTTGTCATGCCATGTTTGAAAGGATCACAAACATCTAGGACCAGGCTAGGTGCAATCCACATGAAAGTAATGAAAACAACAAGTAAAAACACCATTGTGATATTTTGCCTAATTATTTGCAAAATATGCGATGGGCCAAAAGGCCAATTATCACAGTCTCAGCCTGCTCCATACGCTCTGCCAGTCACATTGCATGCACAGACAGGCACGGACACACACCTCAGACCCCCACCTGAGCTCTTACTGCCTCAGGCACATCTTTGAGCCAACACTAGACAAGAATAACAAACAGGATGGGAGAGGAGAGGACAAACTCTAGACAATAGCAGCAGGTTGAATTGAAATGGATACTCACGTTAAGTGCTGCAAGCTAAGTGCCACTGACCCAGGAATGGAGGTGTCTGAGGAAGTGGCTGGGTGCTTTAGATCACATATTACATTATCCCAGGTCTCATCAACACGGCACAGGATGTCCCAACAGGTGGCTGGAGAGAAGTTCATTTAGCATATTAGCATCAACACAGGCACATACTCGGTCTGTTTGGTCACTGTAAACCCTAATATACGAACTCACCAACCCCACGCAAAGCACACACACAGCTGAATAAACCCACAACTAATTAGGACAGTCATAGCAAGCCCTGGAACATATTCTGAAAAAGGAGCCCTAGAATCTGGCCAACGTCATTGTTTATCATCCATTCCCCCTCTTACTCACACTTAGCACCTCAGGTCTACCTGAGCTGAATCACCATGTCATTGGAGAAGAAAACGTAACACCCACTCACACCATTTTACCTCTGCACAGTTATTGTCAACGATTCATGAGACCGTTTTCAAAACGTCCCCTCTTTAAATGCCAGAGCCACCGGCTGTGTGTAGCGTCATCTAATATCCATCGATTAGCATTAGCACACGTCAGAGGCTACCACCAAGCTATCGATCTCATGAATAAATCCTTCACCCTGAGCCTTTGCTTCCTGTTGTTAAAACACACATATTCACGGATGCACACACAGATCTTTAGTTTGTGTTACCACCTCCCACTTCCACCGCCACCTCCAAACAGAGAAGAACACCACACTCAAGTGCACAGAGGCCATCTTATCACTCCAGTTAATTGGCCCCTATTCAATTGAATGAGCCTCAATGTTCTCTTCCTCAGTGCAGTTAAGTGGTCACAGGCTGTTTTATTACGCACCATTCAGAGAAATGAAAACACATTTATCCAGCTGTCCAAGGCCAGTATATACAAATTGTCTCAGAATAGGAGTGCTGATCTAGAATCAATTCCTTGCTCTTTTTCATTATGGTTTAAAAGGTATTTGATCCTCGGTCAGCATCTTGCTTTGTGAATATGGTCCCAGGGCAGTAGAAAGACAGAACTCTCACCCAGTAAATATCATGCACAGGAGGTTGGTGGCACCTTAATTAGGGAGAACAGGCTGGTGGTAATGACTGGAGCAGAATCAATGGAGTGGTAAATACATCAAACAAATTGTTTCCAGCCTTCTGTGATGTCATGTCAGTAAAACAGAGCAGGACGCTTACCTCTGCTGAGTTCAGACTCCGGGTGAGGTCCTAGTGTGCTTGTGAAGTTCCTGAAGAGGCACTGAAGGGTGTGTGGGTGTCCCGTATCAGATGGTGCAGACCCCGTGTCTTCTTCCTCTCCTCCGTGGTGAAGTTGGGCTGGGGTTGAGGAACAGCAGAGCTCTGTCTGCCAGGGGAGGTCTAGAAGGTCTCCATGGGGGGATACTTCCACAGGCTCCACCAACACAGCACCTGAGGCAAAAACGGGAAGTAAACATGGTTGACAGGAAATTACATCAGACACTGGACAGAAGTTGTGGCTGGGTTATATGGTGCTGGTAATACCATAGTTGTGGGTTTGATTCTCAGCATTGTATTCAAAGACGACATTGATATGAATTAAATTAGTACATTAATTTCAGACCGAATTGTGAAGATATCAAGAGATGTTCATGAAGTTGGTAAAAGTATTATAAAAAGGCTACAATATTGTTCAGAGACCTTTACTAGAATGAACTCTGGTAAGCCTATACCAGAGGATTTCTACCAGCTCAAGGATTCATACTGTACATGCTTCTTTGTCAACCAGGTAAAACAATGTGACTGACAAGACTATGGTTCATTCCACCTATTAGTCGCCCATCCACCCTCCCTGTCTCCCCATAGAATGCTGGCTTGGGATAGACATTACAAAAGGGATGTCTGTTGTATACCGATTCCCAAAGACAGAGTGTTCTCAATAACACAAACCCGCTTGCCCACATGTACACATGAAGGACTGCTACTTAACCTGACAAAGATCCCCTTCTAGGATCAATTTGTTGTCTAACTAGCCAAATTAAAAGGTATGTGGTGCAGCAATCATGTGTGCGGTTCCAATTTCATTTCTACTTTTCATGGGGGAAATATATTTGTGTGTGTCTATTTGGTTGAATATGGGCCATTTTTGTGGTCAGGAGACATTATGCCCTGCTGAACGATCTAGTCTGTGTTTCACTTGTGTGGTAGAAGGATTATTGCCAAACACATTGGATGATGTCCAACATTACAAAGACAGCTAAACACAGAGACCGGCATACTTCTATTTAGATCACTCAGTGTCACACCAATGAAATGCAACACTCAATGGCCCTTTTTATTCTGCCAATAATGGACTGTATTGTAAGTAGGGGCGTGATTGTATGGGAAGATGACCTTTTTTTTCTGTATATATGCGTATGAGTGTACTGTTCTGTACGTTCTGGCACGTGAAGGTTCCAGAAAATTGCTGCCGGATGTAATTACATGTGGCATTGCTGCTGAAATGTTTGCTGTTCATTATTTTAGTCTAAAGGAAAGCTTTCCTGGGGATAGTGAAGTTGTGTGACTACAGGCAGAGCCACATGGGAGGTAAATGTGGATGGATGCAGTGAGATAGTTCAGATTCTTCTAACGGGAAAGGAACTCAACTCACTGTGGGAGATGATGAGAATATGCACCAGGAATGTCAACATTGCAGACAGGATCCTGCAGAGATAGAGAAAGAGAGGGAAGGAGGGAGAGAGCGAAAGAGAGGTACGTACGGGTGTATGAAGAGAGAACCCGTAGAGAGATAGAAACATAGATAAAGAGAGAAAGATATGTAAAACACATACAGTCTATGCAATCTTAACTCAATCCAACACTGAAAACTCATTTGACAGGAGAACAGAGGGTTTTACTGAACTTTGTCAGAGCCTTTAGTAATAGTCACCACACCATGACCACAGTATTCTGCTGTAATGGCCTGGGTGTTGTCTGCTCATCTGCAGGCACAGGCTTGACTGATCTCTACACCACAGAAACTTCCTCATGGAAGATTAGAATGGATGATACTGTACTGTTTAACGAGCCTGCAGCTGTACGAAGGTTTGTCAGCTTCTGAATGTACAATTGCTGAGTAATTTTTCAAAAAGTACAATTCCCTTCCCCATTCACACTTAAATTTCCATTATGACTATAGCATTCATATTATAAACCACTATATAGTCCAACCCCAACCCTCCTTTGATGACATAGGCAGTACAGTAAATAACATTAACACAGAATAAACACTAACCTACATTACATGCTGTATAAACATGGTGCCTGCCTGCGTTTTAAATCACACGTGCTAAAGTTCAATCCCATGCCACATTAATTCCATTTCATATTCAAGATCACCACCATCAATCATACTTACATTGTCTTCATGAGTGAGAGTTGGTGCACATGGCCTCTGTGAGTGAGATAACGCTCACTGGGGAGGGAACAGAGATAGAGAGAACCTTAGGGACCAGTTAGGAAGACAACACAACGATATACAATGTGTACAAAACATTATGGACACCTGCTCTTTCCATGAAAGACTGACCAGGTGAAAGCTATGATCCCTTATTGATGTCCCTTGGTAAATCAGTGTAGACGAAGTGGAGGAGACAGGTTAAAGAAGGATTTTTAAGACAATTGATACATTTTTCAAAATGTATTTTACCTTTATTTAACTAGGCAAGTCAGTTAAGAACAAATTCTTATTGTCAATGACGGCCTAGGAACAGTGGGTTAACTGCCTGTTCAGGGACAGAACAACAGATTTGTAACTTGTCAGCTTGGGGATTTGAACTTGCAACCTTTTGGTTACTAGTCCAACGCTCTAACCACTAGGCTACATGGATTGTGTATGTGTGCCATTCAGAGGGTGAATGGGTAAGACAGATTTAATGGCCTTAGAACGGGGTATGGTAGTAGGTGCCTGACACACCGGTTTGTGTTTCACTCTCAACAGTTTCCCGTGTGCATCAAGAATGGTCCCACCACTCAAAGGACATACGGCCAATTTGAGACAGCTGATGGAAGCATTGGAGTCAACATGGGCCAACATCCCTGTGGAATGCGTCAACACTTTGTAGAGTCCATGCTCCAACGAATTAAGGGCAAAGGGGGGCGGGGGGTGCTATCTAGAACCTAAAAAGATTAGGAGAACGTGCATGTAAATTCATTAAAAATCCTACAATGTAATTTTCTGGGGTTTTTTTTCTAATTTTGTCTGTCATAGTTGAAGTGTACCTATGATGAAAATCACAGGCCTCTCATCTTTTTAAGTGGGAGAACTTGCACAATTGGTGGCTGACTAAACACTTTTTTTTTTTTTTTTTGCCCCAAATGGTGGCTGACAATACTTTTTTGCCCCACTGTAAGTCAGTGGTCATATAAGTAGTCATATAAGTAGGCATGAAGCCTTAGAGTTTTTGGGGCCAGGAATGATGGTGGTGATCTTAAAACATGTGGGGATTAGACTGGGATAAGGAGGTTGAAATTGACTGAATATGCCAGCTATTCTGCGTATGCTCTGAGAACGCGACCTGGAATACCGCCGGGCCCCGCGGCCTTGCGGGTTTTGGCCTGATTAAAGACCTCTCTCACATCTGCCTCGGAGAGCGAGATCGCTCATTCTCTTGGTCGGTGACGGCCGTCAAACTCGGCATGATGATGATGTTGTTGTCATCATCAAAGGGGCATAAAATGCGGCTGGGTCCTTCTTCATAAACGGTAATGGTCTGTAGCCCCTGCCACATGCGGCAGGCGTCAGAGCCTGTGTAATATGATTTCACCTTATTCCTATAGTGTCCTTTTGCTTGTTTGATAACTCTGCGGAGGTCGTTGCAGGAATTATTGTACTTATTCTTGTCCGCAACTGTAGTCTCAGGGTTGTATACGATAGCTCTGGGTGAGGTAGCCCTCTCCTTTAGTTTAGCACCAACCTCTGTGTTAATCCAGGGCTTTTGATTGGGGAAGGAGCGAACTCTCACCGTGGGGACAATATCGCTGACGCATTTTCTAATGAAGCCGGTGACGGAGGTGTTTAGCTCGGACTCAGCGGACTTTCTAAACATATTCCAATCAGCGCTAGCAAAGCAGTCTTGTGGCATAATCTCGGATTCTCATTTCTCAACAGAGCAAGTCACGGGTACTTCCCGTTTGAGTTTATGCTTGTAAACAGCAAGCAGGAGTAGGGAGTCATGATCTGATTTGCCGATTGGCAGACGAGATAAAATTATCTAACCCCAACCCTTTTCCTAACCTTAACCTAATTCTCCTAACCTGCAACATTAAATTCTGTTAACTGCGTAAGTTCTCCTAACCAGCTACGAAATGTCCCTTCCATCCATAGACAA
The DNA here is from genome assembly GCF_013265735.2 of Oncorhynchus mykiss. Taxonomy (NCBI): domain Eukaryota; kingdom Metazoa; phylum Chordata; class Actinopteri; order Salmoniformes; family Salmonidae; genus Oncorhynchus; species Oncorhynchus mykiss. The sequence continues at coordinate 86,127,796 of NC_048569.1, forward strand.
AACCAAAGGTCAGCAGTGTGCAGGTGCACCTAACAACCCTGGAAAACATGGGAGGGATAGGCAGATAAACACTTCTCAAATAGTGTAATGATTACTAATACTATAACTTCCTAGCCCTCGCCCTCCGAGCCTACAGGTCCCATCCGGGCTCTTTGCTGGCCATGGCAGAACACTGACATTCCTGTCTTGCAGGAAATCACACACAGAACAAGCAGTATGGCTGGTGGCATTGTCATGCTGGAGGGTCATGTCAGTATGAGCCTGCAGGAAGTGTACCACACGAGGGAGGAGGATGTCTTCCCTGTAACGCACAGCGTTGAGATTGCCTGCAATGACAACAAGCAATGACAACAAGCACAGTCCGATGATGCTGTGACACACCACCCCAGACCATGACGGACCCTCCACCTCCAAATCAATCCCGTTCCAGAGTACAGGCCTCGGTGTAATGCTCATTCCTTTGACAATAAACGCGAATCCGACCATCATCCCTGGTGAGACAAAACCGTGACTCGTCAGTGAAGAGCACTTTTGCCAGTCCTGTCTGGTCCAACGACAGTGGGTTTGTGCCCATAGGCGACGTTGTTGTCGGTGATGTAAGGCAGGTCCTCACCAGACAACAGGCCTACAAGCCCTCAGTCCAGCCTCTCTCAGCCTATTGCAGACAGTCTGAGCACTGATGGAGGGATTGTGTGTTTCTGGTGTAACTCAGGCAGTTGTTGCCATCCTGTACCTGTCCCGCAGGTGTGATTTTTTAATGTACCGATCCTGTGCAGGTGTTGTTACACATGGTCTGCCACTGCGAGGACAATCAGCTGTCCGTCCTGTCCTTCTGTAGCTCTGTCTTAGGCGTCTCACAGTGCGGACATTGCAATTTATTGCCCTGGCTACATCTGCAGTCCTCATGCCTCCTTGCAGCATTCCTAAGGCACGTTCACGCAGATGAGCAGGGACCCTGGGCATCTTTCTTTTGGTGTTTTTCCAGAGTCAGTAGAAAGGCCTCTTTAGTGTCCTAAGTTTTCATAACTGTGCCTACCGTCTGTAAGCTGTTAGTGTCTTAACAACCATTCCATAGGTGCATGATGATTAATTGTTTATGGTTCATTGAACAAGCATGGGAAACTGTGTTTAAACACTTTACAATGAAGATCTGTGAAGTTATTTGGATTTGTATGAATTATCTTTAAAAAGACATGGTCCTGAAAAAGGGACTTTTCTTTTTTTTCTGAGTTTATAATGCTACAGTGGACATGACTGAGCCATGAATATGTTCACGGCTATGGGATTCTAACTAGCAACCTTTGATTTACTGGCCCAATGCTCTAACCGCTATGCTACCTGCTGCCCTATTTGACTCACTCAGTAATGAGAAAGTGTTTTTACCTAGTCTGGTGACTTGATACCCACACCAAACATCAATATCTTACCCTTTGCAAGCATTACTCCAAACAAATACAGATCAATGACTGCATCCATTAATTCATTGGTTCTCTTGTTCAAAACAATAACATCCCAGGTTACAATAAAGTACCATGGATGGACAGCTACTCAGCCAAGTGGCCACCTGCAGCTGAGAGACCTATTCCTAGACAATCCATAGGGATGAGTTAGGCCACTGAGCAATAACAACTGGACTAGGTGTTATTCAATGTGATATAACAACCTCTGTGTGTGTGTGTGTGTGTGTGTGTGTTATCAAACTGCCATCAATATAATGATGAGAAGGAAGCATTGGGCATGATCGGCCCTAAATGGAGAAAAAAAAATGAAAAAAGTGTATCCTCTCCATCACAGCCCGTGCTGGTACACACATGCCTCATTCATTAGATCACATATCAAAACAAGTTGTACTCTGCCAATGACAATAACAACATATGGTGGTAGGTGTATCACAAATTTCAAATGACCAGAAAATAAATTAATGTTAATCACTAGTCAAATGGAAAACCATCAAGATTTGATAAACAAATGTGGTCCAGATTTGATAAAGCACCTAATGGGTATTCACATAGATCAGTGGCCAAATCAAATCGCTCATCTCATTTTGAGTACTGCTTGAATTTCAGCAGGTTGACACATTGTCACGAGCAGAACTGCGCGACTTTCCCCTTAGATAGGCCAGCTGCAAGTAAACAATTTACTTTATTGTAAAAATTTACGAATACAAAAAGGTGCTTTTCGGTCTTCATTTAAGGTTAGGGTTAGGCATTTGGGTTCTCAGTGTGGTTAGGGTTAGGTTTCTAATAAGTGTGGTTAGGGTTAGGTTTCTAAGCTAGTGACCACCCACATGTCAGTTCAACATCTAGGTTTGATTTACATTTGGTTGAGTTGTCAACTAAAGTGAATTAAAAGCTAAATCAACTTCACATTTTACCATGTCATTGGATTTAGATTAGAAGTCCCCCTTTAACCTACGAAATTCCCTTATGTTGATGCCTTCTTCAAATCCAACCATTTTCCCACGTTGATTCAACGTCATGATATTTAATGTTGGTGAAATGACGTGGAAATGCAGAGCTGCCTTCAGAGCAAGATTCATGAGGAAAAACGCTAACCTGCTGAATTTCATCCATTGCCTGAACATCAATGTAGATGAATTCTCCTATAAAAAGGTGTGAAGTCTGTTTTTGACACCCAAATCTCAGTCCTTCGATTGCATGCCTCTGTGAGTATTGCCTAACAACCTACTCTACGAAGCCACCGACGCAATGTGAGTCACAGCGTTGAACCAGTTCCAAACTGGGCGCGCTGGGGCTTGCATCACCGGGAGGAAATCCTGGTTGATTTCTTTAGAAAAGCAGTTGCACAGATTACTCTAGAGGGCCTTCCAATACATTATTTATGCATGCCAGAATTGCTCAAATATGGCTATAAGAGAGTTTGTTCTCTTTTTTTTTTATTTTTTTTTTATTTTACTTGCAATCTTTAACTAAAAACAAATATATGCATATAAGCTATACAGCCTGGATGAAAAAAATAACAAATAAGGCAAAAATATATATAAACATTAGTTGTTTTTTCACTAAGAAAGACATGCAGCAAACATATCTGGCCAGGTGACACACAGACAGCTGTGTCTGTATGTATACTGTATGTCGACTATGTGTGCCGTTTTAAAATGCATTTCGTTTTGTGCTTGAGCTGTTCTTGTTTATTCATGTTCTGTTTAGTCATGTTTTATGTGGACTCCAGGAATCCCCATAAAATACCACTAAAAAATAGCCCCTTGAGTTCTTACACATGGACTACAAATATTCTAGAATGTTGCACTTATCTTGAAAGCGCGTACTGCTCTAAATAGTAGGCCATAATTCAAACATTTAGAAGAGAACATTAATTAACTGTGCCTTACTTGATCTTTTGGTTCCTCTCAAAGTCGCCGATTTACCAGTAGCCGATAGTTACCAGTCAGTGAATTACTATGCAACAAATGCCGAAGTTTTGAGGTCTCAATATGCTAGCCAATAGATTGCCTAATTCCTTCACAAATTCAAGTGCGGATCATAAACTACTGTTGTAGACCATACTGTTAAAGCAATGTCAGAATGCTGAAAAAGTTCCTTGTCATTGAAGTCCAGTATGTTTCCCAGCGCTCTCTTCTCTCCCACATGTAACTAACTGAACCGCGCTCTTCACTAGCGGTCCTCTAGGTTTGGAGAAGGGAGTGGCGTAGGTTATGCATGAGACAATATCGTCACGGGAACTACCGCCTACCAAATAATAACACTTTTCTAATAACCATTAAAAACACAATTATAATAAAAATGTCTCCAACACAATATAACATGGTTGACAATGCACAATTAAATATGCACTATGCATAAATCGCTCTGCCATTTCCTGGTTGTAAAAATGTTGCTTAAATTTCAGTTTATGTGACAAAACAAGCAGGTATAGTGTAGATAATCATTGTACCATCTAAACCACTGTCAGATATATGTTCCATAACACAAAATATTGTATTTTCAGCTTGTTTGAAGCTGGTGTACAAAAAGTAAAAGACACAAAAATGAAATGGGAAGCATAGAAATAGCTACATAGTACATATCTACCAGATCTATATTTCACATTTCTATGTACATTTGATTGATCACCCAAATTCATCATCCATTGCAGCTTTAATTAGTAATTAGTCTAATAAAAATACTTACTAATAGTATTTAGTCCCAGAGGCATTAATAATAACATATTCATAATGGGAAAATTATCATGACATTGCTTTGGAGGACAATGTGAAATTATTAAAGTTGAAAAAAGTAGTTAACTCATCGTCGACATACAGTATAAATACAGACACAGCTGTCTGTGTGTCACCTGGTCAGATATGTTTGCTGCATGTTTTCTTTAAGTGAAAAAACAACTAATGTGTATATATATTTTTGCCTTCTTATTTGTTATTTTTTTCATCCAGGCTGTATAGCTTATACGCACTGCCCTAGAGGAGATCTGCATGGAGGAATGGGCCAAAATACCAGCAACAGTGTGTGAAAACCTTGTGAAGACTTACAGAAAACGTTTGACCTCTGTAATTGCCAACAAAGGGTATATAACAAAGTATTGAGATAAACTTTTATTATTGACCAAATACTTATTTTCCACCATCATTTGCAAATAAATTCATAAAAAATCCAACAATGTGATTTTCTGGATTTCTTTTCTTCTCATTTTGTCTGTCATAGTTGAAGTGTACCTATGATGAAAATTACAGGCCTCTCTGATCTTTTTAAGTGGGAGAACTTGCACAATTGGTGGCTGACTAAATACTTTTTTGCCCCACTGTATTTGTTTTTGGTTAAAGATTGCAAGTAAAAAAAATATTTAAAAAAAGAGAAACTCTTATAGCCATATTTGAGCAATTCTGGCATGCATAAATAATGTATTGGAAGGCTCTCTAGAGTAATCTGTGCAACTGCGTCTCTAAAGAAATCAAACAGGATTTCCTCCCGGTGATGCAAGCCCCAGCGCGCCCAGTTTGGAACTGGTTCAACGCTGTGACTCACATTGCGTCGGTGGCTTCGTAGAGTAGGTTGTTAGGCAATACTCACAGAGGCATGCAATCGAAGGACTGAGATTTGGGTGTCAAAAACAGACTTGGTCTGGGATAATTACTCTCTAATTCCCTGGGTGATTCCCTGGGTGATTGCTAAATACTGCACCATTTAAACACCCCAATCCCCCCCAAAACACATGTAAATATTGGACTATAAATTGTGCCTTCCTGTATCATACTTGTGCTAAAATGTTTATTCTACTGAGCCATTTACTTTATGTTGGTATTCTTATCTTTTATTTCTTATTGTTGTTGCATTGTGGAGAAGGAACCTGTAGGTAAGCATTTTGTTGGACACTGTATACCATGTGTATCCTGTACCTACAACTAATAAAGCTTAAAACTTGATTCTTTATGAGAGGCACACAGCCAAAGCAGAGGTGGGTAACTGTTCTTAGCAGGTTGTTTGTTCCCTGACAGAGATGACAGTCTGATTCATCAATGAAACACAGTTTGACACCTGGAGCATGTCCTTGTCTAACTGTGGACTGTTTTGCATGTAAAGGAAACAAAACCTCTTTTCACCAAAACCTACCTTTTTTCCTTCTATTATAGTAAGCAGATGTGTTTATATTGGAAAGATAATTTAAAATGAAATCAAATTGTATGTCACATGCGCCAAATGCAACAGGTAAACCTTACAGTGAAATGCTGATTTACAAGTCCTAACCAACAATGCAGTTTAAAAAAAATAAAGTAATAAACAGATGCCTCACAAGTCCTCAACTGGCAGCTTCATTAAATAGTACCCGCAAAACACCAGTCTCAGTGTCAACAGTGAAGAGGCGACTCCGGGATGCTGGCCTTCTAGGCAGAGTTCCTCTGTCCAGTGTCTGTGTTCTTTTGCCCATCTTAATATTTTCTTCCTTTGCAACTCCGGCCAGCATCCCAGAGTCGCCTCTTGAACTTGTACTCTTGCTCAGTTGTGCACCGGGGCCTCCCATTCCTCTTTCTATTCTGGTTAGAGCCATTTTACGCTGTTCTGTGAAGGGAGTAGTGCACAGCGTTGTACGAGATCTTCAGTTTCTTGGCAATTTCTCGCATGGAATAGCCTTCATTTCTCAGAACAAGAATAGACTGACGAGTTTCAGAAGAAAAGTATTTGTTTCTGGCCATTTTGAGCCTGTAATCGTACCCACAAATGCTGATGCTCCATATACTCAACTAGTCTAAAGAAGGGCAGTTTTATTGCTTTTGAGGGTGGGGTGTGTGTGCAGGCATGCTTGTGTGATGAGATGGAAAGCCCTGTGAGTATAGGATGCGTCATATGTAGAGGCACCCTATTATCGTTTTATGTAGGCTATATTTTGTGGGTTGCATTGATTGGTCTTCCCTGTCAGACCCCTGTCTAGTCCTATCCTCCACATGGTGTGCTGGATTGCAGCTGTGATAAATTTCTGCAGCTATCTCCACAGCCTGCAGTGTGTGGGTGTAAGTAGGCCATCAAGGGCAGGAAGATACCAAAGGCAGACAAAGCCTGCAAATCCTTTACTACCCTGTATTCACACCACAACTCTGCACTGAGATCACAGAGATATTAACTGATGTGGGGATTGCCTTCCAGAAAGCATTAAGATCATTTTTAGCCCATGTTACAATGAGCCGTTATATTCATAGTACAGTTCACTCAGTGGGCTTCACACAATCACAATGGGTCACGGTTGGCTTTGACAAAGAACATGTGTGAGACAGTACAGTAGGCTACATTACAGTAAACTAGAAAGGACACCAGACTTACACATGCATTCAGGGGGGTGACATCATTCTCCTCTCACCAGGCATCAACCCACTTCTTGTAAGAATGACATCCTCCGATGATGTCATGCTCCCAGGAAAGTGGTCACATGGTGCACTGCACACTGATGAATAATTATTAAACGGATTCCATCATTTGATGTGCTGAGCAGAAAGAACAGTTGCCGAGCCACCGCCTATATACGGGAACATACACGGAGAGACACATACATTGTGGATAGGTACCTGTAGTCTAGAGTGGCATAATAGGATCGCAAGGGAAAAGAATAGGAATATGAAATAATATGAAAACTAGGCGGTAGGGAATCCTTGCTACCAGTAGAAATATTTAATGACGTTGTTGCATGTGATACGAGCCACATTCATATGACTCTGGCTACGAAGGCTATTGCGCTTTGAAACGCCATCTAATTAATCGACTGTTGGCTATTGTTTAGCAAATGAATATGCTCATGTCAAATTCATTTATCTAGATAGCAGTGACTGTGTCGTCTCTTATCTTGAGTAGTGAATAGCCATAGCTACGGAGTGAAGTAGAATTTTCCTGAGGGAGAAGATTATTATTTTACAAGGTGCGAGGAACAACAGAAGATTTACTATCTACGTCACAGGCAAGCCTAGCTGGCATTCTGAAGTTTGTCCACCGTTAAATCCACAAACCGGGCTGTAACTCTTTCCCTGTTGATGGATCTATCTCGTCGGTCAGCTAAATTGATTGTCCCACTGATGAGATCGATGGTGGCCAACAAAAGCTGGCCGAGCATCCTTTCATGAGACTATGAATTCTGTCCTGGCAGTCAGTATGGCTTCGCTTACCATCGTCTCCCAACAACATGATCTCACATCTCACTGCTATATTTCACCAATGTTTGTCCAAAAGACACAATCATCAAACCGCAAAGCTGTAGTGAAAGGTGCTATACAACCGTTAAATGTGAGATTAGTTTCTGGCCACCTGCGATGCCTCCTCTCGACAGTGCCGCTTGAAGTCCACAGAGGCCAGGTCATATCCTAGATTTGGCTTTTTTTTATTTTGTAAATAAAGTGATCCTCTTCTGAAGGTTCTGACAGCTCTTGGCCTTGCCAAGACACTCAGCCAATTAACCCCTGCTGACATAGGCCAAAATCAGACAGAAGAAAATTCTGATGTCTGACAAAGCCATGCTGCATAATCTCACATTTTAATGTCACAACTTGCCATTTGCACCACTTGGACAAACGTCAAGAGTCGACACGAGTTTGTGAGGTCTTGTTGCAATAGAATAGACCATGTTATGGCAGGTGACAAACCTGACTGGGATAGCCTTTTCACCTTTGATGCCCCAGAAGAGCGGTGCTCACTATAAAACTGATTTTACGGAGGTAGGATAGCAGAAGCTTGCAGAGTATTAGCACTGAAGCATGGTACTGTACAAGAGTGCAATTCAGGCCCAGTGGAGCATGAAGGCTGAAGGCCAAGCTAAGTATCTCCCACCTCTATTAACAAAAGATTAGGTTATACCTCAGCGCTGTGTAAATTATTTTCCTTTAAAACTGTATAACGAAAGGAAATATAATTTGTTCAAGGTTGGTATTAATAGTGTCTGTATATTTACAGTGGGGCAAAAAAGTATTTAGTCAGCCACCAATTGTGCAAGTTCTCCCACTTAAAAAGATGAGAGAGGCCTGTAACTTTCATCACATGTACACTTCAACTATGACAGACAAAATGAGAAAAAAAAATCCAGAAAATCACATTGTAGGATTTTTTATGAATTTATTAGCAAATTATGGTGTATTAATTAAGTATTTGGTCACCTACAAACAAGCAAGATTTCTGGCTCTTACAGACCTGTAACTTCTTCTTTAAGAGGCTCCTCTGTCCTCCACTCGTTACCTGTATTAATGGCACCTGTTTGAACTTGTTATCCGTATAAAAGACACCTGTCCACAACCTCAAACAGTCACACGCCAAACTCCACTGTGGCCAAGACCAAAGAGCTGTCAAAGGACACCAGAAACAAAATTGTAGACCTGCACCAGGCTGGGAAGACTGAATCTGCAATAGGTAAGCAGCTTGGTTTTAAGAAATCAACTGTGGGAGCAATTATTAGGAAATGGAAGACATACAAGACCACTGATAATCTCCCTCGATCTGGGGCTCAACGCAAGATCTCACCCCGTGGGGTCAAAATGATCACAAGAACGGTGAGCAAAAATCCCAGAACCACACGGGGGGATCTAGTGAATGACTTGCAGAGAGCTGTAACAAAGCCTACCATCAGCAAGGGCATTGAAGATGACACGTGGCTGGGTCTTTCATCATGACAATGATCCCAAACACACCGCACGGGCAACGAAGGAGTGGCTTCGTAAGAAGCATTTCAAGGTCCTGGAGTGGCCTAGCCAGTCTCCAGATGTCAACCCCATGGAAGATCTTTGGAGGGAGTTGAAAGTCCGTGTTGCCCAGCAACAGCCCCAAAACATCACTGCTCTAGAGGAGTATTGAGATAAACTTTTATTATTGACCAAATACTTATTTTCCACCATAATTTGCAAATAAATTCATAAAAAATCCTACAATGTGACTTTCTGGATTTTTTTTCTCATTTTGTCTGTCATAGTTGAAGTGTACCTATGATGAAAATTACAGGCCTCTCTCATCTTTTTAGGTGGGAGAACTTGCACAATTGGTGGCTGACTAAATACTTTTTTGCCCCACTGTACATGTTTGTGGAAGGTCTGTGTTAGGCATCCTCCTCAGTCTACAGTGTTTCCACTGGACCCTTGCCCAGGGACCCTGCTATGAATAACCCTGTGTCCCATAGCTGCAAGAGTTTCATTTCCCAGGCAAAGTGGACATGCCATCTGTAAGGACAACTCAGGACATCTTCCAGAAGTTTGCACACATACAGTACAGTACACTGCCCTTCATGGATTCAAATTGAGAAAAAGGAACAATGTAAGGAATTTGTTGGAAACTTCCACCAGCCATACACCAATGCAGTGGTTTTAAATGCAAGAGGGAGAGTGAATGAGGACACACTTCTGGAAAAAGGGTAGAGAATTGGAATGCAGCTGAGTTGGCCTTGCAGAGGGGATCAGATGATATTTGTTCCTTCAGTTCAGTCTGGGACATACAGAAAAGATCTAGTTATTAATTTATGGATTATTCACTAATTTGCATAAAGTAACACCTCTATGGAAATGTAAAATGCTGCTTACCGATAGAAGTGCTCCCCCAAATTAAACGTGTGTGTGTCACGGATCCCTCCGGAACTGTGTCATTGCTCACACCTGGTCCCCATTCCCACTGATTGTATTTGTAGAAATGTGCCCTTTGTTTCTCCATTGGGCTGTCGATTATTGTTACAATGTCTGTTGGTCATGTGAGTACCTATGCTATGTTGTTTTGGCTTTCGTGCCACGTGTATTGTGCAGATGATTACAGGTCTTGTCCTGTGTGATAATCATTGTGCGCTTGTGTTATTTATTCGAGGTACTCCGCTCTCTTTTGTTTGACCCTGTTTTGTAGACATGTTTGTTTGGGTTCAACCCTGTGTTTTGTAGACGTGTTTGTTTGGGTTCAACCCTGTGTTTTGTAGACGTGTTTGTTTGGGTTCAACCCTGTGTTTTGTAGACGTGTTTGTTTGGGTTCAACCCTGTGTTTTGTAGACGTGTTTGTTTGGGTTCAACCCTGTTTTGTAGACATGTTTGTTTGGGTTCAACCCTGTGTTTTGTAGACGTGTTTGTTTGGGTTCAACCCTGTGTTTTGTAGACGTGTTTGTTTGGGTTCAACCCTGTGTTTTGTAGACGTGTTTGTTTGGGTTCAACCCTGTGTTTTGTAGACATGTTTGTTTGGGTTCAACCCTGTGTTTTGTAGACGTGTTTGTTTGGGTTCAACCCTGTGTTTTGTAGACGTGTTTGTTTGGGTTCAACCCTGTGTTTTGTAGACGTGTTTGTTTGGGTTCAACCCTGTGTTTTGTAGACGTGTTTGTTTGGGTTCAACCCTGTGTTTTGTAGACGTGTTTGTTTGGGTTCAACCCTGTGTTTTGTAGACGTGTTTGTTTGGGTTCAACCCTGTGTTTTGTAGACGTGTTTGTTTGGGTTCAACCCTGTGTTTTGTAGACGTGTTTGTTTGGGTTCAACCCTGTGTTTTGTAGACGTGTTTGTTTGGGTTCAACCCTGTGTTTTGTAGACGTGTTTGTTTGGGTTCAACCCTGTGTTTTGTAGACGTGTTTGTTTGGTCTTCATCCCCGTGCCTTTACATGGCACGCTGTAATTTGGTTATAATACAAATTTAAAAAATACAAATTCCTGCACCTGTCTCCCGAATCATTCATACCAACGTGACAGCTAGTGTGTGTGTGTGTGTGTGTGTGTTTCCATGTTTTCATCCATCCATGCAGGACAGAGGGGTACTCAACCAATCAGATGAGAGAGTGTGATGATGTGTACGCCGGCTTACGGTTGGTGGGAAACAACCAATCAGATGAAGGAGCGTGATGACTCGTATGCTGACTGGCTTGCACGGGCAGATGAAAGACATGTATTTCTTTTATCTAGTGATCATCAATGACTTGGTTATTTATTAGATATAGTAAAACCAACCGTTATAAATGCACCAGTGTTCATCGGATGTCTTATTACAACGCAGCTTGTAAGCTTGTCATAGTGACTTGTCTAGCCAAAATAGGTTTACTCCAGTATCTGCATTGTTTTTAAAAGGGCATGTACACAAACAAATGGACACATCTTGAGTTTAGATGCATCTATTTTTTATCCATAAGTAAAACATACAGTTTCACAGACGTTTAAAAAAATGTATTGGCTTATTTTTTACTGATTTAAGATGAAAATGACATACTTTATTTTGCACATAAATAAATTACTATTGTAAGTGCCTAACTTAACATAGCCTTGCAGAATTTCACCACCCTAACCCCACTCACAGTACATAATGACTTTTTTTTTGTTAACAGATATTTTGTTCCATATACATTATTCATACAGTACATGTTCCTTTAATCACAGTTTTACATGATAGGAATCAGTGGAGGCTCCTTAGAGGAAGAAAGGGGAAGACCATCCTCAGTGAATTAAAAAAAAAAAAGTCAATTGTGAAACATTAAAAAAGTGATCATTTTAAGAAAAAACTATACTAAACATATTCATGTCACCAAATCATTTATTAAAACACAATGTTTTGTAACGAAGGTCTACAGTAGCCTCAACAGAACTCTGTAGGTTAGCACCATGGTGTAGCCGGAGGACTGAGAGTTTCCGTCCTCCTCTGGGTACATTGACTTCAATACAAAATCTAGGAGGCTCATGGTTCTCACTCCCATGGACTTACACAGTAATTATGACAGCTTTCGAAGGACATCCTCCAACCTACCAGAGCTCATGCAGAATGAACTGACATGTTGTCCACCCAATCAAAGGATCAGAGAATGAATCTAGTACTGAAATCATAACCTACAGCTATCTAGCAATGCAGTGCATAAAATGAGTAGTTGACCTACAGAGAGAAAGACAAGTTTAAAAGTTAACAAAATAATTTCTTCAAAAATGAAGGAGAAGCAAGAGAGAGAGCGAGAGCTATCTATATTTCAATGTATTGTTTTCACTTTCACTTAGCTCGTGAATGCAGCTAGCTAGTTTAGCCTACTCAAACACCCAGCTCAACCAGAGGGATGCTAAGTTAGCTAGCTGGCTATCCAACACTTGAACTCTTCCAAGTCAAGGTAAGCTTTTGGTTTTATTAATTTATTGTCACCGGGGACCTTTGGAGTAACTGCTAAATTGCTTGCTGATTGTACACTGCACTGCATGATTGTAGCGAGTTTACTAACGTGTTGGTTCTAGTAGCTATTTTGATTATGGCGTTAGCTAATATAGTGACAAAGATGTAGGCTGTGTGTAGAGGTTAGCGGTTATGATATGAAGGTTTGGCTAGTAAAGCTTTTCACCTGGTCAGACAGCTGATGTGTTGGGCACCCTTCACTTATTGTGCACAAGGGACAAGGTGACAGGAGGAGATTGCGTAGATGCGAGAAGAAATGATACAACAAACAAAGTGATCATGCTGTTTGTATGTGGCTGCTATGAAAGTGAACTCTGTTTGCGTGTGATCCGGGGTGTATTCATTCTGCCAATTCTGTTGAAAAACGTAAGCAAACAGAATGAAACGGGGATAAACATACCTGAATTTGTCCAATAGAAACTCTTTCACAACTGCTGGACTAATCATTACTCCATGGATCAGCTAGATGCAGGCAACAGTGTGCAAGGCAGTATTGAATGTGTCACTGTCTATCACCTTGATTACTCCAATTTCTCTCAACCTGTGCACCTACATTGTAAACTTTGATTCATAGACTAGGTTGTAGCAACCTCATGATGGGTATAGGGAAAATTCCAGTATTCCGTAGTAGCCTAAACCTAACGATGTTACAATGAACTAGGTGAATGGAATATGCAATGGCGGATTTAGGCATAGGCGACATAATGCCGGGGGCGGCATGGGGTGCCCACACAAAAATAATTAGATTCTGAATGGTGACATTTGCACGATCGGTTTTCTATCGCTCATTTGCACGTCACGTCAATATCATGTCACCTTGTGGGACTGTGGGTCAATTAAGCTTGTCAGAGTGGGCGCCCTGATGCTAGTTTGTGAGCTAGGCAGGCTACTGCCTGGGAAGGTCTCCCACTCAGAAGTACAAGATGGGGCGGGGGTAGGTTGACCTCAGGTCTCCCCACTGAAATCTATCAAATAAGGCACCTCTAACTTTGTACAGTACTAATGCAATTAGTAAGGCAATTATTTGTGCAATTTAGTTTCTTGTTTGAAGTGCAATCGTGTAATAATCAGGTTCTCTTCTTTATAAGTGTGTTATTCTATTTGTTTATTTGTGTGACATAGGATTTGGGCTATGTAGTTTTATTTGTGTGTTTTTTGTTAGCAATTGGGTAATAGTGTAATATTTCGATTCACATCTTAAACAGTACCAACCACCACAGATAGGAATACAGTTTGATATACACGTAAAATGGTGCTCATCATTACATACTCTTGCAATAAGTGCCATGGGATCTTTAGTGACCACAGAGTTAGGACGCCCCTTTAAAGACCCATTTTCAATATGAGGAACATTCCATTGTTAGTTATTAATTGAACATTTTTAAATGAAATTTAAGTTGTGATCTGTCTTTGATTATACTGCTTTCTTGTTCATTTCAGAAGCATGTTTCTCTTTGTCTGTCTTTCCCCCTGGCCTCATTCATACGTCTTTGTGCCACCCAATTTGAAACGGAACACCATTGACTCTGAGACTTTTACTCTCCCAACTGAGTTTTTTCCCTGCCAAAGGATGTGCACATATTGAAGCTCAAGAATACGATATATTACTATTATAATAACGTTTCTATCTGTCCCGGGATCCTGCCAGATTCCGTATAGGGGGAGAGACGCGAAAGCCCAGCTTGCTTACCTGGCTGGGTGGTCTCAAATGGAGGCCGCTATTGAACGTTTCCAGCGTTGCAGGAGCTGTGTTTACTTTGCTTTGTTCAATGAAGACTGCGCTGACTTTCAATGTAGCAACTGTTTGTTTGTGGAGGACTACAGGAGTGAAGAAGCTGCTCTTAGCAAGCAAGTAGCAAACCTACATAAGCTACTGGGGAACCCACGCCCACCTACTTTTTATTTTTCTACCACCCCAGTAGCCGGACGCCGCTCTGATCTGGTGGAAGTTTCGCCGTCGTGTCGGTTCTCTACAGCCGACTGTCCGGTGCTCGGCAGGGTTCCATCCCCAAAGGGGTCTCCCCCTTCATGGAGAACGGAGCTCGACCCAAACAACCAGCCATGGAGGTACGTCACTCGCCGTGGAAGTCAAAGGCGGCGTCCTCTGGCAACAGGGGTCTTCATGGAGATGTTGAGCCCGGAAATGGCACAGACCAGAAACAGCTTGACGCCCTGGCCAATCAAGATTGGATCCGGAGGTACCTGCGTCTTTGTCCTCGGTTCTGTCTCCCTCTCCTGTGGCTTCTACTTCGGGTTCAGATCCTCGGAGGTCCCAGCCTCACCAGACCATGAGGCTGCCTGAGAGACCGGCCCATTCAACATCACCAGCTGTCATCATAGGCAGCTCTATGGTGAGAAACATCTCGGTCCCCAAGGCAAAAACGAGTACAGGACATAACAAGGCTGCTTCTGACTGTTCTACCACAGATGCCGGGAGCTGACACTGTCATAGTCCATGTGGGGTCAAACAACATCAGGAGGGCTAGCTCAGAATATTTGAAAATTCATTTTAAAATAACTGATTTTAGCATTAAAAGACTCCAAAAAACAGCCAATAATTTCAGATCTAGGACCATCGTTGGGCCGCGGGTGTGAAAGATTCAGCAGACTGCTGGAATTACACATCTGGCTAAAAGACTACTGTAGCTCTGCTGGAGTCACTGTTATTGATAACTTTGACACCTTCTGGAACAGAAGATACTCTACAGGAATGACGGAGTCCATCCAAATCATCTTGGCTCCTGGACTCTGTCCATGCATTTCAATGCTCTGTTGAAACAATGACTGGTAAATTATTCAAGACCAGCTCAGTTAAATCCCTACCATTGTGACAATGAGTCTTCATAATGCTCCATCAAATGTACATAATTGGCAAACACAATGTAAGTAATTTAATTTATGTACCCCTAATTGCACCGAATACATCTGTTTATCCTACAGGTATGCCCCTTGCTCCTGGCAATTTTTAGTAACGACATGCCACTGACTTTGAGTAAAGCCAGTGTCTATGTATGCAGATGACTCAACACCATACACGTCAGCTACTACAGCGAATGAAATGACTGCAACACTCAACAAAGAGCTGCAGTTAGTTTCAGAGTGGGTGGCAAGGAATAAGTTATCCCTAAATATTTCTAAAACTAAAAGCATTGTATTTGGAACAAAACACTCACTAAACCCTAAACCTCAACTAAATCAATTAGTTGAGAGTAGGAAAAGTTTGCTACTAGTTATCTGGAAAAATAATAAACAATGTGGAAATTGAGCAAGTTGAGATGACTAAACTGCTTGAAGTAACCCTAGATTGTAAACTGTCATGGTCAAAACATTACGATGCAGTAGTAGATAAGATGGGGAGAAGTCTATCTATAATAAAGCAACACCTTATGGAACAGTGGGGACTGTGAAGCAACACAAACATTGGCACAGACATACACACACACACGATAACATATGCACTATACATACACATGGATTTAGTACTGTAAATATGTGGTAGTGGTGCAGTAGAGGCCTGAGGGCACACAGTGTGTTGTGAAATCTGTGAATGTATTGTAATGTTTTTAAAATTGTATAGACTGCCTTAATTTTGCTGGACCCTAGGAAGAGTAACTTCTGCTTTGTCAGCAGCTAATGGGGATCCATAATAACTACAATACAATCCCTTATGCTAGCTAGCTAGCTCATTTTAGTTGAGAGTAGCAAAAGTTTGCTACTAGTTATCTGTGGAAAAAAATACAGCTCACCCTTATGCCCAAAACTTTTGAATTTTCTTTGTAGCTAGGTTTCCGTCCAAATCCCGACAGTAGTGCACACCAAATGTACTTTTTTTCTTGTTAAGTTTTCATGTTCCGAATATAAAAATCGAAAATTCAATAGGTTTCTATCTCATCTTCAATTTAATGTGTTAAATAGCAAATGTGCCTACTCTGGTCTTGTCACGTGTGGTCTGGCCAACAGTTTGCATATAAAGTGCGGGTAGGCTAGTCTACATGATGAGATTATTATGGATAAGAGCCAGAATATTTTTATTTGTCAAACGGCAGTCAAGCAACAATCATCATGTCACCAGAATAAGACCCTCAATATTTCTTGGAATGGAACATCAAGATCACAGTGCACTTTCAAAACCCTGTGAAGTTAATCATCATTTATTTAATCTGTGGCCTTTTAAACTGTATGGTTTCCTGGGTCATAGTGGGAGGACCACACATGTCATTGCACGTCTCCAAGTTTACTTCGATATGATGGTTGTTATATCAATGTTTGTGAATAAAGGCACTTTCAACGCCTTTTCTCGCATAATTAATTTTACAGACACAAAAAGATCACATCATGTCAAACAAATAATCTGTTAGTATTTGTAAAATTGTACTGAAACTTCCTGTTTCCATCACAGCTGTCGTGATTTTTTATTTTACGGACTTTGCTCGCATTAAAACTGTGGAGATTATTGGGAGGTCTGTGTTAGGCATCCGGGTTAATGTAACAAATTTTCATAACGTTGCCAAATCTTGTTCCCTAATCTATTTTATTTGGTCCTCAAACTTGAACATGACATTTCTGATCAGTCAGGTAGGTGGGCCTTCTGAGCCGGCATACGAGTTACCACACTCCTTCATCTGATTGGTCAAGTAGGCGGGCCTTCTGACATTGTGGTAGTAACTAGTGACGACCCAGCACTGGCTTGTACACTACCAATGATGAAGTCTTTAAAAAATACTTAACATATAGGAAGCTTAACAGTTTCTCTTGTAAAAATATATGTATTATTGTGGCGGCAATAGCCCCCACAATAATATATACAGTACATTGGTTGAAGCTCAATGTTACATTTATGACAGGGTCATTAGCATTAGGGTTGTCAGACAATTTTTTGCCCAAACCTAGCTCAAATTCTGGACGTCAGATTTAAACAAGGCTACAGCATCCATAAGGTGGAAAATCAGACCTGAATCCATTTGGACTGAACATGTTTGTACAGTATATGCAAAAAGGAATTATTAAATTGATAATTTATAGCCCTCACGTGCACATTTCCGCCCATGAATGACAATGCTAACAAATTCTGAATATTCAAACATTTTTCAGCCGAATCTCAGAGTTTTAAAACTGGACTAAAGCACTTGGGTTGATCAGCAACAGTGGTAGTATCTAGCTAACACCAGTCGGATGAGAGGCAAGCTACAAGCAAAGGAAGTTAGCTATATTTTACTATGGAAGGTTTTTCATGCGACTGTAATCATCTGTGTAAACTGTTGACCTTCACACTTGCGTGTAATAAGCACATAAGATCACAAACGTCCTTGGCTACTATTGCCAGTTAGCTAGCCAACTAACATTAGACAGTAACGTTAGCTAGCTATAAGCCAACAAGATTGTAATGTTAGCTGTATGGACGGATCGTGCACGGCACAACAAGCAAAGCTAGTAAAGTTAACAGTCAACACCAAACTTTGGGAAACTGCCATGCTGCAAATGTGCAATACATACAATGGGCATTGCTCAACTAATGTTAACTAACATTACTCCATACACTAGTCAATCTGGCTTGCTTAGCAATGTAGCTAACATTATGCATAGATTCAGTGCATAGATTCAGTACATTCCTTCCTCTGTCAATGCAATTTTTATAATGCATTATAATCCACATTTGCTCTGACTGATTAATATAGAAGACGCCATTAAGTCAAAAGTAGCCAGGGGGGGTCAACAACACCAACATCATTGGCAATGCTTGCTTGGGCGACCTTTGCGCAGTAAAAAGAAAACACCATGCTTGCTATCTTGATTAGCTGTGTGACTGTTTTCAACTCAACTGTTTTAGATGTTTAAGATAAATAAATGTTTCTATCAGTACTGAGTGAATGAACGATAACAAAAGCTTCCTGTCATCACCAGACTGCCCATTTAAATAAAGTGTCAAGATAATGCGTTGATGACAAGGTTCATAATGTAAGCGTTAACATCATCGTCATGGAATCTGAAGGGTTACCACAGCCGCAAATAAACAATTGGCTGTATCGTACTAATTAATGAATCATTTTATAGCTTTTTGGTCTTCATTTAGGTTAGGGTTAGGCATAAGTTTAGCAGTGTGGTAAAGATTAGGGTTGAGGTTAGGGTTAGGTTCAAAATCCTATTTTAAGTAGAGAAATTGCCCCCCCAGTCCTGACACACACTGGCCTGCACACGCACAGTGTAGTTATTTTCAGTTATTAGGTGGCTCTTTAAAGAGTATTTTTTTGAGTGGCAATGGACAGGGATTGTTGTTTGCTCAAGCATCTTCATGCGTGTTAGCGGGACAACTTCCCTTGAAACTGGAGGGCACACAATTCAAATAAATAATCATAAACATTATGGATTTTAAACATTTAGGTACATATAAGTATCTTATATCGGCTGAAAGACTCAATTCTGGTTAATCTAACTGCACTGTCCGATTTACATTAGCTATTACAGCGAAAACATGCCATGCGATTGTTTGAGGATGGCGCCCCACATCAAAATATTTTTCCACCCGCACAGGTTTCATACATTCACATATAACGATTAAATATTCACTTACTTTACGAAAATCTTCATTTGATTTGTCATCCAAAGGGTCCCAGACCTAACACGTAGTGTCGTTTTGTTAGATAAAATCCTTCTTAATATTCCAAAAAGTCTGTTTAGTTGGCGCCATCGATATGAGTAATCCACTCGTTCAACTTGCAGAGAAAGGAATCTGAAAATCTACCCCTAAACTTTGTTTCAACAAGTCAAAATACGTTTCTATTTACTCTTCAGATACCCTCAAATGTAATCAAACTATAATATTTCTTACGGAAAGAAGTATGTTCAATAGGAAACCGATTTCAGCAGGTGCGTAATGTCTTCATGGCGCGCATTTCTTATTCATTTTTGAAGTTACAAGCCTGAAACCTTGAACATAGACTGCTGACACCCTGTGAAAGCCATAGGAATTGCATCCAGGGAGCTAATGTTCAATATAACCTTTCTCTTGCATTTCTAAGAGGATGTTCTGTAAAAAAAACACATTTTGGTTGGTTTTCTTTGGATTTTCTCATTCCATATCTATTGTGTTATATTCTCCTACATTATTACATTATTTTAACATTTCTGCAAACTTCAAAGTGTTTTCTTTCCAATGGTACCAATTATATGCATATCCTGGCTTCAGTTTTAAAATGTGAGTCAAAATAAATTGGAAATAAAAGTATTATCTGAGTTTTCGGGGGCGAAGGACACGGTCTACCTGTATCTTAGCTACTGAAGCTACTGGTGTCGCTCCCGCCTCCCAACGGCTGTGCACGGGTCTTCCTAACTAACACACGTGTCCTTCCCTAATGCCTACCAAACACCTGCCCTCGCCGTCGTTAACAGAACCGCGGGAAAACAGTGCCCTACAGGCGGGGGCGAAGAACACTGTCTACCGGTGTCCTAGTTATCGTTAGCTAGCTATCTACAAAAGTTTGGACACACCTACTCATTCAATGGTTTTTCTTTATTTGTACTATTTTCTAGATTGTAGAATGATAGTGAAGACATCAAAACTATGAAATAACACATTTGGAATCATGTAATAACCATAAAGCAAATCAAAATATATTGTAGATACTTCAAAGTTGCCACCCTTTGCCTTGATGACAGCTTTGCACACTCTTGACATTCTCTCAAACAGCTTCACCTAGAATGCTTTTCCAACAGTCTTGAAGGAGTTCCCTCATATGCTGAGCACTTGTTGGCTGCTTTTCCTTCACTCTGCGGTCAAACTCATCCCAAACCATCTCAATTGGGTTGAGGTCGGGTGATTGTTGATGCAAGGTCATCTGATGCAGCACTCCATCACTCCCTTTCTTGGTCAAATAGCCCTTACACAGCCTAGAGGTGTGTTGGATTATTTTCCTGTTGAAAAACAAATTATAGTCCCACTAAGCGCAAACCAGATGGGATGGTGTATTGACGCCGAATACTGTGGTAGCCATGCTGGTTATGTGTGCCTTGAATTCTAAATAAATCACAGACAGTGTCACCAGGAAAGTACCCCCACACATCACACCTCCTCCTCCATGCTTCACGGTGGGAACCACACATGCCGAAATCATCCGTTCACCTACTCTGCGTCTCACAAAGACATGGTGGTTGGAACCAAAAATCTCAAATTTGGACTCATCAGACCAAAGGACAGATTTCCACCTGTCTAATGTCCATTGATTGTGTTTCTTGGCCCAGCAAGTCTCTTCTTATTATTGTTGTCCTTTAGTAGTGGTTTCTTTGCAGCAAATCGACCATGAAGGCCTGATTCATGCAGTCACCTCTGAACAGTTGATGTTGAGATGTGTATGTTACTTGAACTCTATAAAGCATTTATTTGGGCTGCAATCTGAGGTGCAGTTAACTCTAATGAACTCTAGGTAACTCTGGGCCTTCCTTTCCTGTGGCGTTCCTCATGACAGCCAGGTAACTCTAATGAACTCTAGGTAACTCTGGGCCTTCCTTTCCTGTGGCGGTCCTCATGACAGCCAGTTTCATCATAGCGCTTGATGGTTTTTGCGACTGCACTTGAAGAAACTTTCAAAGTTCTTGTAATTTTCCGCATTAGGACCTTCATGTCTTAATGTAATGATGGACTGTCATTTTTCTTTGCTTATTTGAGCTATTCTTACCATAATATGGACTTGGTCTTTTACCAAATAGGGACATGTTCTGCATACAACCCCTACCTTGTCACAACACAAGTGATTGGCTCAAATGCATTAAGAAGGAAATCAATTCCACAAATGAACCTTTAACAAGGCACACTTGTTAATTGAAATGTATTCCAGGTGACTTCCTCATGAAGCTGGTTGAGATAATGCCAAGCGTGTGCAAAGCTGTCGGAACCAGAAGCACACGCATTTCACTACACTCGCATTAACATCTGCTAACCATGTGCATGTGACAATTACAATTTGATTTGATTTGAAGCTGACATCAAGGCAAAGGGTGGCTACTTTGAAGAATCTTAAATATAAAATGTTTTGATTTGTTTAACACGTTTGTTTACTACATGATTCCATGTGTTATTTCATTGTTTTGATTTCTTCATTATTATTCTACAATGTAGGTGTGTCCAAACGTTTGACTGGTACTGTACCTATCCCGCCTGCTGTGTAGTTAACAAGGTAGCTAGCACCCAGTGTCCTTCACTAATACCAAACGAACACATTGCTTAAAAATGGTCCAATATAAGTATAAAGAGGTGTTCTATCCCTTCTCTGTCTTGCTACTACAGAGAATAGTACCGTGGAGACTGGACTCTCAACTAATTGCCCTCATCTGTCAGCTGCACTCCACCCCTATGGTACATCCCAGGGACACACTGCTTCGGGTGGAGGATTGTGTTCCCTGAAATGCGTACACCAGCTAATTTTTTTATTTTTATTTAACTTGGCAAGTCAGTTCAGAACAATTTATTATTTATAATGACGGCCTACCCCGGCCAAACCCTAACCCAGTGCTGTCCCCTTGGTGTATCCCAATTGATTTCCACCAAGGTGGATGACTAGGATGTCAGGGGGAGAAGTAGCACAGGCCCTCTGCTAGTGCAGAGCCACCTAATGTGACAATAATATGCATTATGTAAATAGTTAATGGGTAGGCTACATGTTCACTATTTGTGTATTTTCCAGGAGCTTGCTAAATTGTCTTGTTAAAATACATTTTACAACAACAACAAAAAATAACAGTTTACTCCAGATTGGCTTAAATGGGTTTCTGATTTTTCAGCTGTTAATATATATATATATTTTAAATACTAATAACTGCATTATTTCTGTTGCCATTTGTTTTACTTGACTTGTATTGCTGTGTTATGCTGTATTACAATGTTGTATAATAATGTTGCATAATCACCTTCCGGTGTTCAAACCAAGGAAATGGAAAGTTTTGAATGCTAAGCAAACTGCATACACATTGTTTGAAGTACAAAAGACCAACATAAAGTTGAAGTCGGAAGTTTACACCTTTAAACCTGCATGACGGCTGTGTGGTCCCATGGTGTTTATACTTGCGTACTACTGTTTGTACAGATGAACGTGGTACCTTCATGTGTTTGGAAATTGCTCCCAAGGATGAACCAGACTTGTGGAGGTCTGCATTTTTTCTGAGGTCTTGGCTGATTTCTTTTGATTTTCCCATGATGGGTGTTTTGGCACTAAGTTTTTTTTTATTTTTTATTTCACCTTTATTTAACCAGGTAGGCTAGTTGAGAACAAGTTCTCATTTGCAACTGCGACCTGGCCAAGATAAGGCATAGCAGTGTGAACAGACAACACAGAGTTACACATGGAGTAAACAATTAACAAGTCAATAACACAGTAGAAAAAAAGGGGAGTCTATATATACATTGTGTGCAAAAGGCATGAGGTAGGCAAATAATTACAATTATGCAGATTAACACTGGAGTGATAAATGATCAGATGGTTATGTACAGGTAGAGATATTGGTGTGCAAAAGAGCAGAAAAATAAAAATAAATAAATAAAAACAGTATGGGGATGAGGTAGGTGAAAATGGGTGGGCTATTTACCAATAGACTATGTACAGCTGCAGCGATCGGTTATCTGCTCAGATAGCAGATGTTTGAAGTTGGTGAGGGAGATAAAAGTCTCCAACTTCAGCGATTTTTGCAATTCGTTCCAGTCACAGGCAGCAGAGAACTGGAACGAAAGGCGGCCAAATGAGGTGTTGGCTTTAGGGATGATCAGTGAGATACACCTGCTGGAGCGCGTGCTACGGATGGGTGTTGCCATCGTAACCAGTGAACTGAGATAAGGCGGAGCTTTACCTAGCATGGACTTGTAGATGACCTGGAGCCAGTGGGTCTGGCGACGAATATGTAGCGAGGGCCAGCCGACTAGAGCATACAAGTCGCAGTGGTGGGTGGTATAAGGTGCTTTAGTGACAAAACGGATGGCACTGTGATAAACTGCATCCAGTTTGCTGAGTAGAGTGTTGGAAGCAATTTTGTAGATGACGTCGCCGAAGTCGAGGATCGGTAGGATAGTCAGTTTTACTAGGGTAAGTTTGGCGGCGTGAGTGAAGGAGGCTTTGTTGCGGAATAGAAAGCCGACTCTTGATTTGATTTTCGATTGGAGATGTTTGATATGGGTCTGGAAGGAGAGTTTAGAGTCTAGCCAGACACCTAGGTACTTATAGATGTCCACATATTCAAGGTCGGAACCATCCAGGGTGGTGATGCTGGTCAGGCGTGCGGGTGCAGGCAGCGAACGGTTGAAAAGCATGCATTTGGTTTTACTAGCGTTTAAGAGCAGTTGGAGGCCACGGAAGGAGTGCTGTATGGCATTGAAGCTCGTTTGGAGGTTAGATAGCACAGTGTCCAAGGACGGGCCGGAAGTATATAGAATGGTGTCGTCTGCGTAGAGGTGGATCAGGGAATCGCCCGCAGCATGAGAAACATCATTGATATATACAGAGAAAAGAGTCGGCCCGAGAATTGAACCCTGTGGCACCCCCATAGAGACTGCCAGAGGACCGGACAGCATGCCCTCCGATTTGACACACTGAACTCTGTCTGCAAAGTAATTGGTGAACCAGGCAAGGCAGTCATCCGAAAAACCGAGGCTACTGAGTCTGCCGATAAGAATACGGTGATTGACAGAGTCGAAAGCCTTGGCAAGGTCTATGAAGACGGCTGCACAGTACTGTCTTTTATCGATGGCGGTTATGATATCGTTTAGTACCTTGAGCGTGGCTGAGGTACACCCGTGACCGGCTCGGAAACCAGATTGCACAGCGGAGAAGGTACGGTGGGATTCAAGATGGTCAGTGACCTGTTTGTTGACTTGGCTTTCGAAGACCTTAGATAGGCAGGGCAGGATGGATATAGGTCTGTAACAGTTTGGGTCCAGGGTGTCGCCCCCTTTGAAGAGGGGGATGACTGCGGCAGCTTTCCAATCCTTGGGGATCTCAGACGATATGAAAGAGAGGTTGAACAGCAGTTTGAAGGTAGGCCTTGAAATACATCCACAGGTACACCCCCAATTGACTCAAATGATGTCAATTAGCCTATCAGAAGCTTCTAAATCCATGACATCATTTTCTGGAATTTTCCAAGCTGTTTAAAGGCACAGTCAACTTAGTGTATGTAAACTTCTGACCCACTGGAATTGTGATACAGCGAGTTATAAGTGAAATAATCTTTCTGTAAACAATTGTCGGAAAAATTACTTGTGTGTCATGCACAAAGTAGATGCCCTAACCATCTTGCCAAACTATAGTTTGTTAACAAGAAATTTGTGGAGTGGTTGAAAAACGAGGTTTAATGACTCCAACCTAAGGGTTTGTAAACTTGCGACTTCAACTGTAACAACTGTAGTAGTTCAAAGCTGTATGCTGGCAAACCTTAGTATAGCAAGGGTGCAGTAGGCATTGTGGCGCTCATGTGAATTTCCTTTCTTTGTCGGCTTCAGACCAATGGCTATCTCTCACTTACATGTTCTTTTTAGTTTTTAATGATAGTAACATCTTAGTTGTCTTTCTGATATAATGTATCACATTCCCTAAATACCTTTAAGGCTTGAAAATGATGCAATGTATGCATTGAATTCAATTGTCATATACAGTGCCTTGCGAAAGTATTCGGCCCCCTTGAACTTTGCGACCTTTTGCCACATTTCAGGCTTCAAACATAAAGATATAAAACTGTATTTTTTTGTGAAGAATCAACAACAAGTGGGACACAATCATGAAGTGGAACGACATTTATTGGATATTTCAAACTTTTTTAACAAATCAAAAACTGAAAAATTGGGCGTGCAAAATTATTCAGCCCCTTTACTTTCAGTGCAGCAAACTCTCTCCAGAAGTTCAGTGAGGATCTCTGAATGATCCAATGTTGACCTAAATGACTAATGATGATAAATACAATCCACCTGTGTGTAATCAAGTCTCCGTATAAATGCACCTGCACTGTGATAGTCTCAGAGGTCCTTTAAAAGCGCAGAGAGCATCATGAAGAACAAGGAACACACCAGGCAGGTCCGAGATACTGTTGTGAAGAAGTTTAAAGCCGGATTTGGATACAAAAAGATTTCCCAAGCTTTAAACATCCCAAGGAGCACTGTGCAAGCGATAATATTGAAATGGAAGGAGTATCAGACCACTGCAAATCTACCAAGACCTGGCCGTCCCTCTAAACTTTCAGCTCATACAAGGAGAAGACTGATCAGAGATGCAGCCAAGAGGCCCATGATCACTCTGGATGAACTGCAGAGATCTACAGCTGAGGTGGGAGACTCTGTCCATAGGACAACAATCAGTCGTATATTGCACAAATCTGGCCTTTATGGAAGAGTGGAAAGAAGAAAGCCATTTCTTAAAGATATCCATAAAAATTGTCGTTTAAAGTTTGCCACAAGCCACCTAGGAGACACACCAAACATGTGGAAGAAGGTGCTCTGGTCAGATGAAACCAAAATTGAACTTTTTGGCAACAATGCAAGACGTTATGTTTGGCGTAAAAGCAACACAGCTCATCACCCTGAACACACCATCCCCACTGTCAAACATGGTGGTGGCAGCATCATGGTTTGGGCCTGCTTTTCTTCAGCAGGGACAGGGAAGATGGTTAAAATTGATGGGAAGATGGATGGAGCCAAATACAGGACCATTCTGGAAGAAAACCTGATGGAGTCTGCAAAAGACCTGAGACTGGGACGGAGATGTGTCTTCCAACAAGACAATGATCCAAAACATAAAGCAAAATCTACAATGGAATGGTTCAAAAATAAACATATCCAGGTGTTAGAATGGCCAAGTCAAAGTCCAGACCTGAATCCAATCGAGAATCTGTGGAAAGAACTGAAAACTGCTGTTCACAAATGCTCTCCATCCACCCTCACTGAGCTCGAGCTGTTTTGTAAGGAGGAATGGGGAAAAATGTCAGTCTCTCGATGTGCAAAACTGATAGAGACATACCCCAAGCGACTTACAGCTGTAATCGCAGCAAAAGGTGGCGCTACAAAGTATTAACTTAAGGGGGCTGAATAATTTTGCACGCCCATTTATTCAGTTTTTGATTTGTTAAAAAAGTTTGAAATATCCAATAAATGTCGTTCCACTTCATGATTGTGTCCCACTTGTTGTTGATTCTTCACAAAAAAATACAGTTTTATATCTTTATGTTTGAAGCCTGAAATGTGGCAAAAGGTCGGAAAGTTCAAGGGGGCCGAATACTTTCGCAAGGCACTGTATAAATAGAAAAACATATTTTAGCCCACATCGTGCCAGGGTGAACATTTTTGTGCTGGGAAGTCTCTATCCGTGAAATAAAACAGGAAAAGATGTACAGTGCCTTCAGAAAGTATTCATACCCCTTGAGTTATTCTACATTTTGTTGTATTACAGCCTGAATTCAACATGGATTACATTTATTTTTCTCTCACCCATCTGCATACATTAATTCCCCATAATGACAACGTGAAAACATGTTTGTAGACATTTTTGCCAATGTAATTAATAATTAAATACAGAAATATCTCATTTACATAAGTATTCACACTCCTGAGTCAATACATGTTAGAATCACCTTTGGCAGTGATTACAGCTTTGAGTCTTTCTGGGTAAGTCTCTTTGCACACCTGGATTGTACAGTATTTGCACATTATTATAATAAAAATGATTCAAGCTCTGTCAAGTTGATTGTTGATCAAACTGGCTGGACAGCCATTTTCAAGTCTTGCCATAGATTTTCAAGACGATTTAGGTCAAAACTGTAACCAGGCCACGCAAGAACATTCATTGTTGTCTTGGTAAGCAACTCCGGTGTATATTTGGCCTTGTGTCTCAGGTTATTGTCCTGCTGAAAGGGGAATTTGTCTCCCAGTGTCTCTTGGCAAGCAGACTGATTTGACTCTAGGATTTTGCCTGTGCTTAGCTCTATTCCATTTTTTTTTTCATCCTAAAAAACTCCCTGGTCCTTGGCGATGACAAGCATACTCATAACATGATGCAGCCACCACCGTGCTTAACAATATGAAGAGTGGTACTCAGTAAAGTGTTGTGTTGGATTTGCCCCAAACATCATGCTTTGTATTCAGGACATAAAGTTAATTTCTTTGCCACATTTTTTGCAGTTGTTCTTTAGTGCCTAATTGAAAACAGGATGCATGCTTCTTTATTTTCACTCTGTCATTTAGGTTTGTATTGTGGGGTAACTACAATGTTCTCCTATCACAGCCATTAAACTCTGTAACTGTTTTAAAGTCACCATTGGCCTCATGCTGAAATCCCTAATTTGTTTCCTATATCTTTGTAGTGACTGGGTGCATTGATACACCATCCAAAGTGTAATTAATAACTTTACAATGCTGAAAGGAATATTCCATGTCAGTTTTTATTTATTTTTACCCATCTACCAATAAGTGCCCCTCTTTGCGAGGCATTGGAAACACTCCCTGGTCATTGTGGTTGAGTCTGTGTTTGAAATTCACTGCTCGACTGAGGGATCTTAAAGATATTTGTAAGTGTGTGGTACAGAGATGAGGTAATCATCAAAAAATCATGTTAATCACTATTGTTGCATGTAGAGTGAGTCCATGCAACTTATTATGTGAATTGTTTAGCACATTTTTACTCCTGAACTTATTTAGGCTTGCTATAACAAAGGGATGAGATACTTACTGAATCAAGACATTGGAGCTTTTCATTTTTAATTATAAAATAAATAAATAAAAAATACACATAATTCCACTTTGACATTATGGGGTATTGTGTGTAGGCCAATGACAAAAATTCTCAATTTAATCCATTTTAAATTCAGGCTATAACAGAAAAAAAAGAAAGAGAGAGAAAGAAAGAGAGAAAATCATGAGAAAACAAAAATTAATTACTTTGACACAAAAAAACAGAGCAAACTAGAATGCCATTTGGCCCTAAATAGAGAGTGCACAGTGGCAGAATACCTGACCACTGTGACTGAAATGAAGAAAATCTTTGACTATGTACAGACTCAGTGAGCATAACCTCCTGAGTAGGGCTCCTGAGTGGCGCAGCGCTCTTAGGCACTCCTTCTCAGTGCTTGAGGTGTCACTACAGACACCCTGGTTCGATTCCAGGCTGTATTACAACCGGATGTGATTGGGAGTCCCATAGGGTGGCACACAATTGGCCCAGCCTCGTCTGGGTTTGGCCGGTGGAGGCTGTCATTGTAAGTAAGAGTTCGTTCTTAACTGTTTTAGTTAAATTAGAACTTTTAAAAGCCTTGCGATTGAGAGAGGCAGACCTGGCTCTCTAGAGAAGACAGGCTGTGTGCACACTACTCAGAAAATGAGGTGGAAACTGAGCTGCACTTCCTAACCTCCTGCCAATTGTATGACCATAGAGACACATATTCCCCTCAGATTACACAGACCTTCAAAGAATTCGAAAACAAATCGAATTTTGATAAACTCCCATATCTAGTGGGTGAAATGCCACAGCAGCAATATTTGTGACCTGTTGCCCCAAGAAAATGGCAACCAGTGAGAACAAACACCATTCGTAAATACAACCTATATTTATGTTTATTTATTTTCCCTTTTGTACTTTAACTATTTTTACAACACTGTATATAGACATCTTTTGGATCTTGTGAGTGTTATGTTTACTGTTAATTTTTAATAGTTTTTTACTTTGGTTTATTATCTATTTCACTTGCTATGACAATATAAACATGTTTCCCATGCCAATAAAGCCCTTACATTGAAGTTGAATTGAGAGAGGAAGGGGGAGGGACAGAGGGAGTGATGTGGTTGGGGGCAGTGAAGAGGCCTAAGGGAGGATGTCAAGGAAGCCAATAGTGTCACGGCCGTCGAATGACGAGGACCAAAGCACAGTGTGGTGAGCGTACATTTTCCTTTTATTAGAAATGACGCCGACAAAAACAATAAACCATACAAAAACAACCGTGAAGCTTAAGTGCTATGTGCCACAACCAAAGTTAACTTCCCACACTGAAAGGAGGGAAAGGGCTAAGTATGGTTACCAATCAGAGACAACGATAGACAGCTGTCCCTGATTGAGAACCATACCCGGCCAAACATAGAAATACAAAATCATAGAAAACAAAAAACAAAAACATAGAATGCCCACCCCAAATCACACCCTGACCAAATCAAATAGAGACATAAAAAGGCTCTCTAAGATCAGGGCGTGACAAATAGTACGTTCTCACGCTCTGCCCAAAGGGGTGCTGTCTGTAACTTATTTTATTTCAGGAAAACAAAATGAACATTGATTCCAATACTTTTCTTCTACTGCTCTGTGTCTCTGTGTCTTTCGCTCTCTCGCTCTGTTTCATTGTCTCTGTCTCTCTTTCCCACTCCGTCTCTCAATCTCTCTCTCTCTCTCTCTCTATTCCCTCTTTGGCCTCTTATGTTCTTCCCTCACTCTCCTCTCTCTCCCCTCCCTGTGAGGAAAGCCTCAGCATGTGTATGCCGAGACAATGCCAGATCTGATCTTACGTCATCTACACTCCTAACATTCGTGTCGTAATTATAATTAATAGTTTGCACTTTGTGAATCATTGTTTACTGAATGAACATTCAGGTCATAGAGAAGGGATGTCTTCAGGTACAGCATGTGCCAGAGTAGTGTTATTATCACTGTAAAGTGCCAATGAGCCTTAGCATTAAACCTGTTTCAAATGCCAATAAAGCCCTTAACTTGAAATGACATTGAATTGACAGCCTAGAGAGAGATTGTATGAGTAAGCATCAATAGAGAATGTATCTGTGAGAGATGATCATCTGATTGTTGTTTTATGACCCTCTCCATCTGTCTCTCAAGAGTAAAGCTGTGAGAGAATCAGCAGAAATGGCTTGACACATCACGACTCTCCCTCTGATGGTGATAGTGTCAGAGTCGTGTGTATAGGTGGCAGGGAAGTCAGGCGCAGGAGAGTCAAACAGAGTGTAAATGGAGTCTTTTAATATAAGTCCACTTAACATGCTCCAAACACTAAATACGTACATACATAAACGAACATGGGTACGAGGACCCGTCGCGCACCTATACAACAAAAAACACTTGACATAAAACAATCTCTGACAAAGACATGAGGGGAAACAAAGGGTTAAATACACAACAGGTAATGAATGGGATTGAAAACAGGTGTGTGGGAAGACAAGACAAAACCAATGGAAAATGAAAAATGGCTCAATGATGGCTAGAAGGCCGGTGACGTCGACCGCCGAGCACCGCCCAAACAAGGAGAGGCAACGACTTCGTCAGAAGTCGTGACAGTACCCCCCCTGACGCGCGGCTCCAGCTGCACGTCGACACCGGCCTCAGGGACGACCTGGAGGGCGAGGTGCAGGGCGATCCAGATGGAGACAGTGGAATTATTATTACGTGACGTTCCTCTGCCTCCTCTAGACACTGAGGGGCTCCCGGCGTACTCTGTTCGATCCATTTTGGATTCGAGACGTCGGGCGAGGGGCCTTCAGTACCTCGTGGACTGGGAGGGGTAAGGGCCGGAGGAGAGATGCTGGGTTCCGGTGGAGGACGTGTTAGATCCTTCCATGTTAAAATAATTCCACTGTCTCCATCTGGATCGCCCTGC
The DNA here is from genome assembly GCF_013265735.2 of Oncorhynchus mykiss. Taxonomy (NCBI): domain Eukaryota; kingdom Metazoa; phylum Chordata; class Actinopteri; order Salmoniformes; family Salmonidae; genus Oncorhynchus; species Oncorhynchus mykiss. The sequence goes on from NC_048569.1 coordinate 86,158,992, forward strand.
ACCTCGCCCTCCAGGTCGTCCCTGAGGCCGGTGTCGACGTGCAGCTGGAGCCGCGCGTCAGGGGGGGTACTGTCACGACTTCTGCCGAAGTCGTTGCCTCTCCTTGTTTGGGCGGTGCTCGGCGGTCGACGTACTTCAGCCTCCTGGAGCGGGCCAGCCACCACCGGCCTGAGTAGAGACACATGGAACGAGGGGTTAATACGGTAATTAGTGGGCACTCTCGTCAGGACTTTAAACGGCCCCACAAACGCGGACCAAGCTTCCGGCAGAGCAGGCGGAGGGGCAGGTTTCGGGTTGAGAGCCAGACCATGTCCCCTGGTGCGAACACGGGGGCCTCACTGCGGCGCCAATTTTCTGGTGCCTTATGGCGCGCTGAAGGTGGACGTGGGCTGCCTCCCAGGTTTCCTCAGCGCGCCGAAACCAATTGTCCACCGCAGGAGCCTCGGTCTGACTCTGATGCCAAGGAGCCAGAACCGGCTGATACCCTAATACACATTGAAAAGGAGTATGGTTAGTGGAGGAGTGACGTAGCGAGTTCTGGGCCATCTCTGCCCAGGGCACGAACTTCACCCACTCCCCCGGCCGGTCCTGGCAATAAGACCGCAGAAACCTATCCACATCCTGGTTAACTCTCTCCACCTGCCCATTACTCTCGGGGTGAAAACCTGAGGTAAGACTAACCGAGATCCACAGACGTTCCATGAACGCCTTCCAGACCCTTGATGTGAACTGGGGACCCCGATCAGACACTATATCCTCAGGCACCCCATAGTGCCGGAAAACGTGTGTAAACAGGGCCTCTGCCGTTTGTAAGGCCGTAGGGAGACCGGGCAAAGGGAGGAGACGACAGGACTTCGAAAACCGATCCACAACGACCAGGATCGTGGTGTAAACCTGTGAAGGTGGAAGATCAGTTAAAAAATCCACCGACAGGTGTCACCACGGCCGTTGAGGAACGGGTAAACGTTGTAGCTTACCTCTGGGCAGGTGTCTAGGAGCCTTGCACTGGGCACACACCGAGCAGGAGGAAACATAAATCCACACGTCCTTAGCTAAAGTGGGCCACCAGTACCTCCCATCAAGACAGCGCATCGTCCGACCTATCCCAGGATGACCAGAGGAGGGTGAGGTGTGGGCCCAATAGATCAGTCAGTCGCGGACAGCAGACAGCACGTACAGACGACCAGCTGGACACTCAGGAGGAGAGGGCTCTGCACGTGACGCCCGCTCAATGTCCGCATCCAGCTCCCACACTACTGGCGCCACCAAACACGAAACTGGGAGTATGGGAGTGGGATCCATGGACCGCTCCTCTGTGTCATACAGCCGAGACAATGTGTCTGCCTTAACGTTCTGGGAGCCTGGTCTGTAAGAAAGAGTGAAAAACATGGCCCACCTTGCCTGGCGAGGATTCAGTATCTTTGCCTACCGGATGTACTCCAGATTGCGGTGGTCAGTCCAGATGAGAAAAGGGTGTTTAGCCCCCTCAAGCCAATGCCTCCACGCCTTCAAGGCTTTTACGACAGCTAACAGCTCTAGGTCCCCTACATTATAGTTTCGCTCCGCCGGGCTGAGCTTCTTCGAAAAGAAAGCACAGGTGCGAAGCTTCAGTGGCATACCCGAACGCTGAGAGAGCACTGCTCCTATCCCAGCTTCGGATGCATCCAACTCCACTATGAATGGCAAAGAGGGATCCGGATGAACCAACACAGGCACCGAGGTAAACAGTCTTCAGGTGTCCAAAAGCCCTGTTCGCCTCAGCCGACCACTGCAAGCACACCGGGCCCCCCTTTAGCAGTGAGGTAATGGGAGCAGCAACCTGACCAAGACCCTGGATAAACCTCTGGTAGTAATTGGCAAACCCTAAAAAACGCTGCACCTTCTTTACCGTGGTTGGAGTCGGCCAATTACGCACGGCTGCAATGCAAGGAGAGGCAACGACTTCGGAAGAAGTCGTGACAGATAGATTGAGTATGAGGGCCCTTTAAACATAATAACATACAAAATAACTTTTACAGATACACCATTGAGAGAATCCAGTCGGTCTGTATCACCGCCTGGTACCGCAACTGCACCGCCCGCAACCGCAGGGTACTTCAGAAGGAGTGGCAGTCTGCCCAACGCGTCACTGGGGGCACACTGCTTGCCCTCCAGGACAGCTACAGCACCCGATGCCACAGGAAGGCCAAAAAGATAATTGAGGATGTCAACCACCCGATCCACGACCTGTTCATCCCGCTATCATCCAGAGGGCGAGGTCAGTACAGGTGCATCAAAGCTGGGATCGAGAGACTGAAAAACAGATTCTATCTCAAGGCCATCAGTCTGTTAAATAACCATCACTACCCGGCCTCCAACCAGTACCATGCCCTGAACTTAGTCACAATGCCATTCTCCTACATAAATCTACTGAAAGACAGCCTCAGACAACACACACACACACACACACAAACACACACAGATAGTAAACCAACCCCAATGTGTATTAAATCTCAGTCATAATAGCAGAGACAGTCATTACCATTAGATTTAATGGAGCTCTTTAGTGCTGGGTTGAGTCAGTTGGCACAGAAGGGTAATAAAGTCAAACCCACGACAAAAAGACGTGGTTTGTTCTCACACACGGGGCTTGCAGTGCCCTATGCGGAAAGCCACGAAGAGTTGGCAATGGCACAGGCACTGCATGACACGGCATCAGGGCATCAGGGCTCATTTACCAGTAATGTGTTTGGTGTTTTTTGCCTAGCCGTTGCCAATCTTTACTGTGTAGGCAATCGGTTTTGCTCTCATTGTCTGTTGTTCCTCCTTTCTATCCACTTTCTTTCTCTGTCATGTTCATTGTTTTGTGTGTTATTTTGTTTTTGAAAAAACTATAACAGATTTTCAAAAAAGATTGACTCAATTGCCTGAGCCTGAATGGGCCTAAAGGCCCTCATCTCCAGGAGAGAAAAATAGGAAATAATTGAATGAAAGAGAGAGATAGATGAAGGAGCCAGTTGGTGCGTCACTCTGTGTCATTGTCTCAAGTGAGTAACCATCCAGAAACCACATTCAGGTAATGACTGGGGCACTTAGAAAATATCACTGGTGTCCATGACACTGCTCTCATTTGGAAACAGTAATAAGATCACTAATATTGTTTCTTTGTCATTGACATTGGATTGTTTTCTCTTTCTCGGTGAAAGACAAAGGAAAGACGTTGAAACCCACAGAGGCAGGGGAGGGGATAAGATTATAGCTGGGTTTGTAGAGAATTAGAAGGACCACTGACTGCTGTAGTCTGTATCTTGTCTTCCATTCATCCCAGAGGGGAAAATAACACTCCTGGGCAGGAAAGCTAATATGCCCTCTCTGAGTATTCGGCCATTTTCAGAGCTGAAATACTCAAACAGAAGCTACCACATACAGTTTCAGTAAAGTCCAGTGGTAAAAGTATGTTTGTTGACACGTTCCATAATGTCCATTGTGGGAAAGGGATAGATCAAATCAAATCAAATGTTATTTGTCACATGCACCGAATACAACAGATATAGACCTTACCGTGAAATGCTTACTTACAAGCCCTTAACCAACAGTGAAGTTCAAGAAGAGTTCAGAAAATATTGACCAAATAAACTAAAGTAAAAAAGTATAAAAAATTAACACAATAAAATAACAATAACGAGGCTAGATACAGGGGGTACCAGTACCGAGTCAGTGTGTGAGGGTACAGGTTAGTCAAGGTCATTTGTACATGTAGGTAGGGGTGAAGTGACTATCCATAGATAATAAACAGTGAGTAGCAGCAGTGTAAAAACAAATGGAGGGGGGGTCAATGTAAATAGTCTGGTGGCCATTTGATTAATTGTTCAGCAGTCTTATGGCTTGGGGGGTAGAAGCTGTTAAGGAGCCTTTTGGTCCTAGACTTGGTGCTCTGGTACCACTTGCAGTGCGGTAGCAGAGAGAACAGTCTATGACTTGGGTGACTGGAGTCTCTAACAATTTTTGGGGCTTTCCTCTGACACCTCTTATTATATAGGTCCTGGATGGCAGGAAGCTTGGCCCCAGTGATGTACTGGGCCGTAAGCACTACCCTCAGTAGCGCCTTACGGTCAGATGCCAAGCATTTGCCATAGCAGGCGGCGATGCAAATGGTCAGGATGCTCTCCATGGTGAGAGAGAGATGGGTGGGTGGGATTAGGAAAGAGAGTGAAAAGAGAGCGATAACTAAATAATGAACACCAAATAATGCATGCAGAGCAGAATGCATGCAGAGCCATCACATCAGCAATATTTGTGACCTGTTGCCACAAGAAAAGGGCAACCAGTGAAGAACAAACACCATTGTAAACACAACACATATTTCTGTTTATTTATTTTCCCTTTTGTTCTTTAACTATTTGCACATCATTACAACACTGTACATAGACATAATATGACATAATGGAACTCTTGTGAGTGTAAGGTTTACTGCTAAATTGGTATTGTTTATTTCACTTTTGTTTATTATCTATTTCACTTGATTTAGCAATGTAAACATATGTTTCCCATTCCAATAAAGCCCCTTAAATTGAAATTGAATTGAGAGAGAGAAGCTGGCTGAAGTGATAAGGAAAGAGAGAGAGATAAGGAGAGGGGGGGTTGATAAGGAAAGAGAGGGGGGGGGGCATATAGGAAAATATAGAGAAAAGGCACAGAGGAAGGAAAGGGGGATAACTAGTCAGTTGTACAACTGAATGTATTAAACTGAAATGTGTCTTTCGCATTTAACCCAACCCCTCTGAATCAGAGAGGTGCAGGGGGCTGTCTGAATCGACATCCACGTCCTTGGCGCCCGGGGAACAGTGGGTTAACTGCTAGTGGTAGGACCAACACGTTGCATGTGTCTAGGGATTGTGTGAATGAAGGAGATTGAGTCATATCATCATCTTGAATCATTGATGATGATAGTAAAAATATTCAGATTTAAACTGTGGCGGTTTATGAATGAAACACCTCAGGCCACAGAAGAACATTGAAATGTATTATTATGTTTACATGTTATTACCTTGTTGGTACTAGCCTAACATTCATGTCATAATTATAATTAATAGTTTGCATTTTGAAAATCATTGTTTACTGAATGAACATTCAGGTCATAGAGAAGGGATGTCTTCAGGTATAGCATGTGCCAGAGTAGTGTTATTATCACTGTAAAGTGCCAATGAGCCTTAGCATTAAACCTGTTTCAAATGCCAATAAAGCCCTTAACTTGAAATGACATTGAATTGACAGCCTAGAGAGAGATTGTATGAGTAAGCATCAATAGAGAATGTATCTGTGAGAGATGATCATCTGATTGTTGTTTTATGACCCTCTCCATCTGTCTCTCAAGAGTAAAGCTGTGAGAGAATCAGCAGAAATGGCTTGACACATCACGACTCTCCCTCTGATGGTAATAGATTGAGTATGAGGGCCCTTTAAACAAAATCACTTTTACAGATGCACCATTAAGAGAATCCTGTCGGGCTGTATCACCGCCTGGTACCGCAACTGCACCGCCCGCAACCGCAGGGTGAAGTCAGTACAGGTGCATCAAAGCTGGGATCGAGAGACTGAAAAACAGCTTCTATCTCAAGGCCATCAGACTGTTAAATAACCATCACTAGCCGGCCTCCACCCAGTACCATGCCCTGAACTTAGTCACTGTCACTAGCCGGCTACCACCTGGTTACTCTACCCTGCACCTTAGAGGCTGCTGCCCTAGGTACATAGACATGGAATCACTGGCCACTTTAATAATGTTTACATACTGTTTTACTATTTTCATATGTATATACTGTATTCTACTGTATTCTAATCTATGCTACTCTGACAGTGCCTGTCCTAATATTTATATATTTCTTAATTCCATTATTTTACTTTTAGATTTGTATGTATTGTTGTGAATTGTTAGATACTACTGCACTGTTGGAGCTAGGAACACAAGCATTTAGCTACACCTGCAATAACATCGGCTAAATATGTGTATACGACCAATACATTTTTATTTGAACAATGAACACAACACAGGGAAAGGGGGAACAACAGACAAAGAGAGCAAAATCGGTTATCTACACAATAAAGATTGGAAACTGCTAGGCAAAAAACACAAATACATTACTGCCAATTGAGCACTTATGCCAAGTGTCATGCCAGTGAGAGAGAGCGAGAGAGAGAGAGAGAGAGAGAGATAGAGAGAGAGAGAGAGAGAGAGAGAAATACACTTTATCCAGGCTTCCTTGGTGTACAGGTTTCTGGCTCAGGTGTTGGCTGCAGTCCGTAAAATCACTAAAGAACTATCATGGTCCACACACATCAACACAGTCATGAAGCGGGCATGGCAACACCTCTTCCCCCTCAGGAGGCTGAAAAGATTTGACATGGGCCCCAGATCCTCAAACAATTCTACAGCTGCACCATTGAGAGCATCTTGACTGGCTGCATCACCACTTGGTATGGCAAATGTTTGGCATCCGACCGCAAGGCACTACAGAGGGTAGTGCATACGGCCCAGTACATCACTGGGGTCTAGCTCTCTGACATCCAGAACCTCTGTACCAGGCGGTGTCAGAGGAAGGCCTTAAAAATTGTCAAAGACTCCAGCCACCCAAGTTATAGACTGTTCTCTCTGCTACTGCACAACAAGCGGTACCGATGCACCATGTCTGGAACCAACAGGACCCTGAACAGCTTCTACCAAAAGCTATAAGACTGCTAAATAATTAGTTAAATAGTTAACCATTCGCTACCCGGAATATCTGCATTGATCCTTTTTTGCACAAATCTCTTTTGACTCATCACATACGCTGCTGTTACTGTTTATTTTTATTTGATTTATTTAACTTGCACATATCTACCTCAATTACCTCGTACCCCCCTGCACATCAAATCAAATGTATTTGTCACATACACTTGGTTAGCAGATGTTAAAGCAAGTGTAGCGAAATGCTTGTGCTTTTAGTTCCGACCATGCAGTAATATCTAACAAGTAACATAACCTAACAATTTCACAACAACTACCTTATACACACAAGTGTAAAGGAATGAATAAGAATATGTACATAAAGATATATGAGTGATGCCCGAATGGCATAGGCAAGATGCAGTAGGTGGTATGGAGTACAATATATACATACAGTGCCTTGCGAAAGTATTCGGCCCCCTTGAACTTTGCGACCTTTTGCCACATTTCAGGCTTCAAACATAAAGATATAAAACTGTATTTTTTTGTGAAGAATCAACAACAAGTGGGACACAATCATGAAGTGCTGCACTGAAAGTAAAGGGGCTGAATAATTTTGCACGCCCAATTTTTCAGTTTTGTTAAAAAAGTTTGAAATATCCAATAAATGTCGTTCCATTTATTGGATATTTCAAACTTTTTTAACAAAACTGAAAAATTGGGCGTGCAAAATTATTCAGCCCCTTTACTTTCAGTGCAGCAAACTCTCTCCAGAAGTTCAGTGAGGATCTCTGAATGATCCAATGTTGACCTAAATGACTAATGATGATAAATACAATCCACCTGTGTGTAATCAAGTCTCCGTATTTATTTATTTTTATTTTTTTTATTTCACCTTTATTTAACCAGGTAGGCTAGTTGAGAACAAGTTCTCATTTGCAACTGCGACCTGGCCAAGATAAAGCATAGCAGTATGAGCAGACAACACAGAGTTACACATGGAGTAAACAATTAACAAGTCAATAACACAGTAGAAAACAAAGGGGGAGTCTATATACAATGTGTGCAAAAGGCATGAGGTAGGCGAATAATTACAATTTTGCAGATTAACACTGGAGTGATAAATGATAGGATAGTAGGATAGTCAGTTTTACTAGGGTAAGCTTGGCGGCGTGAGTGAAGGAGGCTTTGTTGCGGAATAGAAAGCCGACTCTTGATTTGATTTTCGATTGGAGATGTTTGATATGTTTGATATGAGTCTGGAAGGAGAGTTTGCAGTCTAGCCAGACACCTAGGTACTTATAGATGTCCACATATTCTAGGTCGGAACCATCCACGGTGGTGATGCTAGGCGGGCATGCGGGTGCAGGCAGCGATCGGTTGAAAAGCATGCATTTGGTTTTACTAGCGTTTAAGAGCAGTCGGAGGCCACGGAAGGAGTGTTGTATGGCATTGAAGCTTGTTTGGAGGTTAGATAGCACAGTGTCCAATGACGGGCCGAAAGTATATAGAATGGTGTCGTCTGCGTAGAGGTGGATCAGGGAATCGCCCGCAGCAAGAGCAACATCATTGATGTATACAGAGAAAAGAGTCGGCCCGAGAATTGAACCCTGTGGCACCCCCATAGAGACTGCCAGAGGACCGGACAGCATGCCCTCTGATTTGACACACTGAACTCTGTCTGCAAAGTAATTGGTGAACCAGGCAAGGCAGTCATCCGAAAAACCGAGGCTACTGAGTCTGCCGATAAGAATATGGTGATTGACAGAGTCGAAAGCCTTGGCAAGGTCGATGAAGACGGCTGCACAGTACTGTCTTTTATCGATGGCGGTTATGATATCGTTTAGTACCTTGAGTGTGGCTGAGGTGCACCCGTGACCGGCTCGGAAACCAGATTGCACAGCGGAGAAGGTACAGTGGGATTCGAGATGGTCAGTGACCTGTTTGTTGACTTGGCTTTCGAAGACCTTAGATAGGCAGGGCAGGATGGATATAGGTCTGTAACAGTTTGGGTCCAGGGTGTCTCCCCCTTTGAAGAGGGGGATGACTGCGGCAGCTTTCCAATCCTTGGGGATCTCAGACGATATGAAAGAGAGGTTGAACAGGCTGGTAATAGGGGTTGCGACAATGGTGGCGGATAGTTTCAGAAATAGAGGGTCCAGATTGTCAAGCCCAGCTGATTTGTACGGGTCCAGGTTTTGCAGCTCTTTCAGAACATCTGCTATCTGGATTTGGGTAAAGGAGAAGCTGGGGAGGCTTGGGCGAGGAGCAGCGGGGGGGGTGGGGCTGTTGGCCGAGGTTGAAGTAGCCAGGCGGAAGGCATGGCCAGCCGTTGAGAAATGCTTATTGAAGTTTTCGATAATCATGGATTTATCGGTGGTGACCGTGTTACCTAGCCTCAGTGCAGTGGGCAGCTGGGAGGAGGTGCTCTTGTTCTCCATTGACTTCACAGTGTCCCAGAACTTTTTGGAGTTGGAGCTACAGGATGCAAACTTCTGCCTGAAGAAGCTGGCCTTAGCTTTCCTGACTGACTGCGTGTATTGGTTCCGGACTTCCCTGAACAGTTGCATATCACGGGGACTATTCGATGCTATTGCAGTCCGCCACAGGATGTTTTTGTGCTGGTCGAGGGCAGTCAGGTCTGGGGTGAACCAAGGGCTGTATCTGTTCTTAGTTCTGCATTTTTTGAACGGAGCATGCTTATCTAAAATGGTGAGGAAGTTACTTTTAAAGAATGACCAGGCATCCTCAACTGACGGGATGAGGTCAATGTCCTTCCAGGATACCCGGGCCAGGTCGATTAGAAAGGCCTGCTCACAGAAGTGTTTTAGGGAGCGTTTGACAGTGATGAGGGGTGGTCGTTTGACTGCGGCTCCGTAGCGGATACAGGCAATGAGGCAATGATCGCTGAGATCCTGGTTGAAGACAGCGGAGGTGTATTTGGAGGGCCAGTTGGTCAGGATGACGTCTATGAGGGTGCCCTTGTTTACAGAGTTAGGGTTGTACCTGGTGGGTTCCTTGATGATTTGTGTGAGATTGAGGGCATCTAGCTTAGATTGTAGGACTGCCGGGGTGTTAAGCATATCCCAGTTTAGGTCACCTAACAGAACAAACTCTGAAGCTAGATGGGGGGCGATCAATTCACAAATGGTGTCCAGGGCACAGCTGGGAGCTGAGGGAGGTCGGTAGCAGGCGGCAACAGTGAGAGACTTATTTCTGGAGAGAGTAATTTTCAAGATTAGTAGTTCGAACTGCACTGTGATAGTCTCAGAGGTCCGTTAAAAGCGCAGAGAGCATCATGAAGAACAAGGAACACACCAGGCAGGTCCGAGATACTGTTGTGAAGAAGTTTAAAGCCGGATTTGGATACAAAAATATTTCCCAAGCTTTAAACATCCCAAGGAGCACTGTGCAAGCGATAATATTGAAATGGAAGGAGTATCAGACCACTGCAAATCTACCAAGACCTGGCCGTCCCTCTAAACATTCAGCTCATACAAGGAGAAGACTGATCAGAGATGGAGCCAAGAGGCCCATGATCACTCTGGATGAACTGCAGAGATCTACAGCTGAGGTGGGAGACTCTGTCCATAGGACAACAATCAGTCGTATATTGCACAAATCTGACCATTATGGAAGAGTGGCAAGAAGAAAGCCATTTCTTAAAGATATCCATAAAAAGTGTTGTTTAAAGTTTGCCACAAGCCACCTGGGAGACACACCAAACATGTGGAAGAAGGTGCTCTGGTCAGATGAAACCAAAATTGAACTTTTTGGCAACAATGCAAAACGTTATGTTTGGCGTAAAAGCAACACAGCTGAACACACCACCCCCACTGTCAAACATGGTGGTGGCAGCATCATGGTTTGGGCCTGCTTTTCTTCAGCAGGGACAGGGAAGATGGTTAAAATTGATGGGAAGATGGATGGAGCCAAATACAGGACCATTCTGGAAGAAAACCTGATGGAGTCTGCAAAAGACCTGAGACTGGGACGGAGATTTGTCTTCCAACAAGACAATGATGCAAAACATAAAGCTAAATCTACAATGGAATGGTTCAAAAATAAACATATCCAGGTGTTAGAATGGCCAAGTCAAAGTCCAGACCTGAATCAAATCGAGAATCTGTGGAAAGAACTGAAAACTGCTGTTCACAAATGCTCTCCATCCAACCTCACTGAGCTCGAGCTGTTTTACAAGGAGGAATGGGAAAAAAAGTCAGTCTCTCGATGTGCAAAACTGATAGAGACATACCCCAAGCGACTTACAGCTGTAATCGAAGCAAAAGGTGGCGCTACAAAGTATTAACTTAAGGCGGCTGAATCATTTTGCACGCCCAATTTTTCAGTTTTTGATTTGTTAAAAAGTTTGAAATATCCAATAAATGTCGTTCCACTTCATGATTGTGTCCCACTTGTTGTTGATTCTTCACAAAAAAATACAGTTTTATATCTTTATGTTTGAAGCCTGAAATGTGGCAAAAGGTCGCAAAGTTCAAGGGGGCCGAATACTTTCGCAAGGCACTGTATGAGATGAGTAATGTAGGGTATGTAAGCATTATATAAAGTGGCTAGTGATAAATCGATTTCATCAATGTTTGTGATGGCTGTTTAACAGTCTGATGGCCTTGAGATAGAAGCTGTTTTTCAGTCTCTCGGTCCAAGCTTTGATGCGCCTGTACTGACCTCGCCTTCTGGATGATAACGGGGTGAACAGGCAGTGGCTCGGGTGGTTGTTGTCCTTGATGATCTTCTTGGCCTTCCTGTGACATCGGGTGGTGTAGGTGTCCTGGAGGGCAGGTAGTTTGCACCCGGTGATGCGTTGTGCAGACCTCACTACCTTCTGGAGAGCCTTACGGTTGTGGGCGGAGCAGTTGCCGTACCAGGCGGTGATACAGCCCGACAGGATGCTCTCGATTGTGCATCTGTAAAGGTTTGTGAGTGTTTTTGGTGACACGGATTCGGTACTGGTACTCCCTGTATATGTGTATTTATTCCTTGTGTTATTATTTTTCTATTATTTCTACTATTTCTCTTTTCTTTCGCTATGCATTGTTGGGAAAGGCCCGTAAGTAAGCATTTCACTGTTAGTCTACACCTATTGTTTACAAAGCATGTGACAAATAACATTTGATTTGAAATGGCTATGGTGTACTTAGCAATGTGGCCATTACCCCCTGTAGAGCATCATTAATGCAACCTCATGACTACCAAACCCTCTCAACAACCAGAGCTGTACTGACTTAACACTGAAGCTGAAGCCCTCTCACAGAGCAGGGGTGTGATGGAGGGAGAGAGAGAGAGAGAGAGAGCGAGCGAGCCAGACAGACAGACAGACAGACAGACAGACAGACAGACAGACAGACAGACAGACAGACAGACAGACAGACAGACAGACAGACAGACAGACAGACAGACAGACAGACATGGATAGAGACAGACATGGATAGAGACAGACATGGATGGAGGGATAGTGGGGTTGAGGGAGAAAGTGGTGGAGAGGGAAGGGGGAAAGACAGACAGACAGACAGACAGACAGACATGGATGGAGACAGTCATGGATGGAGGGATAGGGGGGTTGAGGGAGAAAGTGGTGGAGAGGGAAGGGGGAAAGACAGACAGACAGACAGACAGACATGGATGGAGACAGTCATGGATGGAGGGATAGGGGGGTTGAGGGAGAGAGTGGTGGAGAGGGAAGGGGGAAAGACAGACAGAGGATATTGCATGATTCAGTATTCAACTAATTGACCATTAGAATAAATTACCATGAGTCTTCCTGTAATTTGTGATTGGCCAGTTCTGCGGAGCATCAACAAAAACAACAACAGTGGTGGCTGGCAGACCGCCACAGTAACAACAACACCATACGGACAGGCTGAGACCATGACTTCATTAACGGTCCTTAGTTGTCATTAGTTACTAATGCCATGGTGATGAGTCTTGAGACCCTGGGCTGGGGACTGGTGGTGATGAGTGTTGAGTCCCTGGGATGGTGGTGTTGAGTGTTGAGTCCCTGGGATGGTGGTGTTGAGTGATGAGTCCCTGTGCCGGGGGCTGGTGGTGTTGAGTGGTGAGTCCCTGGGCTGGTGGTGGTGAGTGTTGAACTCCAGTGCTAATTGCTAGTGGTTATGGGTGTATATAGCTCCTGTCTCCTGAGGTTTGCGCTCGTTCACTACTTTCCACAAATCGAAAAGGCAAGTGTTAGTGGGGGTTTCCACCATATTTCTCATACCAGTCATTTCCTTTCAAATCAATGAAGGGAAGTGAATAAGTGAGAACAATAGGATGGAGAGATAATTGGGACATGGCTGCCCATATGAGCTGCCCACTGAGACAGCTCTTCCCAGGGACTTGTTTGCAGTGTTGGCCCTAGACTGTACCCCCTAGTGTTGGAGAGGTCAGCTGAGTTTAGAAAACATGACTGCAAACATAGGCAGCAACATCGATTTGTTGACATCTTATTGATTAATTTAAGTCAAAACAAAGGAGCAGATTCACTCTCTATTTCTCTCTGCCTGCCAGTATTTCTCTCTGCCTGCCAGTATTACTCTCTGCCTGCCAGTATTTCTCTCTGCCTGCCAGTATTTCTCTCTGCCTGCCAGTATTTCTCTCTGCCTGCCAGTATTTCTCTCTGCCTGCCAGTATTACTCTCTGCCTGCCAGTATTACTCTCTGCCTGCCAGTATTTCTCTCTGCCTGCCAGTATTTCTCTCTGCCTGCCAGTATTTCTCTCTGCCTGCCAGTATTTCTCTCTGCCTGCCAGTATTTCTCTCTGCCTGCCAGTATTACTCTCTGCCTGCCAGTATTTCTCTCTGCCTGCCAGTATTTCTCTCTGCCTGCCAGTATTACTCTCTGCCTGCATGTATTTCTCTCTGCCTGCCAGTATTTCTCTCTGCCTGCCAGTATTACTCTCTGCCTGCATGTATTTCTCTCTGCCTGCCAGTATTTCTCTCTGCCTGCCAGTATTTCTCTCTTCCATTTCTCTCTTCACTACTGATACCTCCTTCTCTTTCATCTGCTCATTCTCTCTCTCCTCTCCGTATTCTCTCTTCCTCTCCTCCACCTCTTCTCTCTCTCCTCTCTGTATTCTCTCTTCCTCTCCTCCACTTCTTCTCTCTCTCCTCTCCGTATTCTCTCTTTCTCTCCTCCACTTCTTCTCTCTCTCTTCGCTGTATTCTCTCTTCCTCTCCTCCACTTCTTCTCTCTCTCCTCTCCGTATTCTCTCTTTCTCTCCTCCACTTCTTCTCTCTCTCTTCTCTGTATTCTCTCTTCCTCTCCTCCACTTCTTCTCTCGCTCCTCTCTGTATTCAATCTCTTTCTCTCCTCCACTTCTTCTCTCTCTCCTCTCTGTATTCTCTCTTTCTCTTCTCCACTTCTTCTCTCTCTCCTCTCCGTATTCTCTCTTCCTCTCCTCCACTTCTTCTCTCTCTCCTCTCTGTATTCTCTCTCTTCCTATCAAGGTATCAGGTTGATTTGGCCCGTCTCATGGTTCCGCCATCCTAATGAATCTGTGTTATATTTACCTTTACCCCGGCTGTTCTGTTTCTGTATCAGTGGAGAGGTTTTCCCTCCCTGTTTCTACTGTTCTAATGTCACAAGTCCTAATTTTATCAAGTAGTACAAGTTTGCGGATCGTCCTTATTTTTACAGAACAAAAATATAAATATACATATAATGTAAAGTGTTGGTCCCATGTTCCATGAGCTGAAATAAAAGATCCGAAACATTGTCCATATGCACAAAAAGCTTATTTCTCTCAAGTTTTGTGCACACATTTGTTCACATCCCTGTTAGTGAGCGTTTCTCCTTTGCCAAGATAATCCATCAAGAAGCTGATTAAACAGCATGATCATTACACAGGTGCACCTTGTGTTGGGGACAATAAAAGGCCACTCTAAAATGTGCAGTTTTGTCACAGAAAACAATGCCACATATGTCTCAAGTTTTGAGGGAGTGTGCAATTGGCATGCTGACTGAAGGAATGTCCACCAGACCTTGAGAATTTATTGTTAATTTCTCTACCAAGTAATTTTAGAAAATTTGGCAGTACTACCAACCAGCCTCAAACTGCAGACCACGTGTAACCATTACAACCCAGGACCTCCACATACGACTTCTTCACCTGAGGGATCATCTGAGACCAGCCACCCAGACAGCTGATGAAACTGAGGTGTATTTCTGTCTGTAATAAAGCCCTTTTTATGGGGAAAAACTCATTCTGATTGGCTGGGCCTGGCTCCCAAGCCCACCCCTGGCTGTGCCCCTGCCCAGTTATGTAAAATCCATAGATTAGGATCTAATGAATTTCTTTCAATTGACTGATTTCCTTAAATTAACTATAATTCAGTAAAAAAATTGAAATTGTTGCATATTGCGTTTATATTTTTGTCCAGTACATATTGTCCCTGGATCAACCAATCAGCAGTTACTAGCTTAGTTACTAAAGCAGGTGCTATTTTGTCTCAGATATAACAATGTCAAATAAAATAAAAACAATCGTATGACACAGCACATTCTGAGGCCTCGGTTTGCTACTCACCAACTGCTTAGTCAGGATCTTCACAGAGCCACTGTCTTCACAGAGCCAGGGTCTTCACACAGTCCGGCCAGTGGACAAATAGACAGGCTTGACGAGTCTGGAGAGTAAGATAGATGTTGAGTAGTATTGATATTCAGGACAGCCAGCTGAGAGTGAAGGAAGATATGTCCCAGAGCAGGAGATGTTTGGGAAGTTTTGTCTACGGCCTAAAAGGCGTGTAGTAAACAGGTGTGTAGTACAACATGTGTGTAGTTCTGTTTTTGAACACATCCTCGCAGGTTGCTGGGCAAACGTACAGTTATTCTGGGAGAGAGGGACAGGAATACACACCAATCATCTGCACTGACACTGGCATGCCAGGAGGGGCTGGGGGGGGGGGGGGGGGGGGGGGGATTTAATGGTGACTGAAAGCCAGCTCTCTCTCTCACACACACACACACACACACACACACACACACACACACACACACACACACACAGACAACCCCCCTACAGTTGATCAGAATGGCAAACGTGCCAGCTTAGCAACCTAGTACCTTGGCTGCTACTGCCCTCTCCCCACCCTACCCCACCCTACCTTGGCTCATATGAGAGTGTGATGGATAGATAGGGGGGTTGTGTAAGGGAGTTCAGGGTGGGTGGTTGGTGGTGAGCCCTAACACTCCTCTGTCCTATTGGGAGAGTGATCACAGTAACAACAGTGTCATCTGTAGAGACTTCAACAGACATCTGTTGCTGGCCCAGAGCCCTGTTAAACTCAGCTCACCTCTCCAGTACCAGGGGGGCCAGGCAATGACTGCAAACAACACCCTCTGCCCTGAGACCTGGGGATACAGTTTTATTTATATAATACATTGTTTTATTATTGTCTTGTTACTTATTTACAAGAAGTATAACAGCATAATTGCATTAACTTGGTCCCAGGATATGTACAGTACTGCAGTAGTGTTCAGGCTATCCCATAGTAGTCCCTACCTTTCTCAATAAAAATGATATTGTACATTAAAATAATAAAATGATGCTGAAAATGTTTCACAAGTTAATATACTTCAGTTTATTTATTTAATTCAGAGAAGATAAAAGTTCCGACAGTAGGACAACATACAGTAACGGCACTGTACTTAAAGTTCTTCAAATCTAAATCAGTCATAACCAAACATCCCCAATAACAGAAAAAGGTTCCACTAACAGCTGTTCATTTTATTTGAGAATTGTGGCAAAAGAAAATCATGAGCCAATTTCCGATAAACTTCTATGAAAGTGACTATTACTGTTAATGCCATTTATTATTGTTATTTTCCTTCTTGGCAGATGTAACTCCTCTAATCCTGTGCCATGCCTGTGAACAGACTACCAGCCAATGTGTGCCCTCCTATTCTTAGGCTTCCAGGAAGGTATCTAGCTGCAGTACACTTGGTCTTGGACCTGCAGCAGCAGCATTTTCCAATTATCACTTTCACATTTTAGGTTCTGAATCATAAGTTTATCATTCATGAATTCCCTGTAAACCGCAGACCAATCTTACTGGAAGAGATGCTATGGCAGGTTACGGTCACAAACATGGTTATAAAATGGTTCATGTTTCCAAACCGGAGAGTTTGGACACTAAGGACCATCATGCCGAGAGAGAGAGAGACGACAGGATGGTCAGAATGTTTACAACAACACACTAACAACATCCCCGTAGATTTAGCAGACATGAGTCAGGCTCATGGTCTCGGGGTGAGGTAGCCTGTCACTTAAAAATCAGTGTCACCCTTGGCCCAAGAGTAAATTCCCTCTTGGTCAAGATGTTTTTTTTCCCTGTGGAAGGTCACGGTTCAGATCCTAGACATGCTCTTGTCTAGTCCCTACTTCCCAACAACCAGGCTCAACCATTTCTAACAGACACACTTCAGACAGGAGTGTTTAATTGACTGGGTTCTCAGAAGTACTGTGTCTCAATCTGCCCGAGTGCCAATTCTATGTTAGAAGCAGGGAGAGCTGAATCATGAGCAAATCAAATCAAAAAGTCCTCAGTGGCAGAGCAGGGAAGAAAAGACTCTAGTTCAAGCAGACAAAAACCTCCACAATGTCAATAACAAATTCAATTAAATTATCTGTAGTCTCTCACGACACACACTTATCTATTAAATTTAATTAAATGACCATAGGCCTTTGCTCAGGTGAGAGTGATTTGATTCAAGATGCTGAGTTGAAAACCTCTTAGATGTAAAGTCCCATTTGGGGGACCTGCGTGGTTCTGGTACCGGTTTCGGACCAACATTTTAGCATATAAATTGATCTGTGGACACTGTAGATTGAAATGGCTTGCATTGAGTGATAGCCCTGGTTCCCACGGATACTGAAAAACAGCTTCTATCTCAAGGCCATCAGACGGTTTCCACCCGGTTACATAACCCTGCACCTTAGAGGCTGCTGCCCCATGTACATAGACTTGAAATCACTGGCAACTTGAATAATGGAACACTACTCACTTTAATAATGTTTACAAATGTTTGCTTTATTCATCTCATATATATATGCTGTATTCTATTCTACTGTATTTTAATCTATGACACTCTGACATTGCTCATCCTCATATTTATATATTCCTTAATTCCATTATTTTACTTTTAGGTTGTGTGTATTATTGTGAATTGTTAGATATTACTTCACTGTTGGAGCTAGAAACACAAGCATTTCGCTGCACCCACAACAATATTTGCTAAACGTGTATGTGACAAATAAAAAGTGATTTGATTTGATTTATTTTCTGAGCCTGTGTAGGATGTGAAATCTGCAACCAGCTGGGATGTCCCTCCTACAATTTCCTTCGCTCTTCCGACTGTCCATCAACTCCTGGCTGAACCCTAGAGCCACTGACAAAGTACATATCTGCAATCGTTACATTGTAGCGTGGAAGGGGAGAGTGGTTTCATCACAGTCGCACATTCAGAGAGCCATTTATAGACATTCATATAAAATAATACATAGATTTTAAGAAATAAATACTTTCTGTTTGTCATAAAGTAGACGGACAAGATGAATATGAGATGAAAGGCAAGTTTCTAACAAGTTCAGGAAGCCACACTAGAGCTCTGTGAGACGTTCACAGCAATGGGGGCAGACATTTTGATCAAGTGAGACCTTTTTCTGTAATACTAAACACACAAATATATATTTTACAGTTATAAGGAATTTTTACCAGAAAGGTGAGATTTTAATCTTTCTTTGTGTATACAGCATTATTACTTATTGGTTATGGGCCTCTCTTGATAAATAATTACTTTTGGGGATTATGTAGATTCCATATAGTTACATTAAACTGGTTAATGATCATCAAAAATGAATGAAGTTGACTCTAAAACCTTCTAATGTTCAAACTTAGTACTCTGAGCTACCAGAGCTAGTAGTAGTAGTACTAGCAGCAGTAATGGCAGCACATTTTTTTATTTAACTAGGCAAGTCAGTTAAGAACAAATTCTTATTTACAATGACGGCATACCCTGGTCAAACCCGGACGACGCTGGGCCAATTGTGTGCTGAGATGCAGTGCCTTAGACCTCTGCGCCCAATTAGTGCTGGTTGAACACTTTACGTCCGGCACAGAGCTTGGAAAGGAAGTGTTTGGTGCCCAAGACTAGTCTAGCAATGGCTCTATAACTTTATAATATTTAAATTTTGGGTTTTTTTTCAACTCTTTGTTTCTCCCCAAATTGGTAGTAGTTATAGTCTTGTTTCTTTGCTGCAACTCCCGTACAGACTCGGGAGAAGCAAAGGTCGAGAGCCATGCGTCCTTCGAAAACACAACCCAACCGCACAGCTTCTTGACACAGTGCCCATCCAACCCGGAAGCCAGCCGCACCAATGTGTCAGAGGAAACACTGTACACCTGGCGACCGCGTCAGCGTGCACTGCGCCCGGCCGGACACAGGAGTCACTAGTGCGCGATGAGACAAGGATATCCCTGCCGGCCAAACCCTCCCCAAACCAATTGTGCCCCGCCGCATGGGCCTCCCGGGTGCAGCCAGCTGCGACAGAGCCTGGACTTGAACCCAGAATCTCCAGTGGCACAGTTAGTACTGCGATGCAGTGCCTTAGATCACTGCGCCACTCGGGAGGCCAACTTTACAATATTCTAACTTAGTGTTCTGAGCTGAATTAATAAATAAGAAGTTGAAACCCATAACAGTAACAGTTGTTAATTGCATTGGAGGGTTTAGGGGAGGCACTTTAACTATGGGATGGTTGAGATTAACACTGCTGTCTGATTTAGAAGAACGAGCAGAGAACAAAATAACTCTTATACAAAAGCAAAAGCATATTACAATCACGTAGGACTTGGATGTTGTTTTTTTTTTAAAGTACACAACACCCTGTTTAGCCAAATCTTTCCTTCGAAGTACGAATACGAATACATAATGTCTTTCCTTCAAAGTACGAATACATAATGTACTCAAGTACCATGCAATACATGTAGGATCTTAATTTGAACACCCTGTTGCAGGATAACTTTGATTGTATTTTAGGTTTAAAAAGGCTTTTGAAGTTTGTAATTTCCATTTTGAAATTTCAGATTGATCAACCCCTACAAAAATGGCCATTGATTAGAATCCACATAATAATTCACATTTCCTGTCTCTGCAGGATTATTTTCCTGCTGTAGGAAACTGGCTCAAATTAAGATCCTACATCAGTATATGTCCTAAAATACTAGACTAAATGGATTCTGGAGGTATGCAAATACGTCAATACGACCCTATCATTCTATCAAAATCTTGTTTTCGCCACCATTCAGAGTTCTCTGGTACTATGCTATTAAATGCTGTCATTAAAAGACCATTTACAAACAACCTTGAGAATGTAATTTCCATGACTGTGATTTCTGCACTCATAAAGTCCCTAATGGCCTGCACACGTGTCCACATAGAGGCTTTATGATGCTGGTGGATTTGAATCATCATTTACTGAGCAGTCGGGGACGTGGTTATGATGGGAAAATAGCCACGCAGGGAGCGGCCAGATGCGTAGAAGAATCCAACCATAGAGTACTTACACAGCCAAGAAACTCCACCACAGCTCACCAAAGTGCTCTTCTGCTTCCAAACACATAATGTATAATTATATCCATATAATAAGACACTTCATTGACTGGATATGGTTTTAAATGTGTTTACTCTGTACACAGAATGAAGTGTACCACTGTGAATTAATTACTAAGCGTTGCATTAGTAGTTCATTGTAGCTCTGGTGACCATTAGCAGTAGTTACTTTTCATGTTCAAGGATGAGGGGCTATCGGAGGAGACCAAATGTCCAGGAAAGAGAACAATGGACATAGAAAATTAAGTACAAAGTGTCAGATGGTGAGTGGAAATAGTTGCTTCACAGCAAACAGAGGGAAAGGACAGGGTGAAACTGAAATGATCCATTGAAAATGTTCAGGCCACTTGAGAGCATGTTGACAGTCGTTTCCCTTCCCACTTACTCTCTGTCTCTGACACACACAAACTCACCTGTATTCTCTGAAAAAATAATAATCAAAGCAAATAATCAAAATATTAACAGAGCCAACCGTGAAAGGAGGTAATGCAGGGGAAAAACTCAGGCAGGGTCTGAGACTTCATTTTACCCCAGTCACATGCACAACACTGATTGATGCAGTGATTGAACCACAGTCTCCGGTGGGGAGCAGCATACAGTGCATTCAGAAAGTATTCAGACCCCTTGACTTTTTCCACCTTCAATTGTTACCCCCCCCACCCCACCCCCCACCCCTCATCAATCTACTCACAATACGCAATAATGACAAAGCAAAAACAGGTTTTTAGAAATATTTGCATATTTAAAAAACTGAAATTTCGCATTTACATAAGTATTCAGACCCTTTACTCAGTACTATGTTGAAGCACCTTTGGCAGCATTTATAGCTTCGAGTGTTCTTGGGTAAGACGCTACAAGCTTGGCACACCTGTATTTGGGGAGATTGTCCGATTCTTCTCTGCAGATCAAGCTCTGTCAGGCTGGAGCGTCGCTGCACAGCTATTTTCACGTCTCTCCTGAGACGTTTGATCAGGTTCAAGTCTGGGCTCTGGCTGGGCCAATGAAGGACATTCTGAGACTTGTCCTGAAGCCACTCCTGCATTGTCCTGGCTGTGTGCTTAGGGTCGTTGTCCTGTTGGAAGGTGAACCTTCGCCTCAGTCTGAGGTGCTGAGCACTCTGGAGCAGGTTTTCATCAAGGATCTCTCTGTACTTTGCTCCGTTCATCTTTCCCTCAATCCTGAATAGTCTCTCAGTCCCTGTCGCTGAAAAACATCCCCTCAGCATAATGCTGCCACCACACTTCACCGTAGGGAAGGTTTCTTCCAGAAGTGACGCTTGGCATTCAGGCTAAAGTGTTCAACCATGGTTGCATCAGTTCAGAGGATCTTGTTTCGCATGGTCTAAGAGTCCTTTAGGTGCCTTTTGGCAAACTCCAAGTGGGCTGTCATGTGCCTTCTACTGAGGAGTGCTGTAGAGATGGTTGTTCTTCTGGAAGGTTCTCCCATCTCCACAGAGGAACTCTGTTGCTCTGTCAGAGTGACCATCAGGTTTTTGGTCACTTCCCTGAACAAAGCCCTTCTCCCCCAATTGCTCAGTTTGGCCGGTCGGCCTGCTCTAGGAAGAGTCTTAGTGGCTCCAAACTTCTTCAATTTAAGAATGATGGAGGCCACTGTGTTCTTGGGGATCTTCAATGCTGCAGAAATATTTTGGTACCCTTCCCCAGATCTGTGCCTTGACAAAATCCTGTCTCTGAGATCTGCGGACAATTGGTTTTTGCTCTGACATGCATTGTCAACTGTGGGATCTTATATAGCCAGGTGTGTGCCTTTCAAAATCATGCCCAATCAATTGAATTTACCACAGGTGGAACCCATTCAAGTTGTAGAAACATCTCAAGGATGATCAATGGAAACAGGATGCACCTGAGCTCAATTTCGAGTCTCATAGCAAAGAGGATGAAATAAATGTAAATCAAATGTTATTTGTCACATGCGCGGAATACAACAGGAGTAGTTTAGCCTTACAGTGAAATGCTTACTTACAAGCCCTAAGCATACAATGCAGTTTTAAGAAAAATACCTAAAAAAAGAAATAAAAGTAACAAATAATTAAAGAGCAGCAGTAAAATAACAATAGCGAGGCTATATACAGGGGGTACTGGTACAGAGTCAATGTGCGGGGGCACCGGTTCGTCGAGGTAATTGAGGTAATACGTACATGTACAGTGCCTTGCGAAAGTATTCGGCCCCCTTGAACTTTGCGACCTTTTGCCACATTTCAGGCTTCAAACATAAAGATATAAAACTGTATTTTTTTGTGAAGAATCAACAACAAGTGGGACACAATCATGAAGTGGAACGACATTTATTGGATATTTCAAACTTTTTTAACAAATCAAAAACTGAAAAATTGGGCGTATCAGAGGCTGCTGTTCTATCCTGCATATACAGTGTATAACTTGCTGGCTGTATGTTATTCATGTCGTCGTTCAGCCATGACTTGGTTAAACATAAGATATTACAGTTTTAATTGTCCCGTTTGTAGGATATATGTGATTGTAGTTTGTCCACTTTATTATCTAGTGATTGTACGTTGGCCAATAGTACCAATGGAAAAGGCAGATCAGATAGCCACTCGTCGCCGGATCCTCACAAGGCACCCCGATCTCCTTCCGCGAAACCTCCGTCTCATGTGATTGAAGGGGATGAGGGCCTGTTCGGGTGTCTGGAGTAAATCCCTCTCGTCTGACTCGTTAAAGAAAAATTATTTGTCCAGTTCAAGGTGAGTAATCACTGTTCTGATGTCCAGAATCTATTTTCGGTCATAAGAGACGGTAGCAGCAACATTATGTACAAAATAAGCTACAAACAATGCAAAAAACTGTTGAAGGAATTCTAAATTCCTCTGTTTTAATTCCCAATCAAAATTAAACACTCTGTCAATGCATTCGAAGGGTTTGTAAGACCCTATATTTTATAAGAATGGACAGAGCCCCTGACTCTTAAAAGTCAGGTAACAGCCTTTAATTCAAGAGAGTACTGCTTCATACACATTTTACCACAGGTTATAAACTGAAAATGACGTCAGCGTTTTCTAAATGTTCCGTCTCTTCTTGACACTGGTAGAAAGGCTCTATAGATCTCAAGCCTTCCCTCCTCGCCTAGAGCCAAGGTCAGTCAGTGTAGATAAGCATTCTAGACAGTCTGGAGATAGTCCGTCCCTGCCATCTGGAGATAGTTCATTCATTTGTACAAAGGAACAGACCGTCATTGTTCCAACTTTTGCCCACGTTCACACACCTCCGTTCCAGTACCAAGGCTGTGTCTCAAGCCTTCCCACATCCGTCTCCCTACCAATTTAATACAATTTACGAGTCAAGGGTTTCTTGTGTAGAAAAGCATTCTAGCCAGTCTGATTCATTTGTACCAATGAACAGACTGTCATTGTTACTAAACTCCTGACCACATTCACTTCAGTACTGGGATCAGATAAGAAAATCCATACATATACAGTAATATTTAGTATTTTGATTAGTACATATACAGTACCATAATTGTATTCTGATTAGTACATCCTGATTGAAATGTATACATGATTAGTCATTATAGATAAAAATTCCCTTAACAAAAACCAAACAAAATAGCGCGGTTGGTTAAGAGCCCAGAAAACGGCAGTCATCCCCTCCGGCGCCATCTTTTTGTTCTTATGTATATAAGGTGTTTATTTTATAAATATGCCCAAATTTCTAAAAACCTGTTTTTGCTTTGTCATTATCGGGTATTGTGTGTAGATCGGGTATTGTGTGTAGATCGATGAGGATTTTGTTTTTATTGAATAAATGTTATATTAAGGCTGTAACAAAACAAAATGTGGGATAAGTCAAGGGTTCTGAATACTTTCTGAATGCGACTGTCCAGGAGTGATACCACTAGACCACAACCCAGGCTTTGTACTGGCCCAATTCTTTTATGTGTGGATTCACTCTGATTTTCTTTTTTGCAAAACGTTATTCAAGCTACTGACGGAGTAAAGTCAATGGACAGATTGTGCAAAACCATTTTTAAATGCAAAACCATGCAGTGAGGTAAGTCCAAACACCTGTGCCTGTTTAGCCTTGTTAGCTTGAGATGCGCTCTCTCTCTCACAAACGCATTGCTACCTGTGGAGATGGACTGAGCCGCATAAGATGGGATCCAGCAGGAGTTCTTATGCCCTCTGCTCCTCTCATCTCATCGCTCAGTGGAGATATTATGTCTTTAGACTAAGAAATCATCTTTGCAATGTGTAACAACACCAGGGACTCAACTAGGAACATTTGGACAGACAGTGAAGGAGAGGACACGGATTGGCCTTTTTTATTTTGGAAAGTCAGTTGGGAACAAATTCTTATTTACAATGACAGCCTACCCCGGCCAAACCCTAACCCGGACGACACTGGGCCAATTGTGCACCGCCCTACGGGACTCCCAATCATGGCCGGTTATGATCCAGCCTGGAATCGAACCAGGATCTGTAGTGATGCCTCAATCATAGCACTGAGATGCAGTGCCTTAGACCGCTGCTCCACTCAGCTTTATGCCCCACCACTACAGAGTTTAGTTAGCTTCTTAGCCAGCTGTAAATATTTGTGCGTCTAACTTTCTCACTCATCATTATTCACAATTCATTCAGGATTATCTGTAATCATGGTAGCATCCACATTAATGTAGAAATGTTTAGAAACATAGTTTATTCTTACAATAAAAGGGATTCCAAACTGACACAATACATACATTCATTTTTATTGGGCACAAAATGATCTGAAACACAAACAAAACTCATCAGCAAATGCATCCAACAAGAGACCCAATCCATAATCATTGTGTGCTAGGAATATGGGACCGAATACACCACCTTCGACTACTTTAATACACATACAAATTCATTTGTCCCAATACTTTTGGCCCCCTAAAATGGAGGGACTATATACAAAAAGTGCTGTACAAAAAATGCTGTGAATCTCAACGATTCACCCAATATGGATGAAAATACCCTCAAATTAAAGCTGACAATGTGCACTTTAACCTCATTGTTATTGTCAAATCCAAAGTGCTGCAGTACAGAGCCAAAACAACAACGAAAATGGTCAGTGTCCCAATACTGTTGGAGTGCACTCTAGGTAGGGGTAAAGTGACTAGGCAGCCTTTATCCATCTGATACTTTGTTTACTAAGCCTAGTTGGTACCGCATGCACAGTTGTGTCGGTATTTTAAGCTAAGCTGATCTTCAGTATTTTTGTTTTTGTGTGAGCTGTCCATTGTGATAATACAGAGCAGCGGAGATAGGCTACTTCATAAGCACTCTATCCATGGTCTCGGAGTCTCTGCATTTGAACTTTATGTTAATTGTGGTATAGTCTGAAGTAAGCAGAATTCAATATAATTCCAAGGCAAGAGCCCACCAAAATGTATCCCCTTGATGATTTCAACTGCCCCCTTAGTCACTTTATCCTGGCACCAGGACTGATGCAATACACAGGCTTACACAACCTTCACACAGGGCCTCTTTCCCTTGCCTGAGGATTTCTCTAAATGACTTACGCAGGCTCTGATAATGTTAATATCCATAAGACTGCGCAGTGTGCTCCGGCATTGTCTAATGACGTCCTTGGTCACCATGGATCATCATTAGATCAAGATGCTATAGATCAGTGTCAGACTTAACCTCATATTTTTGTTCTCTCTGCGTGCGTAAGAATCCTTTATGACTACTGTAATGTCCCTTAGTACCTCCCCTACTACACATCCACACTGGCACAGAGCCTCATCCGCTCTAATATGTGATTACCTGCAGCTGTGAGTGTATGTGTGTGTTTGTCTGTCTCTGTGTGTGTCTGTACGTGTGTGTGTGTCTGTGTGTCTGTGTGTGTGTGTGTGTGTGTGTGTGTGTGTGTGTGTGTGTGTGTGTGTGTGTGTGTGTGTGTGTGTGTGTGTGTGTGGTGTTTGTGCGTTCATTCGTACGTGAAAGCATGCGCAAGCGGGTGTATGCATAGGTTGCAGGACAGAAACTCAGAATGCAACCTATTAGATTAGAATCTTGCTCGATGGTGTAGGTTGTCATGACATTAAGTCGTCGTGACAAATAAGATGTCACTCTAGGTAGAAGATATCATCAATCATCAGAGATTCCCCCTCCGGCAGTACATCAGGTGTGTGGAGGGGGTGAGAAATAAGACTAGGAGCTGTAACCACAGCGCACGGTAAATCACATCTGGAAGTGGTGTCCTTCATTTACAACTCCCTTGTTTCTCATCTTCACTAATCACAAAATATAGGATATTTTTCATGGGTATCAGGCTGTCCTTGACAGCACAGCGCAGAAAGCTCACCTATACATTCATCTCAGATCAGTTAATTTAAGGAGCGACATGGTAGGAGGTTGGAACATCAAATTAATGAAGCCATAGAGGTCCATACATTCACAGCATCAGTCATATAGACACATTCACAGCATCAGTCATATAGAGACATTCACAGCATCAGTCATATAGAGAGACATTCACAGTTTCAGTCATATAGACACATTCACAGCATCAGTCATATAGACACATTCACAGCATCAGTCATATAGACACATTCACAGCATCAGTCATATAAACACATTCACAGTTTCAGTCATATAGACACATTCACAGCATCAGTCATATAAACACATTCACAACATAATTCATATAGACACATTCAGTTTCAGTCATATAGACACATTCACATCATATAGCACACGCTATTATTCTAAGCGACTTACTTTAATGAGATCATACTCCTATTCTTACTGGTCCCCAGTGGGAATTGAACCCACAACCTTGGTGTTGCCAGCGCCACACTCTACCAACTGATCCACACGAAATAGGACAAGAAGATGGAAGAGGGTGCGCTAAACTGGCCTGCCACTGTCCTCTAGTGGTAAGCATGAATAGCTTTACTCCTTCCCAGGAGCCACTGTTTATACCTCAGGTATCTGCCGAAAGGAAACGCCAACATAAAGTGTCTTAGTAGGACGACACCACCAGCCAGAAGAGAGTCACTGCACCTTGGCATAGTGTCTGGAACTCTATTGGAAGGATGCAACGCCGTTCTTACACGCCGTTCTTACATTTGGTGTTTTGTTGATGGTGGTGGGAACCGCTGTCTCAGGCGCCGCTCCAGAATCTGCCATAAGTTTTCAATAGCGGAGGTGAATACGGTGGCCCCCATGTACTTACCACAAATTCCTCATTTTGCTAAGTTCTCCGTATTGTACAGTGGTCTCCGTTAATCTTTTCTTGTATGGTTATTAGCATTGTTTACATGGTCTCAATTTTTGCTTCAAGACACCGCCAATTTGGAAAACTGAAAAAGTTTGTTGTGGATAGTGCTAAAACAATGACGTCATATCTGAATTCTGCCATCTTTATGCGTGTTCACCGTTGGGTTGAGATCTGGTGACTGAGACAGCAACGGCATATGGTTTACATCTTTTTCCTGCTATTCAAACTATTCAGTTACCATTTATGCCCTGTGGACGGGGTCTTCATCATCCTATGGGGGCATAACCATGGTAGCCAAAATAATGGCCTGCCCAGCATTTTTATACCCTATCACCCTACTCATGACAGGATGTTAATTGCTTAATTAACTCAGTAACCACACCATGTGTGGAAGCACCAGCTTTCAATACACTTTGTATCCCTCATTTAATAAAGTGTTTCCATTATTTTGGCAGTTAGCTGTACATCAATGGCCCCCAGCTCCAGTCCTCCAGTACCTCTAACTGCACACACATTTCTGTTGTAGCCCCAGACAAACACTCTTGATTCAACTCAAAGGCTTGATGATTAGTTGACAAGTTGAATCAGGTATACTTGCCCAGGGCTACAATGATTGTGTGTACTGTTGGGGGGGGGGGGGGGGGGGGGGGGGGGGGGACACTGCTGAACGGGATGGTAATAAATGGTTCTGCTCCTTCTGAATTACACAGACTTATCATATTTCTTTAGTCTTTACAAATCTGATTTCTACATAACACACAGTAATGTCCTCATCACCTACAGCTCTTTAACACAGTAGAACCTTTCCACGATGCCATTGGCTAGATTGTGCCACTAAGAACGAAGACAGACACAGATGACGTTTGTTTGTTGTTTCTGACTTTCATCTTCTCTATTTATTTGTGCATTGCACTTATCACTTTATCAAGGGTAAACAGAACCCACAAAGAGAAACACAGAAACCACAGGAGGTTGGTGGCACCTTAATTGGGGAGGACAGGCTCATGGTAATGGTTGGAGTGGAATAAGTGGAATGGTATTAAATACATCAAACACATGGTTTCCATGTGGTTGATACCATTCCATTTGCTCTGTTCCAGCCTTTGTTTTGAGCCTTCCCCCCCTCAGCAGCCTCCACTGACAGAAACGGTTTACATTTTTAGTAGTAATACTTTTACAGCCGACAAGCAAACACATACAGTAGTTGTATCCAAATCGTATCACATCCTCACGTACAACAGTTTCAACAACACTCATCCACTATATAGAGAGAGGTTGGCGTTTTAACATTGCCCTAAGTTAGCAGATAGACAAGAGATTTCAGTCAGCTAGGGAGCTTATAGGGGTTCTCTCTCTCTCTCTCTCTTACACACACACACACACACACACACACACACAAACACACACACACACACACACACACACACACACACACACACACACACACATACATACAGTACATACATACAGTACATACATACTACACAGCCACAGCTTCTGCCATTGGTATAGTCACCAGAGAAAGCAGAGAATACAGTGGACAGACAGTCTCTTTAGTTATATACTGGTCAGTGGTCAGTCAGTGCTCACATTAGTCGACAACTCAGGTGTGGCCTTTTCACAGAGGAAACGGTTGACAGAGTAGGCTGGTCCTCCTATAGCTCCTCTCACCAGCCTCCTCTGGTTGACAACATCAGTATGCAGGGGATAAAACAGGGAAATGGTTGTATCAGATGAAATAGATGTGCCAGTCTACCAAATGCATTGTTTTACACAGATAAGGGTTAGAGGGGGCCTATATTAGGATCTCACAAGCTTGATAGTGGTCCAATACACTCAAGTATAGTAATGTATTATGGAATGATGTGCCTCCATGTGTAGCAAGATAAAGTCAGTCCTGTAGTCCTTCCACTAGTTCTCCCAGTCAGTGAATGCAAAAAAGATATGCTTCAAACTAATGTAAATATAAAAGCCCTCATCAATGACAGGTTGCCTTTGATCAATCAGAATTTCATTTCAAATATTTGTCATGATTTAAAAGTAAACACTTTAGAGGATACAGCAAAGGATGAATAAGACAATACACCACCTGCATGTTACTAAACATTACCCGCAATAAAATGAAAGATTCTTCATTGGGAGGGACTGAATCATCTGAAATTAGTCAATAAATGAACATAATACAGAGTAAAACTACACATAACGATGATGAAGCTTCTTAGATAAGTACAGCAGTGTGATAGGGGATACTTTCTCTGATTGTGGATAATATCCTTTACACACAGGTTCTTTCAGACTGTAGACACTACATTTACAGGAGAAATTAGGGTTAAGTGCCTTGCTCAAGGGCACATCAAGTGATTTTTTACCTAGTCAGCGCGGGGATTTGAACCAGCAACCTTCCGGTTACTAGCACAACATGCTTAGCCGCAAGGCTACCTGCCGCCCACTAGCAAGTGACTGTAAAGATGAGAGTGAGTACTGTATGTTTAAAGCTGGAATCGATAGCGGTCAAACTGCCATGTCCATTTGTGATATTACAAAGACGGTACTTCGGACATGATTGCACACTCGATAGAACAGCAGAGTTTTAAAAAACCAAGATGCTAGATGCTGGATATCGCTCTCTCTCTCTGAACTCCTCTCCTCTCTTCGTAACAAATGTGCCTGGGGTGACCGGTGGCGCTGTTTCACCTAATGTGGATTCCAGATTTAAGACTGGTAATAGACTGCCGCGGAGTTTACTCTCTGTGTTAAAGCTAAAGACATTTTGCACCTTTCTGAGACGGAGGGCAAGAAAACACAAGAACCAACCACCGTAGGTAGTAAAGGTGGGGGTGCAACAACGAATATCCTGCCTACCTTCACCTACTAACTGCATGTCAAGTTGAGTCTCCAGGTTGTTGTCAGAACGAACACATGTTACCCCTGGCTTGCAATTATCTTGTTGTCTCCTAGAACTCTCCTGTGGAGTTCTGTGGAAGCACATTGATCTAAATTGGTAATTCAAATAACATAGATAACAGTAGCTTTTCCATGAAGATAGACAACTCAGGTGGAAACTCTGTGATCGCTCTATATTCAATTATTTGACATGGTATTTCTGAGATCACTGTGGTGTATAGACCTTACAGTCAGTGGTACAGTGCCTAATTGAATAGGCCATCCACTCCCAACACTGGCTCTAGATCTTCACTTCAAAGTCACACAGGTGACTGTGACAGGAACACTGTGTTAATGCTACTGTGTGTAAAACATTGGCATCGTCCTGCTCTATATAGCACCTGGCTAACAACACTGTGACCACAGGTATGTCATTATCACCTATGTCCGGTGTTAGGTGGACAGTATCACTCCGGCGATGTCTCCATAGACAGCTGGATGACTGCATTCATTGGTTCAGGACTCTTTGCTTGGTTCAGGACTCGGACATGTAGGACAGGGTTGAACAGTTCTTGTTGGACAGTTGGACAGTTCTGCCACCAGATACATAGGTAGGTGGGTAGGTAGGTATCTTTCTGTTAGTCTGGCTATTGAAGTCTCTATGGAGTAGAGTCCACAGGACAGTGACAAGAAGAGAAGGAGGGGGGGAATCAGATCCGGTGGGGGCTTGATTATTGATCACAGGGGGTCGGCAGGAACTCTTTCTCTCTCTCCCTCTCTCTCTCTCTCAGCTCAGTAGAGTGCTTTTTGTCCTTGGCTGTCAAATTCTGACCAGGCATCATTCAGTTCCATAAAAATCATCTTGGCATATTGTTCATAGGGCTGTCCAGTGGCCTGGGAGAGGGGACAAGGAGGAAAACATCAGTCAGTCACGTTGTAATTTACTGCAGAGGTGAAAAGTGTATATTGTACAGAACCTCACTATATCATATCTGGTGTTTGTTTGTTTGTGTGTGTGTGTAGAAGAATTATACCCGTAGGGGGTACAGGGGCACTTTCCCCACACAGATTTGTCCTGTAAATGCTTTTTTTCTTTCTCTGCAATACTACTAGCCATATAGTAATTGTATGAAATTGTCTTTAGCTAGCCCAGATAGGTTCTCAATCTCCCAACCTCATAACTAGCTACAAAGAAAACACTTCAGGCTATCAATCAAGTTAGACAGTATATACGGTATATATGCAGCTCTGGAAAAAAGAGACCACTGCAAAATGATCAGTTTCTCTGGTTTTAGTATTTATAGGTGTGTGTTTGGATAAAATGTACCATTTTGTTTTATTCTATAAACTACTGACAACATTTCTCCCAAATTCCAAATAAAAATATTGTCATTTAGAGCATTTATTTGCAGAAAATAAATAACAAAATATCACCAGTCTCAACGTCAACAGTGAAGAGTCGACTCTGGGATGCTGGCCTTCTAGGCAGAGTTGCAAAGAAAAAGCCATATCTCAGACTGGCCAACAAAAGGAAAATATTAAGATGGGCAAAAGAACACAGACACTGGACAGAGGAACTCTGCCTAGAAGGCCAGCATCCCAGAGTCACCTCTTCACTGTTGGACTGGTGTTTTGTGGGTACTATTTAATGAAGCTACCAGTTGAGGACTTGTGAGGCGTCTGTTTCTCAAACTAGACACTCTAATGTACTTGTCCTCTTGCTCAGTTGTGCACCGGGGCCTCCCACTCCTCTTTCTATTCTAGTTAGCGCCAGTTTGTGCTGTTCTGTAAAGGGAGTAGTACACAGCTTTGTACGAGATCTTCAGATTCTTGGCATTTCTTTTCATTTCTCAGAACAAGAATAGACTGACAAGTTTCAGAAGAAAGATCTTTGTTTCTGGCCAGTTGGAGCCTGTAATCAAACCCACAAATGCTGATGCTCCAGATACTCAACCAGTCTAAAGAAGGTTAGTTTTCAGCTATGCTAACATAATTGCAAAAGGGTTTTCTAATGATCAATTAGCCTTTTAAAATGATAAACTTGGATTAGCTAACACAACGTGCCATTGGAACACAGGAGTGATGGTTGCTGATAATGGGCCTCTGTACATCTATGTAGATATTCCATTCAAAATCAGCCATTTCCAGCTACAATAGTAATTTACAACATTAACAATGTCTACATTGTATTCCTGATCAATTTGATGTTAGTTTAATGGACAAAAAAATAGCTTTTCTTCCAAAATAAGGACATTTCTAAGTGACCCCAAACTTTTGAACGGTAGCAAATTACACTCATTGGAGCTAATTATATTCACTGGAGAATCTGACAGTAGGCATTGAAACCCCCCCACCAATACCAGTCACGGCAAGTGATGCTGGCTCCTGGCAAGCTTTCTTGGCTTGAACATTAACTTTTGTCAACACATTGCTAACTTTTGTTCAACCAGTGAAACACCTGTTATTAGTGAATGTGTTTGGAGCACAGCTATCGTATAATAATCACCATAATCGTCTTAATACATACATTTTAAGAGAATTAAAACCTAATATTAAAGTAGATTTAGTTTACCCGAAAGTAGTGTTCCATTTTTACATGAAGTGGGTAAAGTTGGTAATCATCTCACGAGGAGAACAGCACAGTTGGGAGGAGAAGCTTCATTTCCAACAGTTCTAAGCAGTCCATTTGTTTTTAAGACAAGGGTGTCACTAAAGCTGTGTTGTATTTATTAGGTATTGTAGCTCATTTTGTAAGATGTTATGATGCATTACAAGCAAGAACAAAAAAATCAACAAAAATAACTATTATGAAAATAACTGCATGACAATGAATCATTACCCCAAATCCCATAATCGTCAAAGCCCTAGTTTGAGTTACCTGTCTACCTAATAGGCTATGTTAGAGTTTATACTTCTTCCAATTAGGTGGGGAAGTTAGAATAATGAACGACTATCTATCAAATCTATTCATTTTAAAATGTTGATTACTTGTCCTTGCCATTATCATCCACCGGATGATGTTTTTGCTAACATGATTGGGGTTCCTGGGTCGCCGGTTTGCCTGGGTGGGCGTCCCTGGGCAAGTTAACGTTTTAGACACCTGCTTTAGAAAAGCAATAAATAACTAAAGGTACTGAATAAGACACATTCCTTTCAATCTTTTACCTAGATTATAGCAGAAATGCAGAGAAGCATTTTTTCTTAAAAAAAAAACTGATAGTCAGGAGGTGTTGTGGAATAATGTGTCAAATACAGTGGGGCAAAAAAGTATTTAGTCAGCCACCAATTGTGCAAGTTCTCCCACTTAAAAAGATGAGAGGCCTGTAATTTTCATCATAGGTACACTTCAACTATGACAGACAAAATTAGAAAAAAAATCCAGAAATCACATTGTAGGATTTTTTATGAATTTATTTTCAAATGATGGTGGAAAATAAGTATTTGGTCAATAACAAAAGTTTATCTCAATACTTTGTTATATACCCTTTGTTGGCAATGACAGAGATCAAACGTTTTCTGTAAGTCTTCACAAGGTTTTCACACACTGTTGCTGGTATTTTGGCCCATTCCTCCATGCAGATCTCCTCTAGAGCAGTGATGTTTTGGGGCTGTTGCTGGATAACACAGACTTTCAACTCTCTCCAAAGATTTTCTATGGTGTTGAGATCTGGAGACTGGCTAGGCCACTCCAGGACCTTGAAATGCTTCTTATGAAGCCACTCCTTCGTTGCCCTGGCGATGTGTTTGGGATCATTGTCATGGTGAAAGACCCAGCCACGTTTCATCTTCAATGCCCTTGCTGATGGAAGGAGGTTTTCACTCAAAATCTCACGATACATGGCCCCATTCATTCTTTCCTTTACACGGATCAGTCGTCCTGGTCCCTTTGCAGAAAAACAGCCCCAAAGCATGATGTTTCCACCCCCATGCTTCACAGTAGGTATGGTGTTCTTTGGATGCAACTCAGCATTCTTTGTCCTCCAAACACGACAAGTTGTTTTTACCAAAAAGTTATATTTTGGTTTCATCTGACCATATGACATTCTCCCAATCTTCTTCTGGATCATCCAAATGCTCTCTAGCAAACTTCAGACGGGCCTGGACATGTACTGGCTTAAGCAGGGGGACACGTCTGGCACTGCAGGATTTGAGTCCCTGGCGGCGTAGTGTGTTACTGATGGTAGGCTTTGTTACTTTGGTCCCAGCTCTCTGCAGGTCATTCACTAGGTCCCCCCGTGTGGTTCTGGGATTTTTGCTCACCGTTCTTGTGATCATTTTGACCCCACGGGGTGAGAACTTGCATGGAGCCCCAGATCGAAGGAGATTATCAGTGGTCTTGTATGTCTTCCATTTCCTAATAATTGCTCCCACAGCTGATTTCTTCAAACCAAGCTGCTTACCTATTGCAGATTCAGTCTTACCAGCCTGGTGCAGGTCTACCATTTTGTTTCTGGTGTCCTTTGACAGCTCTTTGGTCTTGGCAATAGTGGAGTTTGGAGTGTGACTGTTTGAGGTTGTGGACAGGTGTCTTTTATACTGATAACAAGTTCAAACAGGTGCCATTAATACAGGTAACGAGTGGAGGACAGAGGAGCCTCTTAAAGAATAAGTTACAGGTCTGTGAGAGCCAGAAATCTTGCTTGTTTGTAGGTGACCAAATACTTATTTTCCACCATAATTTGCAAATAAATTCATAAAAATTCCTACAATGTGATTTTCTGGATTTTTTTTTCTCATTTTGTCTATCATAGTTGGAAGTGTACCTATGGTGAAAATTACAGGCCTCTCTCATCTTTTAAGTGGGAGAACGTGCACAATTGGTGGCTGACTAAATACTTTTTTGCCCCACTGTAATTACACAGATACCGGAACTCATCTGGGGTGCCACTGCCTCTGCATATTGAATTCAAGAGTTCCGGTATCTGTGTAAATATTTGACTCAATATTCCACAACAGAGGATACAGACAGCTCAAGAGGTATGCAGAAAAATACAAAATTGAATTAAGCATAGTGATTATGGCTCTAAACTCTTAGAAGAAAAGGTTCTATGTAGAACCTAAAATGGTTATTTGGAGAACAATTTCAAGTAGCATTTTAAGTTCCAGGTAGAACCCTTTTGGGTTCCATGAAAAACCCTTTCCACAGAGGGTTCTACATAGAACCCAAAAGGCTTCTAACTAAAACCAAAATAGGTTCTACCTGGAACCAAAGGGTTCTCCTTTGGGGACAGGCAAACTTGAGGTGTTTAAACAATGCTAAATTCTTCAACTTAAAGGATGGGGGGGGGCCTAGCCTCCAGTCCACCTCCCAGCTATCCTCACGCACCCTCAGATTTTTGGGGTGCATGATGCCCCCTGTGTGTGTGTGTGTGTGTGTGATTGCATGAGTATGTGTGTGTGTATGCGTGTGTATGAGGTAAGTGTAGATGTGTTACACTGTGTGTAGAGTTAACCTCTTCCTTCCCCCTCACCTTGTCTGGATGGACCACCAGCACAGCTTTACGGTAGACCTTCTTGACCTGCTCTGGGGTCACCAGGTCAGCCATGCCTACAGGCTTCCAGCGGGTCTCCCCCTCCCACAGCACCGTGTGCATGGTGGACAGCAGGGCCCGGATGTTACGCTCCTTCCCCTCGATCCAGTCCAGAATCTGGTGGTAGAGGGGGGAGAGTCTGGGCCAGATACAACACTGAGCTCACAGGGCTTCTTCAACATCTTGAGATAGCTAGCTTGTTTTTCTTAGGCTGTCAAAAGACAGTCCAACATTGGACCCACCTCCCCCCTGTAGTTATATCTTCACTACACTTTCCAACTCTCGGTCCAAGTGGATTGGACCGAGAGTTGGAAGTGGATTGACCACTGTAAGACTACCTTGAGTTTCTCGGGGTCCATCTCTTTAGCCATCTCCTCCTTTCTCATCTCTGCTATTGTCCTGGGACCTTCCTTCTTTTTGGCTCCAGCAAAGCTTTGGCCAGACAGCAGGTCATCAAAGTTAGCCATTGCAACTTTGGGCTTGGTACCTGGGAGAGAGAAAGTAACATCTTCTCTCATCCACTTATAATACAGTATATGTGCAGTCATATCATGAATGACTACCTGCACAGATCACACACATGCAGGTCAGTTTCAAGTGGCACATTTGTACATTAATACAGAGCAACAGGAGTGATTTTGGGGGGAACACAACACAACAGTCTATCCATCCCAGTGTGATAACAACCAGTCTCCCACTGACTCACCCATGTTGGGCTGTTGTTTCCCGGCTGCATTGGGAGCAGCTCCTCCTCCCATGGCAGAGAAGCTGATGTTGTAGTTGGGTCTGTTGGAGGGGGAGGTGTGGGGCATGGAGTGGCTGGTGCTGGGCTTGGCCTGGGGGGATGGACCACCCTGACCCTGTGGTTGGGGCTGCCACCCTGGCTGCCCTCCAACACCACCACCACCGGGCTTCCAGGAGGGAAGGCCTGTGTTGGCCTGCCAGCCCCCACCGTGCTGGGGCGAGGGAGGAGGCCGTGAGGGGGAGCCCATGGGGGGGAAGGCAGGGGTGGTGCCTGTAGGGGTGGTGGGCTTACTGGAGAACCCAGATCCTCCTATAGAGAGAGATGTAACTCAACTATCATAACATAACATAGCATGACATAACCAGAGGAGGCTGGGGGGAAGATATATAGGAGGGCAGGCTCATTGTAATGGCTGGAATGGAATCAATGAAACTATATCAAACACATCAAACACATGGAAACCACGTTTGACTCCGTTCCATTGATTCCATTCCAGCTATTACAATGAGCTCGTCCTCCTATAGCTCCTCCCAACAGCCTCCCCTGGACATAACATATTTAAAGCATCAGTTAGAACAGTACTTAAAGCCTTCACTGACCTCCCAGACTTCCCCCAAGGTTTCCGATGTCAGCAAAGGGGTCCAGAGTGTTGGGTTTGGCCTGGTGTGTGGGAGTGTTGTTGACCGACCCAGTAGGACTGGTACTGGCTGACTTGCTGCCCATACTGAAACCACCTCCTCACACAGAACACACAATAACACAGTTGAAATACTATACAATACTTTATTTGATTTAGCCTTTATATTACCAGGAAGGTCAATTAAGAACACATTCTTATTTCCAAAGAAGTAGGCACTGTAGTTCTATAAATATGATTCTCATAAGCACCAGCAGAGGTCCCTATTTAGTCCATTCTGATATTACACACGCTTGCTTGCTCAGGGCAGCACAGTAAGCTGGATGATGGCATGCCATAGCTCTCTGTTGCTCCTGGCAGCACAGTACGCTGGATGATGGCATGCCGTAGCTCT
This sequence comes from Oncorhynchus mykiss, assembly GCF_013265735.2. Classification (NCBI taxonomy): domain Eukaryota; kingdom Metazoa; phylum Chordata; class Actinopteri; order Salmoniformes; family Salmonidae; genus Oncorhynchus; species Oncorhynchus mykiss. The sequence goes on from NC_048569.1 coordinate 86,196,715, forward strand.
CTGTTGCTCCTGGCAGCACAGTACGCTGGATGATGGCATGCCATAGCTCTCTGTTGCTCCTGGCAGCACAGTACGCTGGATGATGGCATGCCATAGCTCTCTGTTGCTCCTGGCAGCACAGTAAGCTGGATGATGGCATGCCATAGCTCTCTGTTGCTCCTGGCAGCACAGTACGCTGGATGATGGCATGCCATAGCTCTCTGTTGCTCCTGGCAGCACAGTACGCTGGATGATGGCATGCCGTAGCTCTCTGTTGCTCCTGGCAGCACAGTACGCTGGATGATGGCATGCCATAGCTCTCTGTTGCTCCTGGCAGCACAGTACGCTGGATGATGGCATGCCATAGCTCTCTGTTGCTCCTGGCAGCACAGTACGCTGGATGATGGCATGCCATAGCTCTCTGTTGCTCCTGGCAGCTGGTTGTTCCTCTGTTCTCAGACCCCTGTCTCTGCAGATGTTGTCCATGAATGTTACACATGAGTAGAACTTACCTGGAGCTGCAGGTTTGTTCCAGTCCCATCCTCCCATGGCGTTGGGAGGCTGCTGAATGGTGACTACAGGGGTGGTGGGTGGGACTGGGGAGCTGTGGCCTATCAGAACACAGAAACATCAGTGACAGACCTCACAGACAATGGGAGGAAAGAGATATGAAGTCATGCAAATTATGACCACATTATCACCAATGACCATAGTGTTGGATACTATCTGACTTGAATTCCCTTTGAGCTACTGAATTGAGCCCCTCTGTTTGTAATTGTATAATTAGCCTAGCAGTAGTAATTATCATTGGTCTATGTGCATTGTATTCAGGCAGAGTGAAAGTACAAAGGGAGCATGTCTCTGAGTGTAAGAACGATTCTATAAGGGTTTAATAGGAGCCATGTAGGTGCCTCCCGGGTGGTGCAGTGGTTAAGGGCGCTGTACTGCAGCGCCAGCTGTGCCATCAGAGTTCCTGGGTTTGCGCCCAGGCTCTGTCGTAACCGGCCGCGACCGGGAGGTCCGTGGGGCGACGCACAATTGGCCTAGCATCGCCCGGGGTAGGGAGGGCTTGGTCGGTAGGGGTGTCCTTGTCTCATCGCGCACCAGCGCTGTGGCGGGCTGGTGTGCGCTAACCAAGGTGGCCAGGTGCACGGTGTTTCCTCCGGCGCATTGGTGCGGCTGGCTTCCGGGTTGGATGCGTGCTGTGTTAAGAAGCAGTACGGCTTGGTTGGGTAGTGTATCGGAGGACGCATGACTTTCAACCTTCGTCTCTCCCGAGCCCGTACGGGAGTTGTAGCGATGAGACAAGATAGTAGCTACTACAACAATTGGATACCACGAAATTGGGGAGAAAAAGGGGTAAAAATTAAAAAAAAAAAAAGAATAGGAGCCATGTATCTGGGGTTAGAGCTGACAGATCATAATTACTGTATATACTCTTATATACAGTTTTGATGTATTCTTAGAGATTGAAAGAGATTGAAACTCACTAAAAGTGGCAGTAATAAAGCCTCTCTTGAAAAAGCCAAACCTTGACCCAGAAAATATAAAAAACTAATTGGCCTATATCGAATCTTCCATTCCTCTCAAAAATTTTTGAAAAGGCTGTTGCGCAGCAACTCACTGCCTTCCTGAAGACAAACAATGTATACGAAATGCTTCAGTATGGTTTTAGACCCCATCATAGCACTGAGACTGCACTTGTGAAGGTGGTAAATTACCTTTTAATGCATCTGTCCTCGTGCTCCTAGACCTTAGTGCTGCTTTTGATACCATCGATCACCACATTCTTTTGGAGAGATTGGAAACCCAAATTGGTCTACACGGACAAGTTCTGGCCTGGTTTAGATCTTATCTGTCGGAAAGATATCAGTTTGTCTCTGTGAATGGTTTGTCCTCTGACAAATCAACTGTACATTTCGGTGTTCCTCAAGGTTCCGTTTTAGGACCACTATTGTTTTCACTATATATTTTACCTCTTGGGGATGTCATTCGAAAACATAATGTTAACTTTCACTGCTATGCAGATGACACACAGCTGTACATTTCAATGAAACATGGTGAAGCCCCAAAATTGCCCTCGCTAGAAGCATGTGTTTCAGACATAAGGAAGTGGATGGCTGCAAACTTTCTACTTTTAAACTCGGACAAAACAGAGATGCTTGTTCTAGGTCCCAAGAAACAAAGAGATCTCTGTTGAATCTGACAATTAATCTTAATGGTTGTACAGTTGTCTCAAATAAAACTGTGAAGGACCTCGGCGTTACTCTGGACCCTGATCTCTCTTTTGAAGAACATATCAAGACCATTTCAAGGACAGCTGTTTTCCATCTACGTAACATTGCAAAAATCAGAAACTTTCTGTCCAAAAATGATGCAGAAAAATGTATCCATGCTTTTGTCACTTCTAGGTTAGACTACTGCAATGCTCTACTTTCCGGCTACCCGGATAAAGCACTAAATAAACTTCAGTTAGTGCTAAATACAGCTGCTAGAATCCTGACTAGAACCAAAAAATGTGATCATATTACTCCAGTGCTAGCCTCCCTACACTGGCTTCCTGTCAAAGCAAGGGCTGATTTCAAGGTTTTACTGCTAACCTACAAAGCATTACATGGGCTTGCTCCTACCTATTCCAGACTCAGGCTGGGCCACTATAACACCTGACTGATAAGAAGTCCTGTGAAAGGTACGGAGGAGCACGAAGGTTCCAGACTCAGGCTGGGCCACTATAACACCTGACTGATAAGAAGTCCTGTGAAAGGAACGGAGGAGCACGAAGGTTCCAGACTCAGGCTGGGCCACTATAACACCTGACTGATAAGAAGTCCTGTGAAAGGAACGGAGGAGCACGAAGGTTCCAGACTCAGGCTGGGCCACTATAACACCTGACTGATAAGAAGTCCTGTGAAAGGAACGGAGGAGCACGAAGGTTCCAGACTCAGGCTGGGCCACTATAACACCTGACTGATAAGAAGTCCTGTGAAAGGAACGGAGGAGCACGAAGGTTCCAGACTCAGGCTGGGCCACTATAACACCTGACTGATAAGAAGTCCTGTGAAAGGAACGGAGGAGCACGAAGGTTCCAGACTCAGGCTGGGCCACTATAACACCTGACTGATAAGAAGTCCTGTGAAAGGAACGGAGGAGCACGAAGGTTCTAGACTCAGGCTGGGCCACTATAACACCTGACTGATAAGAAGTCCTGTGAAAGGAACGGAGGAGCACGAAGGTTCCAGACTCAGGCTGGGCCACTATAACACCTGACTGATAAGAAGTCCTGTGAAAGGAACGGAGGAGCACGAAGGTTCCAGACTCAGGCTGGGCCACTATAACACCTGACTGATAAGAAGTCCTGTGAAAGGAACGGAGGAGCACGAAGGTTCCAGACTCAGGCTGGGCCACTATAACACCTCATTTGAGTCAATTGGAGGTGTACCTGTGGAATTATTTCAAGGCCGACAATGACCCCAAGCATACTTCCAAAGTTGTGGTAAAATGGCTTAAGGACAACAAAGTCAAGGCATTGGAGTGGCCATCACAAAGCCCTGACCTCAATCCTACAGAAAATGTGTGGACAGAACTGAAAAAGCGTGTGCGAGCAAGGAGGCCTACCAACCTGACTCAGATACACCAGCTCTATCAGGAGGAATGGGCCAAAATTCCCCCAACCTATAGTGGGAAGCTTGTGGAAGGCTACCCGAAACATTTGACCCAAGTCAAACAATTTAAAGGCAATGCTACCAAATACTAATAGAGTATATGTAAACTTCTAACCCACTGGGAATGTGATGAAATAATAAAAGCTGAAATAAATCATTCTCTCTACTATTATTCTGACATTTCAAATTCTTAAAATAAATTGATAATCCTAGCTGACCTAAACCAGCGAAATTTTACAAGGATTAAATTGAGAAACTGAGTTTAAATGTATTTGGCTAAGGTGTATGTAAACTTCCGACTTCAACTGTATCAGTGTAAAGACAGCAGTCACATAGTGGATAGTGGAAAGAGTGAAACGTTAATTGGTAGACAGTGCCTCTACAGATGCAGTCTGGTCATGCCTTACACATGCCAGTGTTCTGCATGGTGGGGGATAGAGAGTGAGCTGCATGTAGGAGGGGGCCAGGCTGCCCCAGGTTACCAAGATTACCTGCTGGACCCAGGAAGGACCCCATCAGCTCCTGGGGCTTGGGCATCGGACCCGCCCCAAACGGGTCCAACGCTGGGTAGACAGAGAGAAAAGCATAAACCATTACTTTACTATTCAATTCAATACATTTTATTAATCTCCGACAGGCAATTAATTCTGGAAGTCATAGGATATGCATAGATGAACATACTATGTACACATCTGTGTTAAAATGACTTTGTAAAAAAACAGACAAATGAACCTGAATTGAGTTGATCAGTAACTATGGCTATATGGTGTTATAGTAATAATTGACTACATACCTGGATAGGGGCAGGGGAGGGTGGAGGGAGGGGCTATTTTCTGTGGGGTGGACTGGGCCGAAGTGGGCCCACTCCCTGTCTGGGGGGAGGCCCCAAACAGGTCCCCCAGGAGGTCTGTGGTGGTGTTGGTGGTCGGGGGCTGGGGCGAGGGGCATGGGGTGTTCACTGCCACCCCATCCAGGCCCAGGAGGTCCACCTCTTCTGGGGGAGGAGGAGGAGCAGCGGGGGGGGCGTGGGGCTGCTCGGGTCTCTTGGGGCCCCTGGTACCAGTCTGAGCCCCTCCAGGTCTCTCTACACTAGCGTGGCTTTGCTGGCTGGAAAGGGACAGCATCTCGTCATCAGACGGCTCACTGTCCTCCCCGTGAGGACGACCATCCAGACCGCCTTGGGACCGGCTTGGCTCTACATGGGAGGGGTAGGTCACATAAGGAAAACTTGGTCTTGATTTAGTAAATAGGTTTGCTTCCCACAAAATATTCAACAGGAGAACAGGAGATATTTTGCTAAGTTATAGATATCAGCATTGCTAGCCACCACAGCAGCGTGATAAAGCTAAACTAACACATGTACATCACCCAGGGGAAGCTGCCTCGAACAATGTGCTGACTTCCTCTAACTACAGCAGCTAGTATCTTTACTGGTCTGTGGTCTCCTCTACTCTAGACCTACCCTCCAAGTCCAGTCCCTCCATCTCATCTTGGGAGGAGAGAATGAGACCAACGTTAGAGTAAGAAAGACTGTTCAACAGCAGCTCTCATTAGTGGTGACTATATCAGTATCTGTGTGTGTTTAGCTGTCTGTGTGCATAGTTTCTGTGTGTGTGCCTTGGTCCATCTGGGCATTGGAGTGTGTGGACCTCTGTGTCAGTGCATGTATCTGTGCCTGTGTACCAACATGTGCGTGCCCATCTGTGTCCGTTTGTATGCGTATGCGTGCATGTGTGTATGAGTGTGTGCATCTGTGTGTACATATTTGCCTGTGTGTGTGTGTGTTTGTGTGTGTGTCCATCTGTCCTGTATGCCTCTGCATGTGTGCTTGTATGTTGACCTCCCCTCTGCCCTACCTGCTATGGCCAGTGCGTCCTGGTGTTCCTGGTGACAGGAGAACAGTACGTTGGGGATGAGGTCTTTATTAGGGAACTGTTCCCAGGGAGGGGTCAGGTCCTTCTGCTTGTCAGTGCTCTCCACCTCGATGTCCACCAACACATGGAACAACTGAGGGTACTTCTCTGGAGAGTCACACGCATCCAGCTCCGGCCTAGACAGGTGTGAGTGTGTGTGTGTGTGTGTGTGTGTGTGTGTGTGTGTGTGTGTGTGTGTGTGTGTGTGTGTGTGTGTGTGTGTGTGTGTGTGTCAGACAAATAGTTAGTTAGTTCTCCAATCACTATTTCAAAAAAGAGCCATGTTCCATATCATGACGTACACCAACATGTAAACATGATATATAGTATTTCACATTCACGTGTTAATACTTCACATATGTACTGTACAGATATTATATGAGAGAGGGGCTCACTTTGTAAACTTCAACACAGTGGTCCCTGGAGCAATGAAGCCTGTGTGGAACTGGATCTGGAATATCTGGGTGTTGGACACCTGCAAACACCAACAAGTAATCACATAGATAGATTCAGGAATCACATAGATAGATTCAGGAATCACATAGATAGATTCAGGAATCACATAGATAGATTCAGGAATCACATAGATAGATTCAGGAAGCACATAGATTCAGGAATCACATAGATTCAGTAATCACATAGATTCAGGAAGCACATAGATTCAGGAAGCACATAAATAGATTCAGGAGGCACATAGATAGATTCAGGAGGCACATAGATAGATTCAAACAATTACACTGTGGAAATGTATGATCGTAAGGGAAGGAGATTCCATCTAGATTTCAATTTAGTCTGTGCTGTGTTTATGTTCATTCAGGGCACACAATGTACATCAATGTGTTAGTGTGACAGTATCTCCCAGAGAGCAATCTCTGTCTGTAAATAACAAGGTATCAGGACATGGTCCCATACAATCAGAGCTAACAGAATCTCTCATAGCATAGCATATCATAATCTGTGTGTGCATCAGTGGTATGCTAGCATGCTAGACTAGCCATATGCTGTACTTTGGCCTGAGTGTGTCAGTGTTGTCTTAGCATGTTAGGCTAGCCCCATGCTGTACCTTGGCCTGCAGTCGTCCTCCGATGGTGTTCCTCATATGATAGACAGAAATGACCACATCACCCTGGACATTCACACCTAGAGGGAAGACAACCTTCCCCTCCTGGACCCTGTGCTCTCTGAGAGGGGGGAGGGTGAGAGAGACAGACAAGCGGAGGAAAGGAGGAGAAGGAGAAAAAGAGAAAGGTATTCAGAGATGGTGTCATACAGTGCACACGGAAAGTATTCAGACCCCTTTTGTTCATTAGTTTACTCCAATTAGTGGAGGGGTGGTAGGGTTAGTGGTAAATAAGAAAGGAAAAAATATACTGGATATGTACAGTGGGGAGAACAAGTATTTGATACACTGCCGATTTTGCAGGTTTTCCTACTTACAAAGCATGTAGAGGTCTGTACTTTATATCATAGGTACACTTCAACTGTGAGAGATGGAATCTAAAAAAAATTATCCAGAAAAACACATGTATGATTTTTAAGTAATTCATTTGCATTTTATTGCATGACATAAGTATTTGATACATCAGGAAAGCAGAACTTAATATTTGGTACAGAAACCTTTGTTTGCAATTATAGAGATCATACGTTTCCTGTAGTTCTTGACCAGGTTTGTACACACTGCAGCAGGGATTTTGGCCCACTCCTCCATACAGACCTTCTCCAGATCCTTCAGGTTTCGGGGCTGTCGCTGGGCAATACGGACTTTCAGCTCCCTCCAAAGATGTTCTATTGGGTTCAGGTCTGGAGACTGGCTAGGCCACTCCAGGACCTTGAGATGCTTCTTACGGAGCCACTCCTTAGTTGCCCTGGCTGTGTGTTTCGAGTCGTTGTCATGCTGGAAGACCCAGCCACGACCCATCTTCAATGCTCCTACTGAGGGAAGGAGGTTGTTGGCCAAGATCCCGCGATACATGGCCCCATCCATCCTCCCCTCAATACGGTGCAGTCGTCCTGTCCCCTTTGCAGAAAAGCATCCCCAAAGAATGATGTTTCCCCCTTCATGCTTCATGGTTGGGATGGTGTTCTTGGGGTTGTACTCATCCTTCTTCTTCCTCCAAACACGGCGAGTGGAGTTTAGACCAAAAAGCTCTATTTTTGCCTCATCAGGCCACATGACCTTCTCCCATTCCTCCTCTGGATCATCCAGATGGTCATTGGCAAACTTCAGACGGGCCTGGACATGCGCTGGCTTGAGCAGGGGGACCTTGCGTGCGCTGCAGGATTTTAATCCATGACGGCGTAGTGTGATTACTAATGGTTTTCTTTGAGACTGTGGTCCCAGCTCTCTTCAGGTCATTGACCAGGTCCTGCCGTGTAGTTCTGGGCTGATCCCTCACCTTCCTCATGATCATTGATGCCCCATGAGGTGAGATCTTGCATGGAGCCCCAGACCGAGGGTGATTGACCGTCATCTTGAACTAACAGGTCTGTGAGAGACGGAATTCTTTCTCGTTGGTAGGTGATCAAATACTTATGTCATGTAATAAAATGCAAATTAATTACTTAAAAATCATACAATGTGATTTTCTGGATTTTTGTTTTAGATTCCGTCTCACAGTTGATGTGTACCTATGATAAAAACGTCAGAAAACCTGCAAAATAAGCAGTGAATCAAATACTTGTTCTCCCCACTGTATGCAGTTGAAGTCGGAAGTTTACATACACCTTATTAATACATTTAAACTCAGTTTTTCACAATTCCTGACATTTAATCCCAGTACAAATTCCCTGTTTTAGGTCAGTTAGGATCATCACTTTATTTTAAGAATGTGAAATATCAGAATAATAGTAGAGAGAATGATTTATTTCAGCTTTATTCTTTCATCACATTCCCAGTGGGTCAGAAGTTTACATACACTCAATTAGAATTTGGTAGCATTGACTTTAAATTGTTTAACTTGGGTCAAACGTTTCAGGTAGCCTTCCACAAGCTTCCCACAATAAGTTGGGTGAATTTTGTCCATTCCTCGCTGACAGAGCTGGTGTAACTGAGTCAGGTTTGTAGGCCTCCTTGCTTGCACACGCTTTTTCAGTTCTGCCCACACATTTTCAATGGGATAGAGGTCAGTGCTTTGTGATGGCCACTCCAATACCTTGACTTTGTTGTCCTTAAACCATTTTAGCACAACTTTGGAAGTATGCTTAGGGTCATTGTCCATTTGGAGGACCCATTTGCGACCAAGTTTTAACTTCCTGACTGATGTCTTGAGATGTTGCTTCAATATATCCACAAAATTTTACTTTCTCATGATGCTATCTATTTTGTGAAGTGCACCAGTCCCTCCTGCAGCAAAGCACCCCCATGACATGATGCTGCCACCCCTGTGCTTCACGGTTGGGATGGTGTTCTTTGGCTTGCAAGCCTCCCCTTTTTCCTCCAAACATAACGATGGTCATTATGGCCAAACAATTCTATTTCTGTTTCATCCGACCAGATGACATTTCTCCAAAAAGTACGATCTTTGTCCCCATGTGCAGTTGCAAACCGTAGTATTGGAGTAGTGGCTTCTTCCCTGCAGAGCGGCCTTTCAGGTTACTTTTGTACCTGTTTCCTCCAGCATCTTCACAAGGTCCTTTGCTGTTGTTCTGGAATTGATTTGCACTTTTCGCATCAAAGTATGTTAATCTCTAGGAGACAGAACTCGTCTCCTTCCTGAGCGGTATGACGACCATGGTGTTTATACTTGCGTACTACTGTTTGTACAGATTAACGTGGTACCTTCAGGCGTTTGGAAATTGCTCCCAAGGATGAACCAAACTTGAGGAGGTCGACATTTTTTTTCTGAGATCTTGTCAGATTTCTTTTGATTTTCCCATGATGTCAAGCAAAGAGGCACTGAGTTTGAAGGTAGGCCTTAAAATACATACACAGGTACACCTCCAATTGATTCAAAATATGTTAGTTAGCCTATCAGAAGCTTCTAAAGCCATGACATAATTTTCTGGAATTTTGCAAGCTGCTTAAAGGCACAGTCAACTTAGTGTATGTAAACTTCTGACCCGCTGAAATTGTGATACAGTGAATTATGAGTGAAATAATCTGTCTGTAAACAATTGTTGGAAAAATTACTTGTGTCATGCACAAAGTAGATGTCCTAACCGACTTGCCAAAACTATAGTTTGTTAACAAGAAATTTGTGGAGTGGTTGAAAACAAGTTTTAATGACTCCAACCTAAGTGTATGTAAACTTCTGACTTCAACTGTATATACACTACTGTTCAAAAGTTTGGTGTCACTTAGAAATGTCCTTGTTTTTGAAAGAAAAGCACATTTCTTTATCCATGAAAATAACATCAAATTGATCAGTGCAGACATTGTTAATGTTGTAAATTACTTTTGTAGCTGTAAATGGCTGATTTTGAATGGAATATCTACATAGGCATACAGAGGCCCATTATTAGCAACCATCACTCCTGTGTTCCAATGGCACTTTGTGTTAGCTAATCCAAGTTTATTATTTTAAAAGGCTAATTTATCATTAGAAAATCCTTTTGAAATTATGTTAGCACAGCTGAAAACTTTTGTTCTGATTAAAGAAGTAATACAACTGGCATTCTTTAGACTAGTTGAGTATCTGGAGCATCAGCATGTGTGGGTTTGATTGCAGGCTCAAAATGGCCAGAAACAAAGACCTTTCTTCTGAAACTTGTCAGTCTATTCTTGTTCTGAGAAATGAAGGCTATTCCATGCGAGAAATTGCCAAGAAACTGAAGATCTCGTACAACGCTGTGTACTACTCCCTTGACAGAACAGCACAAACTGGATCTAACCAGAATATAAAGAGGAGTGGGAGGCCCCGGTGCACAACTGAGCAAGAGGACAATACCATTAGAGTATCTAGCTTGAGAAACAGACGCCTCACAAGTCCTCAACTGGCAGCTTCATTAAATAGTAAATAGAAGGCCAGCATCCTGGAGTCGCCTCTTCACTGTTGACGTTGAGACTGGTGTTTTGCGGGTACTATTTAATGAAGCTGCCAGTTGAGGACTTGTGAGGCGTCTGTTTCTTAGTTGTGCACCGGGGCCTCCCACTCCTCTTTCTACTCTGGTTAGAGCCAGTCTGTGCTGTTCTGTGAAGGGAGTAGTACACAGCATTGTACGAGATATTCAGTGGCCTCCAAATCATGTCCAAAAAGGCTGTAACGTAACAAAATGTGGAAAAAACTCAAGGGGTCTGAATACTTCCCGAAGTATAACTCTGTGAAGCATTTATTTGGGCTGCAATTTCTGAGGCTGGTAACTCTAATGCAGCAGAGGTAACTCTGGGTCTTCCTTTCCTGTGGCAGTCCTCAGTGGCAGTTTTTGCGACTGCACTTGAAGAAACTTTCAAAGTTCTTTACATTTTCCCGGATTTATTGACTTTCCTGTCTTAAAGTAATAATGCACTGTCGTTTCTCTTTGCTTATTTTAGCTGTTCTTTCCATAATATGGACTTGGTCTTTTACCAAATAGGGCTGTATATCTTCTGCAAACATCCCCTACCTTGTCACAACACAACTGATTGACTCAAACGCATTAAGAAGGAAAGAAATTCCACAAATGAGGCACACCTGTTAATTGAAATGCATTCCAGGTGACTACCTCATGAAGCTGGTTGAGAGAATGCCAAGTATGACAAATTTGTCATCAAAGCAAAGAGTGGCTACTTTGAAGAATCTCAAATATAAAATATATTTTGATTTGTTTAACACTTTTTTGGTTACTACATGGTTACATATGTGTTATTTCATAGTTTTGATGTCTTCACTATTATGTCTTCACAGGAACAGGAGTGGAGAAATAGGCTATGATGATTTCTTTCTTTTAACATCTTGAGAGAATGTGAGTGTGCAGTCTGTAGAGGTGCTATCTTTATCAGTATCATAAAAGCTGAATTTCAAACACATAAAATATGCATTCAAGCTGAACTGACATCTTATCAGAAACATGATGGGTTGTTTTCACAGCTTTCTATTTCCTTACAACTGGTCCAACTGGAGCATTTTCTCCCCGGTCCCTAAACGTCCTTGCTCCATGAAAGAAGCATAGATGACAGAGAAAACTTTACCTATGTCAACTTGAAGCATTCATTCTGTCGATTTATGACATTCTGGTGAGCAGGGGTTTATTTAGTCTTCAAGGGCAACATATAATGACAGAAGAGAAGCTGCATGTATCTAATTATAGACCAGTTGACTAGCAAATAGTCTACCAAAATGTTGGAAATTATAAACAGAAACATATCTAAATAAGGCAAAAAAGATTCTGCACGGCCTGTCAAAAATAATCTGTTGTCTAACTGTAGCCTACAGCGCATTTTCTATAATAGAAGGTTAGCGTCGGTTGCGGGCCTCAGATGTTCACTTTATCACATATAGCAATTGCGGGCGGGTGCGTGTGAACAAACAGCTGCTAGTGTGTGTGTGTGTATGTGTGTGTATGTGTGTGTGTGTGTGTGTGTGTGTGTGTGTGTCTGCACCTACTGTACCTCATCCTCTCATAGTCCTGTGCAGTAGAGAAGATCTTGGTCTCCCCTATGAGGATCTCAGAGAAGGGTCTGCAGCCGATGCGTTGTTTGTTGAAGCAAGGTACTGGACTCATGGTGACTGCCTTGACCACCAGGGGCTTGGAGTGTGGCAGGGAGGGCTTCTCTGATACCATACTGCACACATAGCCTATGTACCTGGAGAAGAGAGGCAGAGAATGTAAGGTTACAGACACTAAACTACCATAAGCACTGAGTACTATCTAAAAAATAAACATACATTGTCTTTGTACATGAATACAGAGGGGATTTTTTTTGTGCTAGAAAATATAACAAAACTATCCATCTTAAAGTTACAGTATATACTTGAAATCATATTTCCTATGTCTACAGATTCTTGCAGAAAATCGTTTGCTTTTTCAGTTTAGAGAAACACAACAGAACAAAAACCAAGATGAGGCTTGATTGCCACTGTCTTCATCCATCAGCCTCTCTGTCTGGGCTGAAGGATGAAGCAGTCTTTGTTATTATGAGAAGCAGCTGTGTGGCCAAGCGGCTGGCTGTGTTAGCGTGTGTGTGTGTGTGTGTTTGTGTGCGTGTTCGTGCTTGCATGTTGATTAATTGGCTGCTGTATATTTCTGGCACCTCGTTAGCATCGTGGCTAATGCGCCATGTACCGCAACTCAGCCATCGGAAAATAAATAGGTTGATAAAGGATTTAGGAGAGTAATGCAGGGGGAGAAGGAAGGAGGAGGGAGCTAGGTTTTTAAGTTCATCCATCATCTAAAAATAACAAAGTCAAAGTCATGGAGGTGAAGACTGTTTATGTGTTTAATCTTTTTCTCCTGTTTTCCACTGCAATGAACAGCAATCAATATAAAACACACACACACACCCCACAAACACGCCCCCTGTGTTGTCCTACCTCCGGTGCGAGGGCCAGAGGCCAGAGCCGGGTCTCTTGGCGCTCAGCAGCTGCATGGCGGGCACTGGGTTGGAGAAGAGGTGGCAGAAGCAGAACATGGCACAGACCAGCACACCCGACGGAGCACGGCCGTCCTTAAGGAGGGCACAGACAGTCAGTAGATAGTAGATACACATAGACAAAACTAGCAAGCGAACAGCAACATGCCAACATAAACCGTTATGTAGGATAACTAACAGAAGAGAAGGAAGCTGCAGCAAGCTTACAGTACTTCAATTTACACAACTCAATGCATTGCAAAAAAAGTCAGTATAGTCTTTATGATTCCTATGAGCTAGGATAGTCTTTATGATTCCTATGAGCTAGGATAGTCTTTATGATTCTTATAAGCAAGGATAGTCTTTATGATTCTTAGAAGCTAGGATAGTCTTTATGATTCCTATAAGCTAGGATAGTCTTTATGATTCCTATAAACTAGGAAGGTCTTTATGATTCCTATAAGCTAAGATAGTCTTTATGATTCCTATACGCTAATATAGATAGCCTTTAAGATTTCTTTAAGCTAGGATAGTCTTTATGATTCTTAGAAGCTAGGATAGTCTTTATGATTTATATAAACTAGGTTAGTCTTTATGATTCCTATAAGCTAGGATAGTCTTTATAATTCCTATAAGCTAGGATGGTCTTTATGATTCCTATAAACTAGGATAGTCTTTATGATTCCTATACACTAGGATAGTCTTTATGATTCCAATAAGCGAGGATAGTCTTTATGATTCCTATAAGCGAGGATAGTCTTTATGATTCTTAGAAGCTAGGATAGTCTTTATGATTCCTATAAGCTAGGATAGTCTTTATGATTCTTAGAAGCTAAGATAGTCTTTATGATTCTTAGAAGCTAG